>NW_009649460.1:1217-23618 GCF_000708025.1 Charadrius vociferus | reverse complement strand
GGACAGTGGAGCGGCCGCGCCGCGTAGGCCGGTACCGCTGCCCTCTCAAGGGCGGAAGGTGGCGGCACCTCCCTCCCTTCCTTCTTCCTTCCTTCTTTCCTTCCTTCCTGGGGGGCTGAGCACGTGCCGTGGCCGGCCCTGCTCGGACGAGGCCTGAGGGACCGGGGAGGGTCGGAGCTTCCGGGTGGGGAAGGCCCGGGGGGAGGGTGACTCGGTGTCGGCGTCTTCTGTCAGCCCTCTGTGTGTCCTCCCCCCCACCCCGAGCTGTGCCCTGAGGGCTGAAGAAGCCGCGCCGAAGGGATGGCCGTCTCCCCGGGACGGGATCCCCCGGGGACCGGGCACTGGAACGCTCAGATTGCCTGGCGACTCGAAAATCAACCACGGAAAGACAGATTTGTTTTAAAATGCATTACCTATCAAAGGCAGTACACGGAGGAGTTTGTGTTTGCATCTGAATCCTCGCTCTTCATTTTTTTAGAGTGTGGAGGGGTGGGGTTTTGGGGAAGATGAAGAAGTAAACCCGTGTAATTTTTGGTAAAATAAAATACAAGATTGGTGGCAAACCACACAATACCGGGAATTGGACTTTAAGGAAGAAGTAGAATACTTCATGAGGTGATCTGGTCCATGGCTACCTACATCACATTAGCTGGCACACTTAAAACGAAACTTTGCTTGTTTTTTTAGGACTAATCCTCCCTTTGTCTCTACCTGCAGCTGCCTTTTTCCATCTTTTCATCTCTTTTATTTCTCAGTTATAAAAAAATCCTAAATATAGCATGATAGGTAAGGGAACGTTTCTGTTCTTTGAATAATATATGAAGTGCTTGTACCCACTTAAAAATCAGATTTTGCAAAATGATTCATATGATTTAATTTTGCATAATACATTGTTCTTCGCAGTGCTTCTTAACTGGCAGAAAGGTTTCGATTTCACATGATAACGGTTATTTATAGGCAATGACATGGCTTTGGAGGAATACATTTGGAAAGAAGAGTTGGTTTGTATGGAGGATTTTCATCTGAACTAGTAGTAGAAGCAAGACGTTTTATAGATGGGGACCGATGTCTGTTTTACTCTGAGCTACGAAGTTAACAAATGCACCTTGTTCTTTTGCAGAATGGCAATCCCACATTGTTTCATGGATAGCCATAAGGACGTATGGACACATGAGAGAGGACTCTGGATCAACTGCCTTGTCTTAAAAAAGCTTTCTTTAGCTGTTTTTCTCCCATTTTGTGAAATAAAAATGTCACAAGCATTCACAGTATGAGTTTATAATATATGCATGCAATAATTCAAAATATATAATAAGCACATAATAAGTTTCACAGTAAAATAACATACTCAGCCTTTTTTTCCCCCAGTAATTAAGTTATGTCAGGTTTTCTTCCGCATTCTTTAACAGTTTATTCATATTTGGCCTGCTTACGTTAAATCAACAGTGCATTTAAGTCACTGATAGAACTCCACCAGCCTCCCTGGAGTCGGATTTCCCGCCCCCCGCCATTTGTTTTTCAAAATTACTTTTGGTTCCTTCCTACTGACAGCAAATTAGTTTTCTGTACTCAGGTAGGATGGGTTGCTACTGTAGTCAATCTAAAATTCAGTTTATGAACAATATATCATGTTTACTAGAAAAAAGCACATATTCTTACTTTCACTGAATATACATAGTGTATATTTCAATCCTACCAGGTCAAAGTGTAAATAAAGATTATTGATAATGTGGTTTATGGTTCCTATCAGCTCTACGTACTTTCCATCTGACTAGTTGAAACTAGTTCTTTAAGGTCATATTAGCACTCAGTCTGAACCAGTATATCCTTAAATAACACAATCAGCATTTTCCCTCGCTAATAATCAAATTATCTTTGATCTCTAATTAGTGTTACATAAACACTATTAAGGAATCTGAAATAACATTCTTACGAAGTAAGCATAGATGTTCCAGGCAGTGACTGACTCCTTAAGTGCTCCGCTTTCGGGACACAAATTACTATTTTTCATAAATACAGAAGTTAATAATATTAGCCAGATGAGGATTTCTTGTACCAGTTTATGAGGAAGAATCCCACCTCAGGATGATAGACAAAGCCTTAGAATTACAGCATAAGTCACGTATTTTCAGCCTAAATACGTTTGTTACAAAAAGAATACACGTTCTCTTCCTTACATCCTGCCTATGCCATCTGCTCTCTTGTCTTGCTGCAAGTTTAGAGCTTGTAGCACAGGAATAGAGGTATAGCAACACCAATGTATTCATTCATAGCATTTTGTTTTAAGTAAGTTGTTTGCTTTGTGAACCATGGAGCTCTTGGAACACCATGGTGCTGCACTTCTTAAATGCATCATATGGCATCGTGAGGTGCCATAGTTCACCTACGTTAAACCCTGTGTGTTACGGCTTCTTTATCATGGCAGATACAGCCTTTAATAGAGACTACACATCAGAATTTATTCACATTTAGGGGGTGTTAATAAAGTTTTGATGATTCTTTACACATTTAGTTAATGTCTTTTACACATCGTTATTACTTTCAGGGTGTTGTCTAGCCAGGAAGAAGTGTTACAGATGACTGGATTTATCAAAAAGAGGGGCACTCGTGAAACCCAAGAGATGAAAGATCACAAAATCGGAGTTAGTTTAGTTTCCTGGTTACCATGAAAAGAGGATGAAATCATACATATACACCAGCAAGACATTGTGTTGGGCTAACCACACGGCACGGAGTGCCACTCTGGGGCACAGCCAGCTAACACTGGAAGAACTGAACAGTCTGACCAGGAGAGGATGCTTTTCCCACATTCTTGTACAGAATGGAGAATGAGGATCCTCAAAGGTGTAACAAGCTTGTACTTGGAAAACACTCTAAGAACACAGAAAATGTTTATTTGTACAGGTACATGATCAAGACAGGCACCAGAGAGTTTTTGGCTTTTCTTCTTACCGGAAGAAGTTACATGGTATAAAAAGCAGGGTTATTTCTATAGACAGGAAAAATGTCTTCTAATTTGTGATGTCCTCCTCAGTAACTGTGTTTTTACGCATTGGTTTTGGCGTGTGCAATTTCTCTGGCACATAGCCAGATACATCCTTTTTTTCTACCCAGAGCTATTGTCTGAGTGAATACTGTATGTTTCCACAGGACTTCCAGACATCTGGCGACCCAGTTGAAGCATACTCCTGTCCCCATTTGGCGTGTCCCTTCCCTCTGCCTTGCCCTGGGTCTCTGTCAGGCCTGTTTGAATTTTTGTGGCCATACAACATTCATGACTCCTATTTGGTTTGCCATCCCCTGCACCCCCAGATCATTTTCTGGAGAACTCTTAGCCATCCCCTCAATGTGGTCTTCCTTCCTGAGGAGTGCATTGTGATTTCCTCAACCCATTTTTGGGGGTTGGCCAAGATTGAATACTAATTCTATCCTTCCATATACTTGCAGTCTTTCCTGGCTCTCTGTCATCTGCAAGTGTAATAAGCGTGCTCTCAAAAATAGTCAGGTCAACAGTGAAAATTCTGTGAACAGATGAGTCCAAGATCTGGAAGAAACTTGAAGAATGGTATCAAGTATATCCTGTCAACCTTTGCTAACTCCTCTGGGAATGGTTTCTGGTCATTTTTGCACCCATATTGTAGTAACTTTGTCTACTTTGTGGCCCAGGTTCATCCTTCCTAACTTTAGAGGCTTAACCTAGAGAGTAGTTGCCTAACGCTAATTTCGTAGTCAATAATTAAGGGAAAGACAGCAGGCCATCCAAGTTATTCTTTGGAGTTGCCTTTCTCTTCACTGAAAAGAAGAAATGCAGCACAGCCTTTCTCCTAATTTAGATGCTTTGATTTCTGTCTGTGAAGTCAATCAGATGAAGTGGGATACGTAATTTTGTTTATTTTAATGTCAGGGTGGACCGGGTAGAAGGGCAGTGTCAGCAAAGACAAGCTATGTCACGTGTACCATGTTCCCATTAGTTACAGGTTTTGTCACTGCTGGAGAGGTGGATTAGGTTGGTTTGACTTGCTCGGGCAGACTGCTTGTTTGCTTTTGCTTCAGTTTCTGGTATTTTGAATATTGTGTTGAAAACTATTTAGAATATTTTCAATATTTGTAATAACTTCAGTTTCACTAAACTGACACGGGCTAATGGACGCGTACCAATTCTGCACCAAAACCAGCAAGCTGAAGCAGAAAACTAAAGAGAGTGATCCCAGAGGATTTCAGTTTTTTTTTTTTCCCTATGCTTAATTTATGACTGGAGATTTACTGGCAAGTTATAGCCTCCAGAAACAGGGAATGACTGAGGAAACATGCTAACAAAAGTCAGTTCTGAACACAGGTGCAGATTGTCAAAAGTTTAATATCGGTTCAAAGATCGCTTTTTGTAATTCCACTGAAGATGATATTGAGAATAACAGCGTGAAAAGGTTATTCTTTTCACACTGTTATTCTTTCTTAAATGCATTTCTAGAAAACTTGCTAGTGTGCACACAGCTTAAATGGTCTCAGCCATTGAAGTTACGGTTTTCTCAGCGATTATGGTTGTCTGGACAAAAATCTTCATACTACAGTAGTGTTAAAATGACTGAGGGCGTTGGTGTCAGCATAAGCCTGTGGAGAAAGCTTCTCTTTGTGTCATTTCTACAAGCATAATAACGGCTGATGCGCAGAATATTTTTAATATCAGAGTGGGAGGATATGAGAACCCCAGGTGCAGTTTCAGAGGTGCAGCTTTACAAGCTTAATGGTGTTATTAGAAGCTGAAAATTCACAGCTTTTTGTGTTGGTAATGAAAGTGGGTTTGGACCCTTATGAACAGATGTAACAAATGTATTGCACATTCACCAGCTGAATCCTTTCTCAACGTACCATTCAGCATACAGTACCTGGTAGCCTCCATGATAAGCTGTAGGGCATCAGTCACCCATTCTGTCTTTAGAAAATGTAGTGGTTTATTTCGATTTGGTTTTGTAACTTCTTTTATGTTTTATATGTTGCCCCAATACCTCATCAAAATTGCACATCCTTTCTAGATTTATTTACATGAAGGTGTTATTTTCAGCACAGTCTTAACAAGGAGTTTTTAGAGCAATTTTGACTTGTATTTTTTTAAAAAAAAAAAGTAATCAGTTCCATAATTGGGGACTGAGAGTTAGGTTTGGATTTGGAAGTTGTATGTATGTTCAAAAGATTCCTGGTGTCCCATCTGTTTCTTTACTGGCTTATTGGTGTATGGTAAAGGTATCTTCTAATATTAAAACTGAGAATATCAAATACTGCTAGAAGTGAAATAATGAGCTAAAGTTCCTGCTTACCAACTAGGCTGAAGCAACGGTGTCTTATTAATCTCACTGTGTTGTGTTGTCAAAAACCAAAGGAAAGCAGTTTGTTGTTTAAAGCTCAATAATGAGACCTTTCTTAATAACACTAGAAGTTTTCAAACAAAGAACATTTTAATTTATTTCTGGTTATATTAAAGATGAGTGCACTCCCTTGCTGCAGAAGCTTATTTGTATGAGAATGTAGAATAATTGCTTTTTATATATGCTAAAATTATTGGAAAATGTCTAGCAACAAAGAAGACACATTAACAACAGTCTCCCTTTGGTGGATGAAACAAATCAGAAATGGGAACTGGAGTAACTTGCAGCATTTGCACATCCAATAATTTGGATGACTACATGCAGGAACCAAGCAGTCTTTCTCTTACACATACCTTCCTCTTGCACTTTGGCTTTTTTACTATTCAATTTTATTTTCATTGAAGTGCCATTTTGTGCAATTATTCCCTCACAAAAAGAGTTAAGTTGAAATAAATATTAACTACGATTAGAATTAACAATTACATTCAGAGGTTCACAGTAGTAGTAGTAAAAATGTATACTAATTAGTATTCAAATGAAATTACTCTAAGTAGTAATTTTTTCTGCCTTTTCAAAAGATGCTCAAATAAACTGCTTCAGTTTCTCCATTAAATTTGAGCTTGCATCAAAAATTAATTGGGTATTTCATCTTTTTGTGCTTACTTTTTAGCTAATTGGTGGGACTTCTCTTCTATCAAAACATGTAGCGGTAGAAGGTAATCCCATTCAGATGAATAGAAGCGAGAGGATTAAATATTTGCAGCAACCCATGTTTTTCCACCATTTAGCATCCTGACATTTCTTTGTGAAGGAAAGAATGTGTCGGGGTTAGCATTAGCATGACTTCTCCTTCAAAGTCTGGAAAAACATCTGTCATTCTGCCAGTCTTCCCATTAACTACCTGAGCACATGCAGCGAGACGATTTCATTACGTTGAAGAGACCACCTCTGGTTTTATTTAGGTTTATTCTTTGCTAGACTTTTTGGTTTTAACAATAGCAAAAAAGGTAGCTGGAATCCTGTCTGATTTACATCTCACTAAATTTATATGTACTTAATCCAATTAAAACTGGACGGAATGTTGCCAATATGTCAACAAAAATGCAACAAATACATGGCAGGGTTAGTTTACAGAAATTCCTCAATTCCTTTGTCTTGACCAAATGAAAGAAAATTGTTCTTGTAAGACAAGTGCATACTAAAAGGATTAACTCTGATAAACTGACTTTTATGTTCAGATAAAAGCCAGTCTGAGTACAAGGAGAACATTTTCCAATCAATTTCTTAAAAGCAGCTTTGCATTTAATTAGAGACGTGTCTCTTGTTGAAAAGCTGAGGGGGGGGTTAGCGCACTAAAACAGGGAGGCTGGGCTTCTTAATGGTGTGGAGTGCACTGGAAATGTGGTTTTAAAATACATCTGTGCTAAGCTAGATGCTGCTGTGCAGAGGGGCCGTGGCCCTCCATCTCACTCCTCCTGGCTGTTTGTTCCTGCCAGTACTGATGCTCAGCTCTAGGGTAAGCCAAGAGAGTCTAGTGAGTTAAGCTGGCAGAAAATGAACCTTAGCCCCCCCCAAAAAAAAAAGCGTGACCAGCCAAACAGCACAGCTGGTACAAGGTGGAGTTATATAGCTGGCGATGGGAGTGCCCCTTTTGGAGTCAACCCACAGTTAGACCACATCGTCTCTATCATAAAATCTCACCTAGATGGTGTCAATCAGGATTATGTAAGCGATTGCTCAGCTACTATATAATTCAAAAAGTAGTTAATTTTGGAAAATCTAGTTTTAAAATCTCACATAAATATATTCTTCGGAATATATGTAGAACATATGAAATATATAACAGATATGTGAAAAATATAACATATATGTGGAATACATAACATACGTGGAATATATATGTAACATTTATGATACAAGACAGGCATAGCAGAATTTGCAGAGAAAATCTGGGTTAATTGGCATAAAGTATTAGTGGTACAAAGTATATGCTTCATCTTACGCATGTTTTTACATGCTTTGCTGAGTTGAGGTTATGGAGAACACCCTCTAGTCATGTGTCAGAACATCAGTTAAATCTACATAAATCAATACCATGTCAGCAGTTTTCTAGATTAAATTACATGACTAGAAGTTTGTAGACTACTTTTTATACGTATAGGCCTAAGAAAATAAGCAACTTTTACAATGTTTAATCTCACCTGAGACCCTGAATATTTCTTAATTTAATTCTTTACTAAGCATTTTCTTTCTAAAATGTATAAAATCTGAATAAATATACTAGTTTTCAAATTGTTCAAACCCTGCAAGACAGCGTGTTGTATAGAATACCTAAACCCAGGGAAAACCATGACATCTGCTCAGTTGTATGCAGGAGGTTTTACTTGTACACTCGACTAACGATTACACAAAATCAGTAGAAAAAACACATTCTGCAGTACCTGTAATTTATCTAAAAAGACAAGAGCGTAAAGCCGTTAAAGAGAGATCCTGATACTTTACTGCGGAGCACAAAGATTTGGGAACCAATTGGCCCAAATAGCTTAATTTGGTGAAAGATTGGTTATATTGCTGCTGATCTTGAACTGGATGATCTGTGGGCAAGCTACACGTCATTGCATCTGTAGCCAAGATAATCAATTCCCAGATAATGGGAGAAATGACTTTAATTTGTTAGAGGTCAGAACTAATACTAATACACTCCAAATCAATACCATTTGCATTACCAATGACTGGTTTATTGCAAGATATGGAGAAAAATGTACAGCGTGAAACTATGCTCCCAAACAACGTATGAACTCCAAGCATAATTGCTTTGTAATTCAATTTGCAGATATCTTTTTGTTTTCTTTTCACTTTATCATGTGGATATGCATGAATGTCCATTTGCAGAAGCAATTGATAAAATAGATCTCTCCAAACAGTACTTGGAAAAAAATAAACAAATGTTCATCATGCAAGCTTATTTATAATTGCCACTTATCAAATGTAGGAACAAACATTGTTTTGTGTGTAATTTGTAACAATGCATTAATTTAAATTGCACGTGACTTTTAAATAATATGCAAGTAGGAAAAGGAAGAATAGGTGAAATCCGTTATTGCGAATTGTCTAGTTTGAATTGTGACATCAAAAGTTGATGAAAGGTTGCAAAGTGAGGTGCCTAGCGCCAGCAGAGGAGATTGCGACGAGAACAAACAGTAGCAGCATATCCTGACGGTTAGCAAGTAATACATGATCTGGATTCTGTTCTGCTCTGATATGACATACATACCACAGCAAGTCATTTCACCTTTCTATGGCACAGACTCCATGCACACACTAAAAGTCTTTATAATGCTGCCACATTCCAGCCAGAGGGTGCTGGTGGCCAATTTCTACTTGCTGTAAGGAGAAGGCTTTTGCCCAGCTTCCCAGGAAAAGCTTCACATCTCCAGGTTTGTGATTTTGGAACAGAATAAACATGTAACAATGCAAATTTGGAGCATTAGCTGTTATTCGATATTATGTTTTCCATCTGTTAGAATTGCACAAAGCTTCGTGCATGAGTTGACGCAGGGTTGACCTTGGGTGGGGAGTGGTGGTGCAGCAGGGCAGCCGCCTTCTTAAGTAGCTTAGGGACTCCCAATCTGGGATACCACAGTTTGGGAATCCCTGTCTAATATTTGTAAAGTGTTCTGAAATAATATTTTGAAATAACATGTAAAAGTTTGAAGAGCTGTTTTTTAAGGAAAGCAAGAAAATAAAGTACCTTGCTTCCCCTGAAGTGAATCATCCCCCCACCCCCTCCCCCCAAACCTGTAGAATTTAATGTGAGTAAAACCCATAAGATTTCCCAGTCGCGTAGAATAATTTATGGAAAATTTTATGAATAAGAGCTGCAAACGATTGGGTGCTCATTTTCCGTTAGTGTCAATCGGGAGTTCTGTCACTGATTTATAGACAGCTGAGATCTCACCTTCTGAATCAAAAGGACATTAAAAATTATTTTGTAGGTTTTACAGCAGCCATAAAATTCTTTATTGGATTCTGTATGATTTCTGTAAAGTCCATAGGACTCTGATATAATAAATGCCTTGTAATCGATTTGCCTGAACTAAGAAATATGAGTTAGGCTAAGGCCTCTGAATATTTACCCCTGAAGACTGGTTTCTGGGAAAGCATAATTCTTCGTTTATTGATAGCAATTACCACTGAATTTTGTGGCCTGAATTTTCTATTGCAATCAGCAGATAAATCATAAAGTTGAAAAGTGCATGATGTTCTTTAGCAGGAAATAAATGCCAGCACTCTATAGCTTTAAGATTATGTTGACTTTATTACAGACAAGTCAGCCCACTTGGAAATAAGCAACTGCAAAGAAGAGGCTGTACTTTTAATACTGGTTTCTTGCTCGGAAGAACAGCCCGCGCTCTGTTGTCACAGCTGCCTAATGCAAGTTTGATCACAGAGCTGGATCACGCACCGGTGACCGCTCCACGGCTTTGGCAACTGGCTGCTGTTACACTAACTTTTTGTTTCTCAATCATAAGCAAATTAAAGCAGGCAGCTGCAAAATCGTCAATAGGTTAAATTCATTAGCTCTTCTCGGTATGAAATAAACAGGAAAATGAAGCTCTCCTTGGTCTTAATTAGTTCTTATAAAAGTTGGCAGGGAAACAAAGACATTTGTACACTCCTTTATTTTTATAAGAGACTTGCCCGAAAGAAAAACCTCAGACATGTAATTTCCTTTTTTTTTTTTCTTTTTCCCTCCCTTCCCTTCTTAATGCTCTCAGTCAGAGGCCAACCCAGTGCCCTCCCTCTAAGGGTAGAAAGAAAGGTGGTTTGGCAAGAGGTTAGGGTATGTCTCTTTTGTGCGGATCGGGGCATGTTCTGGGGAGCCTGCACAAGCTGTTTCCACAGCGATAGGCCACATTCTGTATTTACAGTCTCCCGTATGGGTAATTCCTCTGCAGGAGAAGCCTTCGCCGAGCGCTGTGGTTCCGCAATCATTACCGCTGGCTCTGGGCCATGCCACATCGCCCAGCAGTACAAATTTGATCTGGATCAGTTGTGTGCACATGATTATTTTTTTTTTTTTTTTTTGTCAAATTAGCAGAGCGCTTCGTGAGGATTTTACGCCCGCCTGTCTGCTTTTATCCTGGTAGCAGGGGAACACGCGGTGCCGCAACCGCAGAGGGATGGGGCTGTGTGGGCAACCGGTGCCTGTTGTAGCAGCCGTCCTGCCGGGGCAAAGTTAACCTGTCAAAGTTTTGTTTGAACAAATTGAATTGGCAGAGGGCGTTTCAATGGGAACAGCACCTGGTGTCACGCACCCACGGCACTGAAAGCTGGCAGCGGAAACCTCCACAATATTTAGTAAGCCATCAAGCGTCGGCCCATCCTATAGCCACAGACTCGTCCAGAGGAGTCTTAATACTACTAATTCGTGCCATTCTCCACAGAATTTACTTGTGCTTCGCACTTGTATGGTATTCTGGCCCCTATATACATTTTAAGGTATGGTTTTGTGGCGAGCTGAAGACAATGTAAGACTTTACTGCTGCTGAAAAGGTGTGATGTCACCACTTCCATTGCATCAGCTCTAGTAATGATGCCAGTCATGGAGTGAGTCAGACTACCAAGTTGATGTAACTGAAAACTAAGAAAAAAAATTATAATAAGAAAAAAAATCAGTGAAAGTTTGGACCGCTCCTTTGCTGGCAGCCCTCAGATTGACTCGAGCCAACTGTAAGTCCACGGGTTCAGACTTCAAGTTTCAACTCTGAGTATTTTCTAGATGAAAGGTCCTGTCATAATAAGGGGGAAAAAAGAACCCTAAGAACAGTTGTGGTAAATGGTTAACAATGAAGCTACTAATTTACTAAAATGTTAGTCTGCTGAATTATTGGGAAATCTTGCCAGTGGCTTTTTCTACACCTAGTATGGGGACAATAGCATTCATGTTTATGTTTTTGCTTCTTTACTTTATTGGTGAAAAATTTCTGCTAATTAAAAACAATTTTAAGAATTTTTACTTTCAGTAAATGATATTCAGAAAAAAAATATATCTTTCTTCTCATCCATAAATCTGTAATTCTTCTACTCCTTAAATAATGCCTTAAAGTGCTACAGCTATTTGAAAAATAAATTACCAGGGCACTGCCTAAATAAGGAATTAGGGGACACTCTTACTTCACTTTTACTTGAAGTCCTAGATAACTCACCTCTGAGTTGTCAAAGCTATATAAACTAGAGACTTCCTATCCTTTGCTTTTCAGAAAGAAATTTAAATTAAAGCCAGAGAGATTATTATGCTTTATGTCTTAGTTATGGCTACTTCCATGACCCACTTTAAACTAGGGAGGACAGACAGACCTTTCTTCTAAGCCACAGACGAAAATAAAATTCCCAGTGTTCCACTGAGTATCTCATTGAAAAAGTTAAGTATAGTACTATTATGTAAAATTTCATTTATAAGCCCCTAATTTAATTTCTTGGGAAAAAATGTTTATATCGTGTCACTTAGGTAGTCCACCGAGCCTTTGAACTGGATTTACTGGAATGAGCTAGGAAATACAGTTCTGGATTTCTTCTCTGTGTCAAGCTGACCACATAAAGGCATGAGCAATTTGGATATGCAACTGACTGTTCATTTAAGGTTCATACTTCTCGAGTCTGCTACTTTTTCCAATACTGCAGTTGTGGAAAGATATTAAAAACCCAGCATATATTTAAATTGAGATATTCTATGTGAATAGTAACAGAAGGTCACAATATGTTCAGAGAATTCAAATATATGAATGTTCTCTTATGAATACTTAGTTCTTGTTGGAGTTGCAGATGGGTTACCAGATGGAATACCTTCCTTCCAATATAGTTATATGTATTTAAAAACAGATGCAATGCAATCATGTTATTTAAATCAATTCTGTTATTACTTTTGAAGCCATAATGACAGTAACTATTCTGTAACAGAGAAATGTGGCAATAGGATTGTGATTTCTTGCTGTAGAATTGTTGGGGTTGTCTGAGATCTCAAAAGGCTCACTCTGAAGAAAGGACCTTAAACCAATTCTCTTTTTTTCTAGGAGATTGTTTGAGTATCTAACAGGTAGCATGCAATACGGTTCAGGCAGAGCACTAGACGTCCAGGAGCGTGCAGAGCAGAACTGGCTAAAAAAGAAATGAGAAGAAGAACATTTTGGGACATAGCTGCCTTGGAAGTACTCTTCCCTTGTTAACAAAAAACAGTCCCTTTGCCTGAGCCAGAGGCCCAGCACATCTTGGCAGAAGCATCCTTATCCATTTGCTTAGTGTTTTGCCCTTTGATTACCTTGCTCAGCTGGGTGTTATTAAGGTTGACATCACCATAGCACAATATTCAAAATTAAAACAAAAGATAGATCCTGCACAAAGAGTGAAAAAACAGTACACGCTACCACTGTACACACCCTTTCTCAATGTACAAATTCACTCATCTCATCAGCCTACCTTCCATTACTCATCCTCATGCTTTAATTGTTTTGGGTCTTTTTTTTTTTCAGACTGCCATTCATTCCCCTGTGAAAAGTCATCAACTAGCAAGAGCTCTTGTTTCAGTCTCCTCACCTGCCTTCTTTCTCTTGTCATCTCTGGTCAGTCACCAATATAAATTCCAACATCCTTGCTGATGTTCTTACCACCTTTTTGGCAGAACAAGGCACAGAAATTAGTGATAATAGAAATCACATTAGGAAAGTTTTGGGGAAAAGAAGCAAGGCCACCTAAAGCCAGTTGTCCAGGACCATGTCCAGGCAGCTTTTGAAGATCTCCAATGATGGAAACTCCACAGTCTCTCTGGACAACCTGTGCTAGTGCTTGGTCACTCTCACAGTGAAAAAGTGTTTCCTGATGTTCAGAGGCAACCTCCTAGGTTTCAGTTTGTGCCCCTTGACTCAGGTCCTGTCACTGGGCACCACTGAAAAGAGCCTGGCTCTGTTCTGTTTGCATCCTCCCTTCAGGTATTTATAGACATTGATGAGATCCCCCTGAGCCTTCTCTTCTCCAGGCTGAACAGTCCCAGCTCTCTCAGCCTTTCCTCAAAGGAGAGATGCTCCAGTCGTTTCATCATCTTTTTGGCCTTCGCTGGACTCTCTCCTGTATGTCCATGTCTCTCTTGTACTGGGAGGCCCTGATCTGGACACAGTTCTCTAGGCATGGCCTCACCAGTGCTGAACAGGGGGGAAGGATCACCTCCCTTAACCTGGTGGCTTTACTGAAGTAAATCAGCAAGAAAATTTATTTCGGTCCCCAAATTCCTCTGAGTAAAATAAGAGATTTTCTTTCCCTGTCACTACTGGAAGAAAGAGTCTGAAGCTGTATGTTCTCCATGAAGGTCAGGAGTATCCTGTCTGACCACTTGCACTTCTTTCATGCTTGGATGATGTCAACATTAACACCACCAGATTCAACAAAGTAAGAAAACAGTTCAGCTTTAAAAAGTTGTTCCTTGCCTTAGAAGCTAAAAATTCACGCCACTGATGAGCAATGATGCCAGTCCTTTCATGCATTTCAGCTCCAGGCTCTTAGTTCCTGAACTTGCTATGAGCCAGGAAAAGGAGGGAGCGGTGGGAGGAAGGACTGGAGCTACTCAGAGTTCTTCAACCCTTTGCTCTGGTTGTGTGTACCTGTAGGCTTCTGAAGTAACCCTGGACCTCCTGCTCTGTCTGGGCCATGTTTCAAATTTTTATAAGCTGATATGCAACTTTACCTTTCCAGACATGTTCTGATTTGTCTGTTTTGAAATGCATGCAACATAGAAATTAAATGTAAAGTGTAAGTAAGACCTTTTAGATGTAAGGTCCTTTGGGAATAGCACTGTCTTTTAGTTTTGCATTGCCTGCCACAGTGAGGTTGTGGTGCACTATGAGGTGTTGCGATACAAAAAATAAAAATTAATGAGAAAAGTCAATAGGTCTTAAATTATATGTTTTATTCTTCTACATTATATAGCTCATCTGACGAAAGAGTTATGACAATTCATTAAAGTTTGAGTCCTTTAAAGATCCATTAGAATGTGCTCAGGATATAGAATCCCTAAAGGAAAAAAAAGAATAGATTTGCAGAGGTAGTGTTAATTTCCTTCAAACAAAACAAGAGTGCTTATAAGAAAAGCAATATAGGTTACAGAGCAGTGTTAGCTCAACACACCAGAGGGAGCTGTATTCACACAGAACTGTAGGTCTAGGTACGTGACAAGGTTGCAGAACAGGGATGTTTTTCTTGGTAATAGTATGTATATAAGTACAGAGGATTTGGGTAACCTCAAAGTGGTTTTATTTTCTTCCTTTTATATTTTTGCCCCTTCATTTCTTCTTACCATTAAAAAGTGTACTTTTTGTTTTGCAAGTCTGATGAAGTCATTTCAAAGACTGAGATCATGCAAGATAATTGAATAATCTGGTTTATTGTGATGATAAAACATAATAAATAGAATTAGCTGTACCTACGCTGTGGGTAATGTCCTGCAAAAGATATTTTTACAGTGCTACTTTGACTTCTCATAACTATGAAAAACACTCACATTTTAGGTTGAAATGTGCCTTGCCTTGTCCCCATCCAAGGCTGAAACTTGAGGGAATGTTTGAAATTAAAGAATATACCTAAGAACAAGAGAAATGTTAAAATCACATGCATCATATTAAAAAGCATCCACTTAATTTTTTTTATCAGCTGTCACACTATTGCTTCCTTTTTCATAGTGTTTTTATGTGATCATAATTAATTATGCTTTTTTTGTTTTGTTTTGTTTTAAATTGATTTATAGTTCCAGTCTTGCAGTTGAATCCAAGCACAAACTCACTGGCTCTTGCCAAAGCAGACTTTACTGGACTATGGGGCTCCGTGAATCCATTTGCAGGACTTTAGTCCACATAAAACTGTTCTGGGTGTCTGTGGCAAGATTTAGGTAGTGGGGCACTGTAGGGAGGCCCCTGTGGGAGGAGGTCAGGGGCTGGATACGGCTGGCTCCACAACAGACCCACTGGAGGACACAAGTAAGCCCATCAGCCAAGCTGGTTACACCTCCAGGAAAACATATTAAAGAAAGAAAAACACCTTTGTTTTTCAAAAGTAAAAGTGAAAGAGGAGTGAGGGAAAAGTGTGAGAAACAGCCTTGTGCACACCAAAGTCAGAGAAGGATGAGGAGGAGATGCGCCAGGCACCCAAGCAGAGATTCCCCTGCAGCCCGGGGAGATGACCACAGCGGAGCAGCTAGTTTGCTGCAGTCCGTGGGCAGGATGACACCAGAGCAGATATCCACACTACAGACAATCCACCCCATGCCAGAGAAGATGGATATTTCCTGAAGGAAGTGTGGTTCATGGAGAGGAGCCCATACAGGGGCAGCTTCTCCTGACAGGAAACATGGCCTATGGAGGACTCACACTGGAGCAATTCGTGAAGGACTGCAGCCTGTGGGAAGGACCCGTGCTGGAGCAGGAGAAAAGTGTAAGGAGGAAGGATGATCAGGGAGGAGCTGTAATGGACTCACTGCAACCCCCATTCCCTGTTCACCAGGTGGGTAGAAGAGTTGGGAATGAAGGAGTGAAGTTGAGCCTGGAAACAGGCTGGTGAGGGGAAGGCATTGTTTTATTTTTTGTCTTTGTTTCTCACCATCCAAATCTATTTTAATTGGCGATAAGTTAAATTAATTTTCCCCAAGCTGAGTTTGTTTTGCCCGTGACGGTAATTGGCAAATGATCTCCCTATCTTTATCTTGATCGACTAGCTTTTCATCTTATCTGCTCCTCCTGTTCAGTTGAGGAGGGGGAGTGAGAGAGCAGCTGGGTGGGGGTCTGACAGCCGGCCAAGGTCAACCCACCATAAAACCAGATCATTTGGAACTGGGTGATCTGGGAAATTAACTTTTTGAGTTCAAAGGACGAACTATTTGGTTCCAAGGATAACATACCAAGAGCAATTGTTTTTTTAAGTCTCTGCCATTTACAGTCTTCTCTATTCCAAACGGAAAAGAATGGCTCTCCAGGCTTTTTTATGATATAAGTTAGAGGGGAAGCTCAATCAGAGTAAGAGAAGATATCCTACATCTTCTGCTTTGATATAAAAATTTACAAGAACTCAGGAGGAGTCCTAAAAGGACTTATTCAGTTAATTGTGTTCCGGAAGAGACTATATAATAAACCTAAGCCATGGCTGGTCTCAAAGAAGTGAAGATTTGAGCAACACTGTTGTACCTTTAAACAAATTTAATACATTTGCGTGGGGAAAAAAAAAAAACACAGACTCAAGACCTCATCAAGAGTAAAGCACAGAACAACTAACTGCATGCATGAATGTCCCATATTTTTTGGTATCATTAGCTCTGGGATATATCAGCCTTTAGGCTCATGAATGTTTTATTCGTTCTTTCATAGGTCTTCCTGAGAGATAACCAATTGGATACTGGACAAACAAACAAAAAGAGTAATCAGACTCCACTGACCTGTTTAACCTTGATTGTGAAGGATGAAAAGCAGCAGCCGCTTTCCGTGGAACAGGGCTTCTAGTGGCACTTGCTTCTTCCCTTTTGGATTATATTGGCATAAAGACATCAAGATATTGAGCTGATAATGTTGTGAGTTTATACATGCCAGATTGTATTCCACCACTTTTTGAAGCAGGTATGTTATTTGAATCACCTTGCCTTATTTTTCAGCGCAAATCCAAATTGATGATGAATATGGTAGAAAAAAAGGCATATTATTACAGCCCCTGTATAAGATAGTTGATCCTGGGTAATATAAAATTTGTGAAGGAAAAGATGAAATTAACTGGGGTCCCATTCTCTTAGGAGATGTGGAATTGTTATCAGAATACGGATTGTCTTTTAATACATTTTACTGTCATTCAAGGAAGAAAACAATGTTTTCTTGACTCTGTTCCACTGGAACAAAAGTACATACCTTGAAAATAGGATTCTAATGTAATCTCAGCCACCAGGAATGAATCTAGTACTAAAATTGTAACTGTTATGTCTTCCTTAATAAAGAGAGCATAACTTTTTCTAGAAAAGGGTCATCTTACTGTACTTTTAGCATTTTATAGGACTGCTTTAAATAAGTAAGAAATAACTTTGAGTAGCTGAACCTTCAAGGTGATTAATCAGTAAAAGACTGAATAGGCTAGTGAGTAAATTTCCATAGCTGACTGGGTTATTAAAATTATTTTATGAGCAGTACAAATTACACGACTTTTTAGTTCTTCAGAATAAAATCCATCACAACGTTAATTTTGTTTTATTCTTCAGGGTTGCCATGTAGCTAATCAGCATTATGTAACAGAATTTGTAAATAATGCTGTATAGCTGCGACTTCATATGGTTGCCCACCATTATCTCACGCATTAACAGGTTTGATGTGCCTTGATTCCGGTGTGATAGATCCCAGGATTATGCTAAATATGCTCTGGACATATACCATTATTAACAAGTAGCATTGTAACTACTGCAGGTGGCAAAGTAATATCTATAAGCTTGTATACCATTTCATTCTTAATTGTTAATTTCAAAGTAAATGTTTAGTCCATTTAGTTGGTGGCTTGTACAACACTTAAAAGTAGAAAGGTCTTTTTTTCAGCAGATCACAAGACCCTAAATTTTGTGTTAGCTTATTAGAAAAAGAAAGCATCAAAGTTAACATGAATAAATGTAGGTCTTTTAGAAAATCAGATACTGTGTGCCAGATTTACTCAGTTTATTATATTTCTGCGTGCACTTACATGGTATTTGATTTTCTTTTTGGTATTAAACAAAGCTGAAGAGCTTAAAAGTATTGCATGTCTGGTTCTGAACCAAAATGTGGCCTAATAAATAATATATGAATAATGGCAAGATAGTGTTTCTAGCTCAGCAATGAGAAGGGTGAAATAGCAGAGTGGGTAGTCTTACCTTAACAAAACAGGTTCTCAGAAATTTTCTTATGGCTGGGGTCACAGCTCACTTTAGGCTTTTCCTGTGATCACTTCTCAACATTTGGAGAAAGGTGCAACATACAAAGAAATAAAGAGGTTGTGGTGCAAGTTTTGTTGTGGCAAGTCTACCATC
Organism: Charadrius vociferus; assembly: GCF_000708025.1. Classification (NCBI taxonomy): domain Eukaryota; kingdom Metazoa; phylum Chordata; class Aves; order Charadriiformes; family Charadriidae; genus Charadrius; species Charadrius vociferus. The sequence goes on along the minus strand of NW_009649460.1, from coordinate 5,192 downwards.
AAAGAGCTTGATTCAGCTCCCTCTTATGAATGACGGGTATCTATAAGTGGTGTTTCAAATTATCGTTTATATGAGTTTCTTCGTGTCATTGCCTATCATTAGGTAGGTTTGGTTTAAAAATGTTTGGTTCTTCAAATCCAGAAGGATGAACTATGAACTGTAAGGAGGTAGCAGAGCCACTCAGTGGAGAATTACTTGTTTGTCTGCTTGGCCTCTGTGATGAGAGAAGGAATGAACGACAGACCTGAAGTGGACTAAATCTGTCAGCCTGTACTTAGCCTTTATTTGCACTATACTGTAAGGGCACCTTAAATTTATGACAAGCTCATGAATTCAGCCCAAAGTCTTGTATCTCAAATAAGATAGAACCCTGATTGATGACAGTATTTCCCATGCATAAATTTGCAATAAACAGTTACTTTTATAATACTGAGGTCAATTCTTGGTATCTAGTCTCATTGCCTAGGTCCAGATTCATTCCAGCTGCCCTCAGGCACATGAGTTGGGAATGCAGTCATCCTGAGGATGCTGTAGAGGTAATAGGGAGGACGTGCTTGGTCAGTCATCTTCTGAGTATGTATCTCTGTCTGTTGACAATATACAGAGTCTAGTTTGACTAAGCTTCAAACTTAATCATTCAATTTGGCACCTAAAATTGCTTAGGCTGAATCTGAGTCCTTGTGTTGAGAAAGCTAAAGTTCACCACTGTGTTGTATTAGGTTATACTCGGAGGTACAAAGCTCTTACCCCACTGCAAGAAGCCAAGCTTTAACAAATAGTAGAATTATTCTTCTAAGACTTAGAAAAGATAGATGTAAACAAACACAAATAAAACTATGTGGAAATACTATGTGCAGGCATTAATGCTGTACAAAATTTAGCCATTCATTTCAGTGGGAGCAACATCAAGCCTTTTATATGAACAGTGATACCTAACACAAGAGCTTCTGTTCTTTGGTTTTTGCTTTTCCATTTTTCCAAACAATTTTAAAATATCTTAAGGGATGGTGGATAATTTAGAGGCTATTTTATTCTAGTTTCTCTTTCATGTATTTTTAACCTTTTACTACCTAATTAAAATCTATTAAAATGAACAATAAAAATATTATCTGTATATACTTGCAGTCCCTGCTATTTTAAACTCTGTTCTACAGTAGCAGCTTTGGTAATGCACTGCTAACATGGCTGAACAAAGGCAACGTGCTTTGTCAACATCAGGGGAAGCGTTATATGAAATCCTGGCCCTGGAGAAAGGAGCAACACATGATGAGATTAAGAAGTCCTACAGGTATGTCAAATGTGCTTTGCAACATGTCTAAAAATGCTAGTCTGTCTGGCATGATTATGATGGTAAAACCTTTCGAGTTACCTGCACTGTAGACATTCATTGTTACATTTTTTTTCACCATGGGAGCCTGAAAAGAATCAGAGATGATGCAATGTGAATCTATGGATTTCATCCCACAAGCAATCTGCGTACTTCATCTAAGATGTTCTAATCTAGCTGAATGAGAGCTCAGACTGTTAGGATGAAATAACGCAGACTATGCTTGTTAAGTGCAGTATTTGAATACCGCACCCAGTTCTTGTGTTAACATCTTTTCCTGAAGTATGTTGAAAATTGAAGCAAATGCAGAAAAGTGCTATAATAACAATTCAAGAACTAGAGTAACAGACATAAGGAGTTTGATCAGTTTACCTTGTCATGAAGAAGACTGGTAAACTATTTGATTATAGTATATAACTTTGAAGGAGAAAAATGCCAGGTGTGAGAGGGTTCTTCACTTTACGAAGGCAGGTATAATCAGGACCAGTGCTTGGAATCTAAAAGCAGTTTGAACTGAAAAAGAGGTACATGGTTCTAACAGTGAGCATAACCAACCTCCGAAACATACCGGCACAGGAAATGGTAGGTTCTCTACTGAAAAAGAGGAGAGGATTTCAAGATAAGTTTTACTCAAACACAAGTTATCAAAATGGTGAAAAGTATTTTATTGTTGAAATGTAACAAGACCTAGAAGTAAGGCTAGAAGATTTTATGGATCACTTTGCTCTTAAATACATTCTGCTATTAACAAGAGAAAGAACTTTAAATCTTATGAGTGAAATAGATGTTCTTGACATCAAAATATGCCAGATGTACTTGCAGGTTTAATAAATGTAGTAAAATGTTTATTACAGCATCATTCTGGGTGTTGTTGGTTGGACTGTACTACCAGTCAATCTTTACAACAGCTTGCTTTTCCTATCAAACGCAAGAATATATTTGAACTGAAAAAGAGGTTATAAAATACATCTACTTGCATCATTGTTTAGTTTCAATTTTGCTGGGACTCAATCCTCTGTGTTTTTGAACAAACTGAGTCTCTCGTGCTTTCTGTTCCTAAAGGCACGTGAATTGAGGTGGGAGGCATTCAATGGAAGTGGGAGAAGTAGTGAATGTTCAAACTCTTCACACAATGGAAGGAAACTATTGACATCTCATGGTTTTGTTGTCTTGCATAACTATACCACTGGGGGATAAACTTACTACAGTATCAAATTCACTCATGACTTGCACCTTCTGTGTCCCTGTAGTATAGCCTGGCTGCAGAAACCATCTTCTGTATCAAACCTCATGTTTTCTGTTGCTTTTACATTTAAATTTATGGACAGACAGCCTTCTTTAATCCCCAAAGGAGAGAGTTGTCATGGAAGAATGTAGAATGGAATTAACTATATTTCATGCTGAACATGAAGAAGGCAATTTATACAGTGATCTATGGTAAAAATGAGAGTGGTGCTTTATCCATCTTTATTAGTAATTATAGCAAAAAAAGGCAGCTTCTGACTAAAGTGGAAATGTCAGAGGGATTCACTTTTAATGGAGTAGCTGTAAATATTTGCAAGATAAAATGATGAGTCAGTCTCATAGATTCACTTTAATTATCTTTTAATTTATGCTAATCCAAAAATCTGCTACTGCACTGGTATTCTTTAGTACAAGGTATAAAACCAGCAATACCTGATTCTGAGTTTCCTGCCATTATTAATTAAATCAGTATTAATCATACTACCACAGCCCAGGGCAAAATTTACTTTTTAATAAACATGACAGTGGTACCTCTCTGGGCTTTTATTAGGAGTTTGGCACAGTCTAATTTATTAAGGAGTAAAGCAAACAAGCTTCTAAACAGCAGAATTTTAAAGGACATCTGTTTATGTTCAATACCCTACAAAAATAATCTTTATAAACTTTTTTTTGGTAAAATAACTTAAACTGTAATTCAGTTACTTCTTTCCAGTCTGACAAAGAAGTAATATGCAAAGAGATACCGCATTTCTTAGGTTTTCTTCAGAAGTTTGAAAATATCCAGTTTGATAAAATATTTACAAAAAAATAATTACATGCGCAAATCGGTGAGAGACTGTAAAACGGTGATTTAGCATTTTATTACAAAATGTGTGTGGAACTCGACTTAATGATTATAAAACAAACAACAATAATCACGTACTTAGGCTAAGGCATATGGATTCTGCTAATCCTGATACACCCCAGGCTGCTCTCCTCCTCTGGGCACACAACGAGGTTGGGCCACAGGTTTAGGACCTTGTGTCCAGGCAAGGGGAATGAAAAGCATTGGAGAATGCGGGCATCGATCCCGCTGCCTCTCACATGCTAAGCGAGCGCTCTACCACTTGAGCTAATTCCCCAGCTTGCGGCCTCTGCCCGAGGTCCTCTCCCCTGCCGGGCACCCACCCCTGACCCAGGCAGCCCTGCACCCACAGCCTGGGCTTCCCGTCGGCCTTTCTCTCTCCCATATCCACCCACCCACTCAATTTGCTGAGGGAGGTGACCCCTGAACACCTCAGTGCTCAGGACCACCATTTCCTGCCCAGGGTTTGCCCAAAACTGCCTTGGCTGGTCGTCTTCCCTCCTCAGGCAAGAGCCCGAGGCCGGGCAGCCCTCGAAGGGGAGCATCCAACCGGGCAGGG
>NW_009649460.1:0-1053 GCF_000708025.1 Charadrius vociferus | reverse complement strand
AACACCGGCCTTAGACCCATATTGGACACAACCTCTCAGGCCCACAACACCTCACCCAGGCAGACCAAGCCATCGTGACCTCCTCTCAGAGACACTCAACAAGCAGAAGGCACCGCTGGCGTAGGGAGGCAAGGACAACGGCATGCCAGGAACTCACTCCAGAGCTCACTGTGACAGGGGGCAGTCAAAGCAATCAGCAGGGATGAGACCGCAGGACATCTCTCCTGAAATCTCCTCCAAGCAGCCTGAGCTCAGGGATTGTAGAATCACAGAACGGTTTAGTTTGGAAGGGACCTTAAAGACCATCTAGTTCCAACCCTCCTGCCACAGGCAGGGGCACCTCCCACTAGACCAGCTTGCTCAAAGCCCCATCCAACCCGGCCTTCAACACTTCCAGGGCTGGGACCTCCACAACCTCACACCAGCTTGCTCAAGGCTTCAGCCAGTCAGCTCATGCCCAACCTCCAAAAGCTCATCCCAAACCCCCAAACCGGGAGCCTGCACAGCCCCCCCCCCCCCGCCGGCACCCTTCTTCTCCTGCCTGGCTGGTGGGAGGGGAGAAAACATGGAACGTGTCTTGCTTCAGCTCTGCCCTGTTGTTAATCACTCCTCCACCCATCGCACCAGTAAAAAGCCCAACCGTTGAATTAAAAACCTCCCAATAAGCATTGGAAAGGGGCTGCTTAGCTTCCCCAAAGCCCTCTCTTCTCCAGGCTCTGCACAAGCCCACGTTCACTGGCCTCTCCTCACGGGGCATGCGCGGCTGCTTCCAGTAATCCTGGGGGCCTTCTTCTGAGGTCGTTGTGCTTGGTCTCTCTCTCTCTCTTCTACGCAGAGCCCCAAAGTTGGGCACCGCATCCTACATGCCCTCGATCAGATGCTGAGCAAAGGGGGAGAATCCCTTTGCGTGACCCCGAGCCCGTGGTACTCTGCGTGTATGCCTGGATGCTGTCATTTTCCGTGCAGGCTGGGCAGACCAGGAGCTTCCTACAGCCCCCAGAGGACACGGCCCCAGGCTAAGGGCCTTGTGTCCAGGCAAGAGGAATGAAAAGC
>NW_009649459.1:72106-72589 GCF_000708025.1 Charadrius vociferus | reverse complement strand
GCAGGGATTCTTCCTATTCCTCCCTTTCATTTCCTGAGCACAAGGATTCTTCCCTTTCATCTCCCGAGCGCGGGGATTCTTCCCTTTCGCCTTCTGAGCTGCTTCCAGGACCAGTACCCAGGCTCCACCATACCGTGGCTTGCAGGTTCAGCCCTCTCTTGAGTCCCTGTTCAGGCACCATTTGTTGCAACAGAGAGAAAACAGGTACACTCAATGTGAGTGATCAGCAAGCTTCATTTTTTTTGAATAGCACAGCTGTCTTTTATAATTAGCTAATACATGCATGTTTACATAATACAGCATTCTGATTGGTTCATCAATCCAGCCCTTAGTTCCTTATCTGCAGTTAGCTACCTCTTCTTCTCCCATGCAGCTACTCCCTCTTTTCCCATGCCTGAGTGACCACAGGCTTCTTATTACGGTGTAACGGCTGCAGTCAGGGGCAAGGTGTCCTTGCCAGCTAGCAATCACAGGAGCTGAGTC
>NW_009649459.1:71243-71741 GCF_000708025.1 Charadrius vociferus | reverse complement strand
TAACACCCATCCAACGAAGACCTTCTTTGATTAGCCCTACTACCCATCCAGATAGACCCTCAAAAATGGACTGGAGCCAGGAATCAAACCAGTTAGTCTGTGCCATGATTTTCTGTGTGTGCTGTTGTAACCATTGCAATTGTTTGTGAATAGAACTGCTGTAATCAGAGAGATTAAAACAATACCCCGTACCACGCAACACTCAAGCAATAATTGGTTACATGCATAGTTCAAACAAGCATCTTTACTATATGACTGGCTAGCCACCGGTGTTCACTCGCATAGTTATCTACTTCTATGTTTTACTCAAAAATCCTGCTTATCTGTCCATTCAGCAACAGTTCTTTCCTCCCTCCACCTAACTCAGCCATTCACAAAACACAGTTTGACCTTCGACATTCCTTGAAGCTTACGCTGTTGTCAACAAGTTCTCAGTGCTTGGGGTGCTCACAGGGTGACCATTGATCTCTAAAAATTCTCCCACAAATCCCCCTTTTT
>NW_009649459.1:64989-70976 GCF_000708025.1 Charadrius vociferus | reverse complement strand
AGCAGTCGCTTTTCGGGGGGGAGAGCCGGTCCGGTCCGGTCCGGTCCGGTACGGTCCGGTCCGGTCCGGTCCGGTCCGGTCCGGTCCGGTCCGGTCCGGTCCGGTCCGGTCCGGTCCGGTCCGGTCCGGTCCGGTCCGGTCCGGTCCGGTCCGGTCCGGTCCGGTCCGGTCCGGTCCGGTCCGGTCCGGTCCGGTCCGGTCCGGTCGCTTTGCGGTGGTACTGTAATCGTGTTTTCATCTTTCCTTTTGTTGTTCTGTTAAATTGTTTTCTTTTAACCCATGAGTTTTGCCCTGTTGATTTCTTTTTCCACGACTGTAGGAGTTGTGCGAGTGGCTGCGTGGTTCTTTGTTGCTGGCTGAGGCCAAACCTAACATATTCTTCATGTGCACTACAGGGACTATCCCTTTCTACTGTACGTGGAAGTTTTGATTGGGATTTTAATTTGATCATTGGAATAAACCCCAATTTTAGTAAGCCTGCAGGAAAAGACAAACTATATTTGCAATTTAATGATTTAAAGAATTTCTGTGCAAAGTTGTTAAGGAAATGTTTTCTTGCCTATAAATTATGTGTTATTCCAATGGAGGGTAGTTTATTCTCTAGGAAGCTAGGTGTGCTGAAGGAATGATCAGGAAAGGTAACTTAATGATTCCCATATCCTTTTATTTGAGATAGGGCAATAAAAATTAACTTCAACCAACTGACTTAATCAGATTAACAAATGTAGAAACATATTGTTAGGCTACAGTATGTTCTTAGGATGGAACTGAAAAAGGCAGCCAAATTCAACCGTAGTCCCATTTCTGTTCTACTACCTAGTGCTTCACTTGCCCTTTAAGAATTACTGCAGTTGCCTTTATGCTTAGAACAATTGCATTATCAGCCTGATGCTTAAGAGCTACTTGACTTTCATTTGTCAGCTAGTAGAGTAGGTACAACATGAAACACTTTTTATACCAAATGCAGAGTCACTCTAGTTGAAAAGTATTTGGCTTGTTTGTAGTTGCTTAAAAACAGATCTGGAGTGATGCAATTGTGCCTGTTCTTACCCTTGCCCTAGAGTAAAGAGTTATATCTTAGCTGTGGTAGTGAGGCATACACCACTTATAAGCCTGGTACAAAGTTGAGAGTGGTTCTTCTAGTGGTGATATCGAAACCTCTATGCTTGTAACTCTGTAAATCATTTGGGTTGTTGACAAGTGTGGAATGATTACTAAAAATGATCGATAATGCAGTGTTGGTCACACATTAAGGAAAGGTATAAAATCAAAAGGCTTCTAGGGTAAAATCCAGCCACAGCTGGTATGTGAAGAATCTGCTACATCTGCGATTCCCTGTACACCATTGCTTGCAAAGCAACACGGAGAGTGGAGTGGAGACTCCAAGGCCAAACCCTGTGATAATCCAGCAAACATGGGAACGAGATGGCACCACGGAAGAAAAACAGTGCGAAGGAATGGACAGAGTGGAGACATTGCGGCTAAAACCCTGTGATAAACTGGGGACTTGGGGATCAAATGGAGCCCTCGAAGGTCTCATAGAACTGATAAACTGCCTGCTTGTTACCCTGAGCCAACAATCTGTCACTTTTTTTGACAAAATGCTGTCCTTTAGTGAACTTTGCTCATTATAATGTCATTATAATACCAAAACACACCTCCATCCCAAAAGCTACCCACCTCCAAGGTGCGACCACTCCTCTGCACCCTGAATTTTTCGTGAACTATACCTTTAAATGCGAGGCAAGAAAGTTTTACACCAATCATAATGAAAGTATTTATGACTAGAGTCACTCAAACTCCACCTTGAAGATAAAAATTAGTGTAAAAATGGCCCAAGAAAGGAGGGATGTTAGGGAAGACACCATCGTGAACAAGTCAAAGAGAACTCCATCACTGACTGCTTTGACTTCTGGGATCAGTCGATGGGCTGGGCCTCTCTTCCCCCCCATAAGGACACTTGTGAGTAAGATTCGAACACTTGGCTATACCAAGTGCTTCCCCAGGAAACTTAGAAATCTCTATAGAGTTGTTTCATAACTTAGTGCATTTGTAACCGAGCTATATTACTAGCATCTTTAGTATTCGCATGTGCTTTGCAGACAGTCACTATCACGGGCAATCCAAAAGAACTTGTGTATCTGTTGTTTAAATAAACTGCCCTGTGTAGGCAGCTAGTTGTTTGGGTTTTCTCATTGAACACGATCAAAGAGTGGCTGTGCTAGTTCATGAGCACGACTGGTCTGAAGGTGCAGTCTGCTATTAGTGTATCCAGAACCATAACAGTTTAATATATATTAACGCGCCTGGACTGATAGTGGTGAATTGGGCATCACTCAGAATTTAAACCTATCCGCACCTACCCTCCCACCTCGGTGAGGAGTGTTAGAACGCAATGGGGTTTATCTTCTGCCAAAACTACTTTGCCCCTTTAACGCAACAACAAGACAATGGGATAGAGGGAACAAACAGACCTAAAACCAGGAATCAGAAACTTTAGTGGGCTAATTGCCCAAGAAACTTGGCTATACTGTATGAATCAGCTAAAGATGTGCCCTTTAGGTGAACTTGACTAATCATAATATGAAAACCACTCCTCTAGAAGTTAGGATACCTGCCTCCGCTTGAAGACCCTCACCCATTGAGTTTGCGCAGTAAAAGTAAAAGACACTATACCTTTAAATGAAGAGGAGGACATTTCACACCAATCAGCTTCAAGATAAGAAATTATGAGCACCAGTAAAAAGTTGATAAACAATGAATACGTTATTATGTTAATTTACAATGTATAAATGAATGACTGTTTCAATGCTGGGTGTGCTAGCTTTGCAGAAATACCCCCTAGCACCCTTTTCTGCACAGAACTGCCAATAAACAGCTAATACCTTGACTCTGTTTTTTATTGACTTGCACACCGGGTAAACAATCCCATGAGTTTGGGACAACAGTGATGGTATCTATCACCCTTCCTTTTGCCATTGTACCCACTGCTACAGCAGCTGTTGTTAAGGAGAATATATGTTTGTGGACTTTCATGATAGTACCTGCCTGTATCTGCTCTCTGCTATACTGATAGTGCATGGTGACTGTGGGGATACTCTCTGTGAGTTCTTGTCTTCTCTGATATTTTATTTTAAAGCATTTGTCAGGGAGCAGTCCTGATGGTAAAATTCTGTGGCTGTCAGTCCTGAAGTGCAGTAGAAGCTTTTCTGATGTGAGAGCACAAGGGAGGGCAGTGACCACTGAATCCTTGAAAGGATAACAGAAGGGATGTGTGGATCCTATTCTGTTGCCATGGTTAGATGAAACCCTATTACTTGGAATTTGTTTCCATTCAAAGCAGTGTTTCAGCCATGTACAGCTTCTCATGGATATTAGAATTTATTCCTGATTTCTAGAAAGGATGGTTTGGTCCACTGATTGTGGAAAGAAAAGGCAAGGGTGTGCTCTGAGAGCCCCATGAGGAAAACTAAGTATGGGTCTGTACTTCAGGCTACTTTTGGCCTCTGTGGATCTTGCAGCTGGTACATGAAATTTTCGACACAGGCATTGATAAGCTGCCTAACTGAATAATAATAACATAACAGCAACTAATATTTAGCATTTTATTAATATAACTTAGAAGTCTAATATAATAAGTACTATGCTGCATATTTTAATTTTGAATTTCTGTATCATTTGCTCTGAAAAAAAAAAAAAGATAAAATGCAGTACTCCTTTAAGAAACTTATGAATACGGCTAGTGTCAATCATGTCCATGGAAATGCTTCTATGGCTAGTTTGTGCTTGGCGTTAATATCACTTGGAGTTTTCCCTGTGGTGTATGGGACACTGTGTTTTCTTTTTTTTTAAAATATATGTCTGAGTCAGGTAGGCCTGTGAGTCAAATCGAGCTGCATCCCTCTGTTCTAGCCTTTTTCCCCTCTTCTAGTTTTGAAACTGCATTCAGAAATGACACATTATTGTTTTATATTTATTGGAAAAAATAAAGAGACTGTATCGGGGATGAATGATATATCTAAATTCTTTATTTTGGAGCAATACAGGTATAGCCAATTACCTTAATTCTGTTTTTAAACCCATATTCTACATGATCAAAGGAATACAGGAAAACTTTTATATGGATCAGTAAAAGATTTATGTCATGCTCTCCACTGATTATATGAGAAGCCTATGCAATTAATCTCTTAGGGCAGGCACTTTGGTTAGGTATCTTACTTACATTGGATGATTCCAGGCCTGAGTACTGATCCAAGATTGCTGTTGTCTAAACACGAGGCAGACAAAGGAAGGTGGAGGAACCGGGAACAGCTTTTCCAAAGTCACACAAAGGGTTAATGCCAGGATTGTTACTTGCCCATCCCTTACAATCCCAGTTGACTGTGTTGCCTTCCAAAGTAGAAATAGCTTTGTCTGAAGGAGACAGACCCATTTATAGTTGATTTAATGTATTTAGTTTGAACTTTATACTGCTTCACTGGTAAGCAGTTTGCAAAGGGCTAATGTCTGGTTAATTGAGACTGTAAGTTTGCCACAGATGGAGAATGTATGTATTAGCAATTAATATACTTTAAATAGGCATAAGTAAACTTTGAACCACTGCATTCTATAATAAACAGTTCACCATTTATTACAGGTATGTATTACCTTAGTAATATTTTTGAGCAGTTTATAAGTGAATCTTCATACATATGTCTGGTATTTATATATCCTATCCATTATTATAGCATCTGGCTGTGGTAGAGTAGCAGACTGGAACAAAAAATAGCTCCATTCTCTTTAGATAATAGTTTGAAATAATGTACAAATTGAATTCCTGATGCTGTTTTCTTCACCATCTGGAAAGCCTCTCACTTTCAGAAAGGCATTCAGTGTGTTTGACATTAAGGGTGGGGAAATGTTTGTGTAATTATAAACATTAGACTTGCAAACGCACCTTTTGATTGCAACGGCCTGAACTTCCACATGTCAATAGAAATCTAACTTTTCACAAGGTAAACCGTGGTTTATGTACCTTGGCATTGCCGCTGCTCTTTTCTATATAATTTCTGTATGTATATCACTAAACTGTAGTGAGATTTTACATGCATGCATGTTTCAGATGAGATATTTAGATAACATAAGTATTCTTGACTAAACATTCGGTTGCTACAGCTTCTGGATGTAGCTGTAACAGTTTTGGTATTGTGATGAAACCTCAAATTGTACTCAGTATGAGTATTTATCTGTGATTGTACAGGCTTGTGATATCTTGTGCAGTGTTGCTGAGCCTAGTATTAATTTTAGAAAGGTTGTTGGTTGCTGAGGCCTGAACATTTTCAAGGAACTCTATGTGATTCTTTCCTAGTTATGTAGCAAGAAAAAATTAAGTGCTCTACAGTGCTTCACAGATGGCTTGTTGTTGTTGTGTTTTTTTATTTGGTTTCAGTTGGAAGAATTATTTAAGAACTTGAGGATGGATTTAGGAAGTGGAGTGGCTGCGGTCCTTATCTGATCTGAGGAGGAAGAAAGAAAGAAGATTAAAGCTGCCACCATGTCATGTGAAGGATTACACGTTGGGACTATTTGTTTTAGTATGGTAAATGAAGTGTCCATGTGCTTCCCATCTGACTTTCGTGTGCATGACATGTATTACCTAATCCTGAAAATGACTGTGCAGTTCTCAGAAAAACGCTAGCTCAGGATGTATTAAGTTTTGTGCCAAGTATTTCTGTGCTGTGGGAGACCCCTTGAGACATGCTGACAAGGAAGAAAAAGGAAAACAATGTAAAGGAGCAATGCTTCTTGTTGGATGATAATGGCCTATGGAAATCTCAAAGGTTTATGCCATCTTGTTTGTAATTTCTTCCTGCATGTATATCTGTAATATGCTTATTGCAGTAATGCTTCAACCACACCTACTGAACAGGTGCAAGTATAGCAGTATTGTGGGACACCCTCTCGGACAACTCAGATCTGGAAGGAATGTGTGTGATGTATCACTCAGT
>NW_009649459.1:61109-64960 GCF_000708025.1 Charadrius vociferus | reverse complement strand
TGCATAATGTCCTAATGCATATTAATTAGACAAGCAAGATACTCATGTGATGTAAACAAGATAGTTTCTTGGAAATGTACCAATTCATATCGCAACTGAGAATCTAACCCAGTAACCCTAATTAGGAGAATTTACAATCTGAGTTATAAATAATCTAAAAAAAATTATATATGTTCAGGGAGAGAGATTCACATAGAATTTTTTATTTTAATGGTTAATCATGTTAATTTTTTTAGTGTGATGAGAGAAGTAATATTATCTGTAAAGCTGTGGAAAGATGGTAGCTTTCAAGAAGACAGCTGGTGTGGCATTGTGGGAGGTTTGGTGATAAAATGGAAATGATGGAAGAGAGGAACACAACAGGGGCATGTGGAGAATTGGAGAAGACTTGTTTTGTAGGTGCACTTCCTTCCCTCTGAACTTCACTGTTTGTATACACAAAAGGTTTTCTTCATGCTGTTTCCTCGTGGCTTGAATTGCATTAATTGCTCTCAGTCTGGGCTGCTCACTTTTAAACTCTATTGCCTAGTGTCCACACAGAATTGTACTGCCACCCAAGTCATCAATGTATTTCCTCACTCTGGCAGTGACACCTCACTTATAGATCTCTTCTCTAACTTGCTGGGCACCACATTCACAAAGAAAAGCACAGGTGAGCTTTGCAGTGCCTAGATGCTAGGTGTTAGTGAATTAACATCATTCAGGTTAGTTGCTTAGGCAGCCCCTCTGAAAAGGAAAGCTATATAGCAAATCCCAACAAGCTGAATGGAGAGCTGCTTGGGATAGATCTTGAAAAGGACTTCAGATAACAGAGTGCTTTAAGCAGTGTCATTGTCTGGGACTGGGATACCATAGTTTCCTTCAACTCAGCATCCCTTTCCTGAAATAAGCCATATAGCCTTTTTTGTTAAAAAACAGCAGGCTTTTGTTCAGTTCCTTCCTCTGCCTGAGGGAGCTCTGATCAGTGTCTCCTATCTTCCAGGAAAGTATCCTAGCTATAAAATACTCTGAGGTGGGATGGTTGCAGTGTCTCCTTTTGAAGGTGTTTTGCTTTGAATGGAATAACTAAATATTGATTGGGAGTGTAAAAGAAGATTGGTTTATGGATTAGCTCACACATCTGGGAGTAAAGACACATGGGTTTTAAGCCCTAGCTCCAGGGAACGCCTGTCATTAGTCTTGCTGTTTGTCTTCAGCCTGGTTTTCATCCAGCTCTGGAGTCCCCAACATAAGAAGGACATGGACCTGCTGGAGCGTGTCCAGAGGAGAGCCACGAGGATGATCCGAGGGCTGGAGCACCTCTCCTATGAGGAGAGGCTGAAAGAGTTGGGGCTGTTCAGCCTGGAGAAGAGAAGGCTCCGGGGATACCTTATTGCAGCCTTCCAGTACCTAAAGGGGGCCTACAGGAGTGCTGGGGAAGGAGTTTTTACTAGGGCATGTAGTGATAGAACGAAGGGGAATGGCTTTAAACTGGAAGAGGGCAGGTTTAGATTAAACATTAGGAAGAAATTTTTCACTTTGAGGGTTGTAAGGCAATGGAACAGGTTGCCCAGAGAGGTTGTTGAGGCCCCATCGCTGGAGGTGTTCAAGGCCAGGCTGGACGTGGCCTTGGGCAACCTGGTGTAGTGGGAGGTGTTCCTGCCCATGGCAGGGGGGTTAGAATCCGATGATCTTCAAGGTCCCTTCCACCCTAAACCATTCTATGATTCTATGTTTCTATGATTCTGAGGATGTCCTTGATTAGGGTGTCACAGCTGAGGGAAGCAGAGGAATGTGGAACTATCCACAGATATGAACAGAAGTGAAACTGATTGAAATTAAGATGGTACTGGAGATGTCAACTATCTTGAGCAACAGCAGCTGTGTGTGCTGATAGATATTCAGGGTTAAGTAGCAGTGATGATGTTGAGTATCTACTTTTGGAACTTAAGCACCAAATCAAGCATCTAAATCCTACCTATATACTTACATAGATCTAACCATGTGTGTTAATGCTGAAAATGTAAGGTATTTTTAAAGTCCCATGTAATCTCTTGAGCTGCTATTACTGCTTTGATCTTTTTCATGTTGTATGTGTCTCTCAAACCCTCCTCTTTGTGTCTCCTATTTTCATGGCTTCTCATTTCTGTATGTTGCCACTTATTCTTATTTAGGTTTCCTTCCAATGAAACTGTGGAGAATGGGTTTGATTCTTCAAAAAGTATTAATGTTGAATCCAGTGCCTTCAGTATTACAGTTTAATGGGGAAAACACTACACTAAGTTCAATTTTTTTGTGTGTCTCAACTAACTAGCTGTCTTATATCTATAGCTCCTGTTCTTCCTTCAATCTCTTTGTGTTTCTTATTGCTGTTTCCCTGATGAATTTGGTTTAATTTCCCAGCTAGGTATTTTTTCTTTTAACTCTTCCTCAGCAGCTTTCAGAAATCTGCAAGACGTGAAGAAAATAGAAGGAAAAGTTGAGGGTGCAATGTGTTTTTTCCAAGAAGAGTTTGCAAATATTAATCTTTTTTTTCAATGGAAAAAATACTTTCTTGATCATTGTAGTAAGGTGAAAGTGCCTCAGTCCAAATGAATAAAACAGTATTATACGGTATTGTTTTATAAGAGAACCTGGCTGTTTTAAACTGTAAGCACCATAAAGACACTATTCTTTAATCAATGACTTGGACTGAGTTTCAGCTTTAGCTTCCAATCCTATTTCAAAGAACAAGAAGGGAATAGAATGGGGAACTTTTTGTATGGACATGTCTTCTGGCTGGATGTTTTCTTGCCATGGAAATAAAATCTGTGTGCCCTTTGGCTCTTGTTTTCAACTACTCATTCTGGAAAAACAAAATAAAGGAAAAGTAGGCTTGATGATGTATGCTTTTAACGTGAAGACAGCTAGTACAGAGCTTCCCATTTTCACCGTACTAAAGAACAAATAGACTTCATTGAAGCATTGGGTAATAAAATGAAATAATGAAAATGAGTCTGTGAGGTTAAAATAACACATAGAATCATAGAATGTTTAGGGTTGGAAGGGACCTTAAAGACCATCTAGTGCCAAACCCCCTGCCGTGGGCAGGGATACATTCCACTAGATCAGCCCCATTCAACCTGGCCTTGAACACTTCCAGGGATGGGGCATCCACAACTTCCCTGGGCAATTTGTTCCAGTGTCTCACCACCCTCACAGCAAATAATTTTTTCTTAATATCTAATCTAAATCTACCCTCTTCCAGTTTAAAACCATTACCCCTTGTCCTATCACTACATGCCCTGATAAAGAATACCTCCCCATCTTTCCTGTAGGCTTCCTTTAAGTACTGGAAGGCTGCTATAAGGTCTCCCTGGAGCCTTCTCTTCTTCAGGCTGAACAGCCCCAACTCTCTCAGCCTGTCTTCATAGCAGAGGCGCTCCAGCCCTCTGATCATCTTTGTGACCCTCCTCTGGACTCGCTCCAACAGGACCATGTCCTTCTTATGTTGGGGACTCCAGAGCTGGACGCAGTACTCCAGGTGGGGTCTCATGAGAGTGGAGCAGAGGGGTAGAATCACCTCCCTCAACCTGCTGGCCATGCTTCTTTTGTTGCAGCCCAGGATATGGTTGGCTTTCTGGGATGCAAGTGCACATTGCTGGCTAGTATTCAGGTTTTCATCCACCAGTACCCCCAAGTCCTCCTCCAGGCTGCTCTCAATCCCTTCATCACCCAGCCTATAGCCATGTTTGGGATTGCCCCGACCCATGTGCAGGACCTTGCACTTGGCCTTGTTGAATTTTATGAGGTTTGCACAGGCCCGCCTGTCCAGGTCCCTCTGGATGGCATCCCTTCCCTCTCATCAATCCCACCACTAAGCTGGGCTGTGA
>NW_009649459.1:59105-60173 GCF_000708025.1 Charadrius vociferus | reverse complement strand
TAGTTTCCAGGAGGATCTGCTCCATGATCTTGCCGGGCACAGAGGTGAGACTGACTGGCCTGTAGTTCCCCAGGTCTTCCTTTTTTCCCTTTTTAGAAATGGGGCTATTTTTTCCCTTTTCCAGTCAGTGGGAACTCTACCAGTCTGCCACGGCTTTGCAAAGATGATCAATAGTGGCTTAGCAACTTCGTCTGCCAGTTCCCTCAGGACCCGTGGATGTATCCCATCAGGTCCTATGGGCTTGTGCACCTTCAGGTTCCTTACGTGGTCTCAAACCTGATCTTCTCCTATGGTGGGTGGTACTTCATTCTTCCAGTCCCTGCCTTTGGATTCTGTGAGTTGGGCAGCGTGGCTAGAGCCCTCACCAGTGAAGACTGAGGCAAAAAAGTTGTTGAGTACTTCAGACTTCTCCGTGTTGGTTGTAGCCAGGTCCTGGTTTCAGCTGGGATAGACTTAATTTTATTCCTAGTAGTTGCTGTGTTTTGAATTTTGTATGAATGGAATGTCGGTTTAGCTGTTGCTAAGTGATGTTTACATTGATCAGGGACTTTTTCAGATTCCCATATAAGCTGAGATGGAGCATAGACAGGACAAGATGGCCAAAGGAATATTCCATACCATAGATGTCATGCTCAGTATATAAATAGGGGGTTGGCTGGGGGGCAGGGACCCGTGATCACTGCTCGGGACAGGCTGGGCAACCAATCTTTGAGTGGTGAGTGCGACTTGTGTTGTATTACTTTATTTTGTATATTCTTTTACCATTATTGTTATTTTCCTCATCCATTACTATTCTTGTAAACTGTCTTTATCTCAACCCACAAGTTTTTTTCCTTTCAAAGAATCATAGAATGGTTTAGGGTGGAAGGGACCTTGAAGATCATCGGATTCTAACCCCCCTGCCATGGGCAGGAACACCTCCCACTACACCAGGCTGGTCAAAGCCCCATACAGCCTGGCTTTAAACACCTCCAGGGATGGGGCCTCAACAACCTCTCTGGGCAACCTGTTCCAGTGCCTTACCACCCTTAAAGTAAAAAATTTCTTCCTAATATTTAATCTAAATCT
>NW_009649459.1:54147-57302 GCF_000708025.1 Charadrius vociferus | reverse complement strand
CGCTTCATCCCATGGCACCATACCAAGCAGATTCTTCAAGAGGCCAAAGTCAGCTCTCCCAAAGTCTACCTGCTCCACACTTTCCTCTCTACCTCAAGGATCTCGAACTCGACCATTTCATGGTCGCTACAGCCCAGGCTACTGTTGAGTTTGACACTGTCTACCAGCCCCTCCTTGTTGGTAAGAACAAGGTCCAGCATAGCTCCTCAACCACTTGGAGAAGGAAGTTGTCCTCAATGCAATCCAAGAACCTCCTGGATTGCCTATACCTGGCTGTGTTACCCTTCCAACAGATGTCGGGGTGGTTGAAGTCGCCCATGAGGACCAGGGTCTGTGAACGTGATGCCGCCCCTATCTGTCTATAGAGGGCTTCATCCACTCAGTTGTCTTTGTCGAGTGGCCTGTAGCAGACCCCCACTGTAATGTCCCCTGCTCCCAATTTCCCTTTAATCCTGACCCATAGGCTCTCAGTTGGCTCTTTATCTATCCCTAGGCTGAGCTCCATGCATTCCAGCTGCTTGTTGACATATAAGGCAACACCGCCTCCTCGTTTCCCTTGCCTGTCTCTCCTGAAGAGCCTGTAGCCTTCCATGGCAACACTCCAGTCATAGGAGTCATCCTACCATGTTTCTACGATGCCAATGAGATCATAGCCTTGGAGGTGTGCACACATCTCTAGCTCCTCCTGTTTGTTCCCCATGCTACGTGCATTTGCATAGAGGCACTTCAGCCGTGTCTTCGTTGAGGCTGACCTGTTCCTGTGCCATGTATTAACGGTGTCTCCCCATTGGCTCCTGTTTGTCCAGGATCTCCTGGCTCATCTGTGTAAGACTTTGAGCATGCTGCAGCGTAGCCAGCACATTTCGGAGCAAATGGCTACAGGCCCTCACCAGCCTTTTTCCTTTTACTGGAAATGTTTCTTGTGAACAAAACAAATGCCGGTCTGCATTTGTAGGCTTTGATTCAACAAACACCGCTGGTGTTTGCATCCTTGAAGTCACTTGAGTTGCTTATTATCTTAAAGTTAGCACATATGTGTTCTGCTAGTTTGAAGCCATGGAAATATATCTGAATTTCTTCTCCGTCCCTTCTCCCATATTCACTTATACATTGGAGCATTAGATCACACAATTTCTATAATTCTACATTTTAGGAAGTGCACTGTAGCCTTGGATCTTCTCTCTGGTCCCCTCACCCACAGAAAAAAGTCTTTGCATCAACCTTCCTGCAAATATAGTTGAATTTGTTCATGCACTGAGGGAAATGTGATCATGGGAAATGGAAAACAATGTATAGAGCACCAGACTAATTAATTCATAGAATAAGATTTTTTTCATCCTTAGAAGTTGTACAGAGCAAAATAACATAAGAAGTTGGTTTTCTTCTTTTTTAATTAATGACTGGCAGAAAGGTTGTCGTAGAGATGGACACGACACTGAATATCAAGTTGCAACAATCATATATATATTTTACAAGCAGTGCTCTTTTATATCGTTTTACCTGGATGCTTATCTGTGCATATTCTCTACCATTCTACTTTTGCCCAATCCGCTCTCACATCACATGTCATCCAGCCAATACAATTGTTGATCATGTGCTGTTCATGCTCTGGTCAAAGCCAGGATTTTTGCCAACCCTTATCTTGTTTTCTCAGATCTTCTCAGGATTCTCCTGTCTCTTCAAGGGTACACGGGTATCTGCTCAGGCTCAACATTAAACTTGTATTCTGATCCCTCGGATCAGCCAAGGTCTCCCATAAAAGGTGGACTAAGATTTTTTAATGTCTGTACAAATCTATATTATGATGTAAGAAGAAAATTCCCTCCTGCTTAGAGAATGTACCTAAGACCTATAAATTGTTAAAGAACCATGGATTTTTCACCCAGAAGGCGGATTGGTTTTGAATATCAGGACTTAACTTAATGTTCCCAAAATAGCAAAATCTCACACGGGAAATTGAATAAAAATATCTCTTACAATATGAAGATGTGTAGAGTCATTGAAAGTCATATTGCAGTGGGTAGATTTCCTGTGGTCTTTTAAATACTAACTGCAATAAAATAAGCACTATTATTTCTCTGTTTAAGAAATTAAAGTTCATGCAATTGTATTTCTATGAGTAAGGTTTATGGTGAAATGTAATAAAAAATGCAGACCAAACTGAGTCATACCATTCCCTTTTATTTTTTCCTTTTTAAAAAGGGAAAAAAGGAAGACCTGGGGAACTACAGGCCGATCAGTCTCATCTCTGTGCCTGGCAAGATCGTGGAGCAGATACTCCTGGAAACTCTGCTAAGGCACATGGAAAATAAGGAGGTAATCGGTGACAGCCAACATGGCTTCACTAAGGGCAAATAGGGCATGACAAATTTGATGGCCTTCTACGACAGGGTTACAGTGTCGCTGTATGACTGACATCATCTAGCTGGACTTGAACAAAGCATTTGACACTGTCTCGCATGACACCCTGGTCTCTAAATTGGAGAGACGTGTATTTGACAGATTGATCACTCGGTGGATAAGGAATTGGTTGGATGGCCACACTCAAAGAGTTGCGGTCAACAGCTCAATGTCCAAGTGCCATTCTTCAGGGGTCAGTACTAGGACCAGTGCTGTTTAACATCTTTGGCGACATGGACAAAGGGATTGAGTGCACCCTCAGCAAGCTTGCCGACAACACTAAGCTGTGTGGAGCGGTTGACATGCTGGAGGGAAGGGATGCCATCCAGATGGATCTTGACAGGCTTGAGAGGTGGGCCTGTGCAAACCTCATGAAGTTCAACAGGGCCAAGTGCAAGGTCCTGCACATGGGCCGGGGAAATCCCAAGCACAAATATGGGCTGGGTGGAAAATGTTTTGAGAGCAGCCCTGAGGAGAAGGACTTGGAGGTGTTGGTGGATGAGAAGCTCAACATGAGGTGGCAATGTGCACTTGCAGCCCAGAAAGCCAACCGTATCCTGGGCTGCATCGATAGAAGTGTGGCCAGCAGGTTGAGGGAGGTGATCCTGCCCCTCTACTCTGCTCTCATGAAACCCCACCTGGAGTACTGCATCCAGCTCTGGAGTCCCCAACATAAGAAGTACATGGACCTGTTGGAGCGAGTCCAGAGGAGGGCCACAAAGATGGTCAGAGGGCTGGAGCACCTCTCCCATGAG
>NW_009649459.1:52109-54069 GCF_000708025.1 Charadrius vociferus | reverse complement strand
ATTTAGATTAGATATTAGGAAGAAATTATTTACTGTGAGGGTGGTGAGACACTGGAACAGGTTGCCCAGAGAAGTTGTGGATGCCCCCTCCCTGGAAGTGTTCAAGATCAGGCTGGATGGGGCTTTGAGCATCCTAGTCTGCTGGAAGATGTCCCTGGCCATGGTAGGGGTTTGGAACTAGATGGTCTTTAAGGTCCCTTCCAACTGTAACCATTCTATGATTCCTTATAGTGAATAGTACCTTAATATGTAGATAGTACCATTGTCATCAATGGGACTATTCAGTCTCAGGAATTTTTGTACGGATGGGCTTTGCAATAGTCAGATGAGTTGGAATTTGTTCAAAGGGAGTATTTTAACATTATTTTCTGGTAAAATTAAACTGTCCGACACTGAGAGGTATATTCTGTAAGTTAAAATTTATTCTGTGCAGCTTGATGTTGTGCTCACCTGTTCATGTCAGGAATTCTGTGTGTATGTATCAGCAATTTAATCAGATTTCATTCAGTAGCTGCATGTTCACCCAGATCCTTTATGTGCATAACACAATATCAATTCAAATAGCCTCAAAACTGAAACAGATTTCTGCATGACCTTTCTTCCTTTTTCCTGATCTGAGCTCAGAACTAGTTTCTTGTGTAATGGCTCAAAGCGATCTATTGTTGTACTGGAATACTGAAAATGGTGCATGTAGCTTCTGAATATCAATATTAATCAGTCACCAACATGAATCCTTACAATCGAGTGCTAGTAGTGGGTGTTTCTCTGTTAAAGGGCACTGAGGCGCCCATCTGCCGTCCTGACAGGGAGTCACGTGAGGTATGCTGCCTCCTGGGAGATAAGGTTCGAGATGTTGCCGAGAGGGTGCCACAACTTGTCAAGAGCACGGACTGCTACCCACTGTTACTCTTTCATGTGGGCATGAATGACACTGCAAGCCGGAACCTGGGCAGAATTAAGGAAGACTATAAAACCCTGGGGGTGCAAGTGGAAAAAAAATGGTGCCCAAGTTATCTTTTCTTCTATTTTGCCAGTTAGAGGAAAGGGAGCAGCCAGAATGGATGAATAATGCATATCAACTCCTAGCTACATGGCTGGGGCCGTCATGAGGGGTTTGGCTTTTATGACAATGGGACATTCTTTGATAAATATGGCCTTTTAGAGAGGGATGTGATCCACCTGTCTAGAAGGGGCAAGGGAATCTTTGGCAGCAGGCTGGCCAACTTGGTGAGGTGGGCTTTAAACTGAAGGATTCAGGGGGTGGGGTCCAAGGTGGCAATGCTCACACCAACTTAGCCAACTGGGGAATAAGCCAGGCCAACCAGAGCAGTGACAAATATTCCTTAGCTGACTCCTAAGATGAGATCCAGAAATCCAATCACCTCTAGGGTGTGAACGGCTATGGTGGATCCTCTTGCACCCCTGCAGGGAAACCTGCATGCTCGATTACCTCTCTGAAATGCCTGTACACCAATGCACACAGCATGGGGAATAAACAGGAAGAACTAGAGATCTGTGTGCGATCACAGGGCCATGATCTCATTGCAATTACAGAAACGTGGTGGGATAGCTCGCATGACTGGAATGCAGTCATGGATGGCTATGTACTTTTTAGGAAAGACAGTCCAGCAGGGCGAGGTGGTGGAGTTGCTCTCTATGTGAGAGAGCAACTGGAAAGTATCAAGCTCTGCCTCAGGGGTGGATGAAGAACGTGTTGAAAGCTTATGGGTAAGAATTAAGGGGAAGGCTAATATGGGTGACACTGTTGTGGGTGTTTACTACAGACTACTGGATGAGGAAGAGGAAGTCGATGAGGCCTTCTACAGACAGCTGGAAATAGCCTCACATTCACAGTCCCTGATTCTCATGGGGACTTCAACCACCCTGATAGTTGCTGGAAAGGCAACACAGCCAGGCACGTGCAGTACAGGAGGTTTCTGCAGAGCATTGATGATAACTT
>NW_009649459.1:43508-50695 GCF_000708025.1 Charadrius vociferus | reverse complement strand
CGTTGGCTTTCTTGGCCACCTGGGCACACTACCGGCTCACATTCAGCCGCTTGCCAATTAGAACCCCCAGGTCTCTTTCTGCCAGGCAGCTTTCCAGCCACACTTCCCCAAGCCTGTAGTGCTGCATGGGGTTATTGTGGCCCAAGTGCAGGACCTGGCACTTGCCCTTGTTGAAACTCATACCATTGATGTTGGCCCAATGATCCAATCTATCTAAGTCTCTCTGTAGAGAGAGTAGTATAGGAACATTGTCAGAGTATGCAGGGATGCAATGAGGAAGGCTAAGGCCCACTTGGAATAAAACCTGGCAAAGGATGTCAAGGACAAGAAGGGCTTCTTCAAGTACATCAGTAGCAAAAGGAAGACCAGGGAAAATGTGGGCCTGCTGCTGAATGAGGTGGGTGCCCTGGTGACAGAGGATGCAGAGAAGGCAGAGTTACTGAATGCCGCCTTTGCTTCTGTCTTTACTGCTAAGGCTGGCCCTCAGGAATCCCAGACCCTGGAGGTAAGAGAAAAAGTCTGGAGAAAGGAAGACTGTCCCTTGGTCAAGGAGGATCAGGTTAGAGATCATTTAGGCAAACTCGACACCCACAAATCCATGGGCCCTGATGAGATGCACCCAGGAGAGTTGAGAGAGCTGGCAGATGTTATTGCAAAGTCTCTCTTCATCATCTTTGAAAGGTCATGGAGAACAGGAGAGGTGCGTGAGGACTGGAGGAAAACCAATGTTATGCCAGTCTTCAAGAAGAGCAAGAAGGAGGACCCGGGAAACTACAAGCCAGTCAGCCTCACTTCCATTCCTGGAAAGGTGATGGAACAACTAATCCTGGATGTCATGTCTAAGCATGTAGAGGAAAAGAAGGTTATTGGGAGTGGTCAACATGGATTCACCAAGGGGGAATCATGTTTGACCAATCTGATAGCCTTCTATGATGGCATGACTGGCTGGGTCAATGAGGGGAGAGCAGTGGACATTGTCTACCTTGACTTCAGCAAGGCTTTTGACACTGTCTCCCAGAACATCCTCATAGGCAAGCTTAGGAAGTGTGGCTTAGATGAGTGGGCAGTGAGGTGGATTGAGAACTGGCTGAATGGCAGAGCTCAGAGGGATGTGATCAGCAGCGCAGAGTCTAGTTGGAGACCTGTAAGTAGCGGTGTTCCCGAGGGGTCAGTACTGGGTCCAGTCCTGTTCAATATATTCCTCAATGACCTGGATGAAAGGATAGAGTGTACCATCAGCAAGTTTGCTGATGACACAAAACTGGGAGGGGTGGCTGACATGCCAGAAGGCTGTGCTGCCATACAGCGTGACCTGGACAGGCTGGAGAGTTGGGCAGAGAGGAACCCATTTAAATTCAACAAGGGCAAGTGTAGGGTCCTGCACCTGGGGAGGAATAACCCCATGCATCAGTTCAGGTTAGGGGCTGACCTGCTGGAAAGCAGCTCTGCAGAGAGGGACCTGGGAGTCCTGGTGGATAACAAGTTGACCATGAGGCAGCAATGTGCCCTGGTGGCCAAGAAGGCCAATGGTATCCTGGGGTGCATTAAAAAGGGCTTGGCCAGCAGGTCGAGGGAGGTCATCCTCCCCCTCTTCTCTGCCCTGGTGAGGCCACATCTGGAGTACTGTGTCTAGTTCTGGGCCCTCCAGTTCATGAAAGACAGGGAACTACTGGAGAGAGTCCAGTGGAGGGCTACAAAGATGATCAAGGGAATGGAGTACCTCTCGTATGAGGAAAGGCTGAGAGACCTGGGTCTGTTTAGCCTGGAGAAGAGAAGACTGAGAGAGGATCTCATCAATGCTTATAAATATCTAAAAGGCGGGTGTCAAGAGGATGGGGCTAGACTCTTCAGTGGTGCCCAGTGACAGGATAAGGTCCCTTCCAACTCCTACTATTCTGTGATTCTGTGGTTGGACCTCTGAAGGTTTCTAGCCAAACTTTGTGTTCAGAGGAATACTATCACTAATATTAGGTCAGCTTTGGCTTTGTCTGGACAAGTCCAAAAAAGTCCTCACGGAGAAAATTAATGTAAAGTGTTTTAAAGAGCATTTTAAAAAGTGCACGCATTACAAGCAAATCCTAGAAAGCTTGGTGATGAGATAATCACTATTTTGATATTTACTTGTGGTGTAGCAGTCACTGTGCCCTCTGCATTTTGTTCCTGGAAGAAATGGCAACAATGTCCCACAATTCGTCAAGGAAATGTGCATGTGTTTTTACTCCCTGTGAAGGAACAGTCTTTCCTACTGACTGAGTGGCTGGATCTGTAGTGCTATCCCTGCTGCACTCTTTATTCTTGTTATTCTTCAAGATTAGACTCCAGTTTCTGTAACTGATTGTCTTTAAGGATGTGATCCAACCCTCATTGAAGCCAAGAGAGAAATGTGACTTGTTTAAAGGGATTTATTGCTGTAAATGAACTATATGAGTGCATGTGTTTCCAAGGATAAAGTCTAGTTGAGAGTCCACTTTGAGAACGGCATTCTAAAGGCCTTAATTTAAATTCTTAATCATGCAACTAAGCAGACTGCATACTTTAGATAAATGTGGAAAAGATTTGTCTTTTTAAAACAAGATTAAAATCCACCAAAGGATACTGAGGTTTTAATATTTAAAATAGGATAGCAAACTGAGCTTATCCTTCACCCTAAAATAGTTTAGCTGTGTTAGCACAGTAGACTGTTTTAATTGTGTAGGAAGATAAAATAATATCAGGATACCTGAAGAACTCTTGGTAGTTTACAGTAATAGGTTGGCAATATTTAGGCTTTCAAGCTGTATAAAAGCAATTCCACAGTTAGTTAGTTTTCATTAGATTGAAAACTGTTTGACATCTGCTGTGTATTACAGAAGTTAGTGTTTGCATTTGCTTTCCATGGGCTTGATGTTCACCTAATGCTGTTCTCCCATGATTATTTTTAATTATGCAGAAATGCTGCCAAAACAGCTGAAGCTGTATTAGTTCTAGACAGTATTATCTCCGTGAGCTGTGTGAAGCTAGGTATCTCTTCATTTTAGCAAGTCAAAACTAGACTTTTCATAAGCATTATAAATTTTTTTTCAGTAAATTAGTATCACTGCACTTTTAAATTAACTCAGTAAAGGAACGGGCATGCATGAAATTTGCACTATCATCTTCATTATCGTTATGGAATGTATTTTGTCATAATTTATGAATTCAAGAGTTATACTAGAACGAGTATCACTGGGGAGTTCCCTGACACGGAGATTGCCTCTGCATTAGTAATTGGTGCACAATGTCTTTAAATGGGCCCTTGTGAAGATACTGAAATGTAAAAATGTAATCCATATGTAATAACAGTAGTATCAGTCCTGGATCAATTAGCTAGACATATCCAAATTGGTGTAAAAACAGACATCCCAGATCCTCTGTCAGCATTTGTAAAGGATCATCCTCTACTAAGTGATTTGTAATTAATCCAAAGTTGTAGCCTGTTTGAAGTTAAATTTTTGCTTTTCTTGATCGAGACATGCCTTGTTTATGTTAGGCAGTCTGAATCACAGAGACCGAAGAGAGATGTGTGAGACATCTTTTTTCCATCTGTCTTACAGAAAATGTTTTCCATAACTGTTGAATACAATTTTTGAATAGGATTATTGTAGGAGAGGGCTGGATGATAAGTCATCCCTGTCTGTAGATGCCAATGAGGAATTTACCGTGTGGTTACTTTGGATATTTTTTACCATGATAACAGTGAGAGGGGAACTGAAGAGTCTCTGGACCAGATTCTCAAGTTGTCAGTTTGTTCTCAGATTCTAACCTCAAATCCATATAAAAAAAGTATTTATTAAAACCTATATGGCTTCCTCATTTGAAAGTCACTGCACTGTCACTTTATTCTCTTTCTGTTCCTTTCTTGATTACCTGAGGTTTTCTTTTTGGTTCTGAAGGCTAGAACACAGAACAAAAAGTTAAGTTGTTAAATTCTTTGTACAGAATTACCTCCTTCCCTGAGACGGCAAACTTAATGAATTTAATATTTTCATACTTATAGCCTATAATACTCAAGTGCCACTATGAATGTGTATGATTTTCCATATTAATGAAATGAAAGGTCAGTTCTAAAATGAAAGATAAATTCGCTTGCCACATTGCTAATGAAATGTAAATTTTAAGTAACATAGTTGACATTGATGATGTATTGTTCAAAACTAAGTACAAACTTGCTGTAAAAAGCTTTTAATTCCAGAAATCTTTCTGTGTTTGAACAACAGGCAGGTACTGTTGCATAAACTAACAGAGAGTTTTTCACTGACAGTTTTCTTTAGATGTTTATGAAGGACACAGTACTTTCAATTTGCCCTAATGCAGTGATATATTCTACAGTTCTTCTTCCATGTGAGCAAGTGATTTTCCCTTATTCTCCCAAATAACCTTGGGATGTTGTAACAAACTCTGAGCAGGTCTTTCCCTGATTCTGCAATTTTCTACACCCTTCATCCATTCTCACTGTTGCTGCAGTGGAGACGTAGTGTGTTCTCTGTCCCCCGACCAGGAAACAAACCATGAAGATTGCACACACTGGAGATTGGGGATAGGCATCTGAGGATCACTGGCATCTTGGTCTTAAAAAACCCTGTCGTGGTTTGGGCAGAACCAGCCACTGGGAGAGTGACAGATGCTCCCCTACCTCTCTTCAAAGAGAGCAGAGGAGAGAGCGAGACTTATGAGTTTAGAAGGAACTAAACTACTTTAATGAAATATTATTAATAAAATAAAAAGAAAATAATGAAATATATACAATATATACAAAACCATATCAAGCTCCCAGGATGACGATCACATCACCAGCTGGCACTGGGGAAGTCCCAGACTGGACTTAGTGATGGATGGGAACTGGATTCCGGATCAGGATTCTGGATCGGATCAAAGGTGGATGAACAGACAGAGTCCTCCTCGGACATAGGCCATTGAAGAAAAAGAGCTGACCCCTTTGATCCCTCAGCTTTTCTACTGAGCATGAGGCAGATGGGATGGAATACCCTGTAGGTCAGTTTTGGGACACCTGTCCTGTCCGCTCCTCCCCACAGGTGTGACCCCTCTATGCTCTTCTGCTTCTGACCCTCCAGCGGGGCAAGTAACAAAGTTGGTTGGCCTTGGTTGTTATAGCAATAAGTATAAGCAGGAGCCTCTCTGCATACCATGCCTTGGTATTAATTATAAACAAGACCTTATCACTCTGGAAGCAGACTACTGTCTGAAAAATAAACCGCTAATTTCAGAGAGTTCAGTTAGTTAGAAGAAGCTTAGCTGCAAAGTAAAATTACTGAAAAGAAAATTGGTTCTGTTTTACCTCAAACCAGGACAGTTCATTAGCCTGTTTACCTCATGAAACACCTGAAAAAATATTTATGTTGGAATTTACCTTGCTTTATCTACATGTTTTTATGGACACAGCCTATGCCAACTGCCCCATGATGTAGGGGAGTTTATACACATTCTGAGTAAAACAAACAACATCACTTAATCAAGTTATTTGATATTTTGAGTAAAAACCCCTCCACATTTATAGTGTAAGGCCAAGACCTCAAAGGTTCTCGTTAAGGGCTCTGAATCAAATTTTAATAGAGCAGAGAAGCCTAAGAATCTAGTGTAGTAGTTACAGCTGCATATAGGAAAGTAACTTACTCTTAGGAGAGGTCTTCAAATCATTGTCATGAATCAAATAATGAACCTTTTTCATGTAAATTCATGAGGAAAAGTGACTAACAGCCTTGTTCTCCCAACATTTTCTTCTTAGAGCATCCCATAACATATCTCAGTTCTCCCCTTTCCAGGGGTCACAAAAATCTAGTGGGTTTTGTTTGCTTGTGTCATTGTGGAAAAAGTAGCTAGACTAATCTCCATACTACCTTCACAATACAGCAACAGAGAATTTAATCTCAACTCATAGGTAAAGTGAAATTAGCACCACTTTATGCTAGCACATTGGATGGTAAAAACAGCTGGGGGTCAGAAAGTGTGAAACACCTTGTTCAGCTGTTCCTGCTGTGGAGTCAACACTGATAGAGGTGTAGCTCATGCACCCTGTTGGGTTTGCTAGTTCACACACACAACCTACCTAAAGCAGTTACTGTAATTTGCATGTCTTTGCAGGAAGTACAATGGTACTAGAAGACTAAATTACCTTTGAGAGGCATGTAACTGGGCTCGCTAGAGAGGCGCCTGGGGGTAGTAGCTCAGCACTTGTGGGGCAGAGTGCTAGTATTTTTGAGAATCCGAAGGCCCACCACCACTCAAAGGCAAAAACCCCACACTCATTGGCCTTTCTGAAATGCCTATACACTAATGCGCACAGCATGGGGAATAAACAAGAGGAGTTAGAGATCTGCATGCTGTCACAGGACCATGATCTCATTGCAATTACTGAGACGGGGTGGGATAGCTCACATGACTGGAACACTGTCATGGAGGGCTATGTTCTCTTTAGGAAAGACAGGCCAGCGAGGTGAGGTGGTGGAGTCGCTCTTTATGTGAGAGAGTAACTGGAATGTATTGAGTTCTCCCTGGGGGCGGATGAAGAGCAAGTTGAGAGCTTATGGGTAAGGATCAAGGGGCAGGGTAACAGGAGAGACACTGTTGTGGGGGTTTATTACAGGCCACCTGATCAGGATGGGGAAGTTGATGAGACCTTCTACAGACAGGTGAGAACTGCCTCACAACCACAAGCCTTGAGTCTCATGGGGGACTTCAATCACCCTGATATCTGCTGGGAAGGCCACACAGCTGGGCATGTACAGTCCAGGAGGTTCCTCCAGTGCATTGATGATAACTTTTTGACTCAGGTGGTGGAGGAGCCCACAAGGACAGGTGTCCTACTGGACCTAGTACTGACAAACAAGAGGGACTGGTGGAGGACATTAAGGTTGGGGGCAGCCTTGGCTGCAGTGATCATGAGAAGATAGAGTTCAGGATTAAGTGCAGTATGCACAAAATGACAAATAGGGTTGAAACCTTAAACTTCAGGAGGGCAAACTTTGATCGCTTCAAGGAATTGCTTGGACAAATCCCATGGGAGAGGGCTCTAGAGGGTAAGGGAGCTCAAGAGAGCTGGCTGACATTTAAGCGTCACTTCCTCCAAGCTCAGGTTCAGTGCATCCCTAAGGGCAAGAAATGAGGCAAGGGAAGAAGGAGACCTGCATGGCTGAGCAGGGACCTTCTGAAAA
>NW_009649459.1:40880-41517 GCF_000708025.1 Charadrius vociferus | reverse complement strand
CAGCTGCAGTTGCTGCAACAGCTCCAGAGAGCCCAGCTTCGGCACGGGCAGATTCGAGTGATAATGCAACAGAACAAAGGTCGGGGGAAGAAACTAAATTAGATCTTCCAAGCCCCAATGCTCTTTCATCAGCACCCTTAATAAACATTCCAGCCACACCGCCGCAGCTCCCCGGGTTTGAAACCCCCTTTCCAGCGCGATCACATCCACAAGAAAACGATTTAGTAGCCTGGGACGAGCCCACATCTAGTCAGGGACCGTCTGCAAATTACGATCCAGCAAAGCACTGGCAGAACCTGCGAAAGCAGGCTCTCTTAGAGGGGGACCGAGATACAGCTGCTGCTATTGCATGCCCCGTAGTGATAAATGCACAGGGGCCGAATACCTGGCAGCCTTTGAACTGGGAACTAATTAAAGAAATGCGCAAAACGATCGTGCAACATGGTCTTACATCTCCTTATGCGCAGGGTCTGTTGAATACAATTATGAAAGCACACATACTAACTCCTTTTGACATTAAACAATTAGCGGAACTTATATTTACTTCCACGCAAAGAGTTCTTTTTGCATCACGCTGGAGAGATTTATGTAGCTTTGCAGCAGTAGAAAATGCCAATGTGGATTGTCAGCATGTATT
>NW_009649459.1:36810-38291 GCF_000708025.1 Charadrius vociferus | reverse complement strand
AGCTAGGGCTAGCCAATCATATAGTAAGGATGCTCACGTGAACTATGCATGTAACCAATTGCTGCTTGAGTGTCGCGTGGCGTGGGAGAGAACTGTCTATAATAGCTGAGCTATCTGTGCAATAAAGTGGCATTTACCTTGATCATATTGGTTGTTGTGTATCTGTCCGAGCTTCTGCGTCAACAATCATCCGCCATTGGCGCGGCGCTTTTGCCGCCTTAGGCATTCCACGTCAAATAAAAACAGATAATGGACCAGGTTATGTAAGTGCCAAAACCCAGATGTTCTTGCAAAACTGGGGAGTGCAACATGTTACAGGTATCCCGCATTCCCCCTAAGGTCAGGGCATTGTGGAGCGTGCACACCACGCTCTCAAGATCCTTTTAGAAAAACAAAAAGGGGGAATGGTAGGGGAAACCCCAGAAGCGAGACTACAGAAAGCTTTTTATGTACTAAATCACTTGACAGTAGACAAGGACACGCAGGAACCAGTTTTATTGAAACATTTTACATCTTTAAAGAAGCTTGAAAGCATAGACCCTGGAAGCTGTGCCAAAGTGTGGGTAAAATCACTGATGACAGGAAAATGGGAAGGTCCATTCAAACTAATTACATGGGGCCGAGAGTATGCTTGTGTTTCTACAGGAAATGGCACGTGGTGGATTCCAGCCCAACTGGTGCGTCCTGCGGTGGGTCAGAATTGCAACATTACTGGTACTGATGCTACTACTCCCAATGCAGAATGGGCAGATCCCGGAGCTACATCGCCTGATGCCTTGGACAAGTAAAAACATATAGGTAACCCTGGCAAAAGCATTAAATCAGACCACTTTTTGTGCATCAATGGCTACCCCAGAGCAGCCCTTTCACACATGCTTAGTGGGAACACCTTTGATAAATAGCAGCATTGTCACCTCGGAAAGAACAAAAATGAAACATGCAGCCTTGAGCAGATGTGTAACTCTTGTGAATTGTATAGACAAATGGGACAAATGGTATGACTGGGTACCTGTTGCTCCCAGGGAGCCACAGGAATTAAATATTTTGGGCAGTATAACTATGGATGCATGTTTGTACTTTAATTTCACTTCTACGGCAGAACGTCCAGAGTACTTTAGAAGTAATATAAATATAACAGATGTGACACCCAGCAGTCCTGCGTTTCGAAAAGCATCTATGTGGTGTAATCAAACCAAGAGAAAACAAACAAATGGAGTGCCAGGGGTGGGATGGCCACGAAAACGGCCTTCAGGTGTATTCTTAATATGTGGAGACAGGGCGTGGCCAGGCATCCCACCCAGCATGGTGGGAGGGCTGTGTTCTATAGGCCGTTTGACAATATTAACACGAAACATAACTATGATTTTAAATCACACCCACCTAGCAGAACATTGCGCAAAACGTACCATAAGGAGTTCAGAATGTAACGATAATGTCGATGTATGGAATCGTGGTGAAATCATAGCTGCTAGCTTGTTTTT
>NW_009649459.1:28528-34939 GCF_000708025.1 Charadrius vociferus | reverse complement strand
TTGGACTAGATGATCTCCAGAGGTCCCTTCCAACCCTGACCATTCTGTGATTCTGTGAGAGACTGCATTAGTTTTATTAACTGCAACATACAACCATTAGTACTGGTATAGGCATTTGTTCTTCCTTACCCTCAATAGCCCATACATAAGAAAAAAAACAAACACAAACCCAAAAAACCCCTACTCTACTAGAAACCGAGAACTCTGGATTTAAAGTAACTCTTTGGTTAGTTGCCTGATACCTATGGCTTGCTATGCATTGAACAGCTGTGTTAGGTCTTGTCATCCTTTCAATATGAACCAACACAGATGAAATACAATAATACATGGCAATAAGCAGAATTCCCACTTACAAGTTTGAGACTGGAAAAAATCTCTGACCATCAAGTCAACCTGACAAGGATCCTTTTTTTCTTTTTTAACTCTGTCATGCAGTTACACTTTTGGAGCTAGACATACCAAATCTGATCAATCTTCTGCCACCACAGTCACTTGAACAACACCTCTCTGTCTCTGAGAAATCTTAATCTGACACACTTTTGTCTAAAAAGTGAGAGTTTCTACACTGAATATGAAACGTAATAATTTCTGATGTAATTTAGACTGTACATCTAATGGTCTCTTGGATTAACTGTACCATATGTATCAGTTGCTTCTGTGACTCGTCAAGTAAGACTCCACACAGCAGCTTTCCACCTTCACCAGTTTCCTGCAATACAACAAGATCCATCAGTGAACAGCGCATATCGCCTCTCATTTGCTGATAATTGATTATATGGTGGGGCTCCCTCAGCATGCACCATCCTCTCCTCTGGGGACCCTCCAAAATCCGCGCCTTGCGCCCAATCCATGATCACCTCCAAAATTCCTGGACGATTAGGGTTCCCTATTTGAGCTCGCTGAGTAATTAGTGCTATCCATTTACTCCTCGTTGCATCAGTTGCATGATGTGTGGCAGGAGACTTCCCCTTAAACATCCAGTTCAACACTGGCAACCAGGGCACCAGGAGGAGCTGTGCTTCAGTACCAATTTCCTCTGAAGCAGCTCGAACTCCTCCGTATGCTGCCAATCTCTCTTTCTCAGTAGTGGTATAGCGAGCCTCTGATCCTCTGTATGCTTGACTCCAAAACCCTAGGGGTTGGCCCGGACTCTCTCCAGGTGCCCTTTGCCAGAGACTCCAGGTAGGGCCGTTCTCCCCTGCTGCGGTGTAGAGCACATTTTTTACATCTGGTCCTGTCTGAACTGGCCCCAGGGCTACTGCATGGACAATCTCCCATTTAATTTGTTCAAAGGCTGATTGCTGCTCAGGGCCCCATTTAAAATCATTCTTTTTTCAAGTCACTTCATAGAGAGGGCTCACGATCTGACTGTAACCAGGAGTATGCATTCTCCAGAAACCTACAAGGCCTAAGAAGGCTTGTGCCTCCTTTTTGTTAGTAGGTGGGGACATAGATCTTATTTTATTAATCATGTCCATTGGGATCTGGCAGCACCTGTCTTGCCACTTAATTCCTAACAGCTAGATCTCTTGTGCAGGTCCCTTGACCTTACCTCGTTTGATGGCAAAACAGGCTTTCCAGAAGGATTTGAATCTCCTATCATATAGCAGCTGCCATGAAAGTTGAACGATGCAATGGACTACTGAAAACTACCCTGAAAGCAATGAGTGCTGGAACATTTAAAAAGTGGGACGAGCATCTAGCAAAAGCCACCTGGTTAGTCAACACCAGGGGAAACTGTCAGCCAAGCTGGCCCTGCTCAGTCAGAGCTTTTACCTACTGTACAAGGGAATAAGGTCCCTGTGGTGCATGTAAAGAATATGTTGGGGAAAACAGTCTGGGTTACCCCGGCCTCGGGTAAAGGCAGACCCACTCGTGGGGTTCCCACCAGGTATGGGACCGGGCCATATCTGGTGGGTGATGCAGGAGAATGGAGAAGTTCGATGTGTACCTTTAGGAAATCTGATTTTGGGTGAGAATCCTTAATGTTAAAATATGTGTTGTTAATTGTCACATAACGCTAACAGTGTTCAATAAGTGTTTTTCAGGATAACATAGTGGCAATGAAACCAGAGCCAACTTCGTTGAATGGCGTCCAGCAAACCATTCAAGACGGACATGCTACCCATATTAAAAGACAAATGCAATAGCAATTTGAGTGTGACATATATATGGTATAA
This sequence comes from Charadrius vociferus, assembly GCF_000708025.1. Classification (NCBI taxonomy): domain Eukaryota; kingdom Metazoa; phylum Chordata; class Aves; order Charadriiformes; family Charadriidae; genus Charadrius; species Charadrius vociferus. Next base: position 32,759 of record NW_009649459.1, on the reverse strand, counting down.
GGGGTGGAATGTCCTGGTTTAAGCAACACAGGACTAATTTATCTTTCAGTAACTTTACAGTTCAGTAAAGTCTCTTTCTAATGCTTGGTAAAACTGCACTTTTAGAAGACTCCAGTGTCTGAATTTGTAAAAATATTTACTTTGTAGTCAGCTGTGGTGTGTGGGTTTCAAGATCTGCGTTTTCAAGTTGGCCAGGTGCAGGGATGAGGAGTAACGAGACCCTGCACTTGACCCAAGCTGGCCAACAGGATTATTTTATACTACAAACCTCACATTCACTATAAATTAGAAAGTTTGCTGCCAAGTTTGCTCCCTCCCTTGATGCCTGTGATCCCGAGAACTTCTTGCCCTGATGCCAGACCTCTGAGGTCTTCCTTTCCTCCCAAAGCCATAGCGCTCACAGTGTCCAACACTTGCTGTCCACTGCTGGGAGTGCACAGCTTCCTACTGATATAATTGGCTGAGTATAATGCTCATATATTTTATATTGGTATCAGGATCATTCTTGGTTCTTTAATGTTATTAATGTTAATTATCTAATATTTTTCTATTAAATCTGTTTATATTTCAACCCTTGTGTTTCCTTGTTTTTTCCCACTGATTCTCCTTCCCAGGTGGGGAGGTGTCATCAGGTGAGAGAATAATTGTCTAAACAAAAATAAGTTGTTGTGGGTTCCTCAAACCGTAACAGAGATAAACTCTGATTCTCCCTGCTAGGGCACAACGAAACTCAGTCCATAGTGCCCGTATTCCATTTCTCTTGCAGGCAAGTTCTTTTGAGTAACACATACAAGCCTCTTTTTAAGTCCTTTTCAAGTTGGAGGTGCTATCAAATGAAAAGTCAATTAAAGGATTATTTTTAATGAATTGCTTCAGTGCATACCATCAAGAATTTGTGTGTGTAAATATATGTATTTTCAGGAATACCGTATTTCACTGAAGTAAAACACATATAAAAGGTGACACTTTCTGGATAAGACCATTTATTTTAACGAATAGATGCGCCTTTATGATGAACTGGAGGCTGCAACAGCTGCTCTCTTGGGCTTCGGTGTGGTTCCCTCACGGAATCCATTCCTACAAGTAGAAATATGGTTACCACTTTTTGAAAGGGTGATTTCTGCTCCAGGTTATTTTCTAACATGTAATGTTTTAGATCAAGTTCACCAGCTTTTTTCAGCTTCTCTCAGTAATGCACTGAAATCACTATGGAGTCCACATGTTCAGACTTTTTTAATGAGAAACATCATCAACAAGCTGTTTGGAAAAAACAGTGTGGTTTTCTCTCTCTTCTGCTGAAGTAAATTTGACTTCTTCAAACAGGAAGATTTCAGTAACTGAGTAAACACTGCAAGACTGAATCCGATAGAGCACACCCACTGAAGGCACTCCTTACTTCATGTTCCTATTCAGCAACTCAGCAAAAGATTTCACGTTTGTTAGTACTGAAGTGCAAGTCAATTTCTTGCAGAAATCCTCTATGTCTCCAACCAGAGATTAAGACAGGCGTGACAAAAGAGTGAGCCTCAAGCTTGCTTTTGGATATTGCATTTCTACTTCAGCAACACTTGGTGGAAATCAGGCTGCAGTTGCACATTGTAAGGTATTTTCTGGCTGCTGCTAGGAAAGACTGCACTCACCAAAAAAACCACATGAATGGATCCCTCATCTACACCTAGGTCGAGGATTTTAAAGACTTCTAGTTTTCACTATTAAATCCAATCTACATTTTTAAGTAAAGACTCTTGAATCTTGGTATTTTTCATCCAGCTTTCTGGTGTATTAGGCCAGAAGTTACAGAGCTCTTCAGAACATGGAGGTCATACAAAAGAAATTCTTCATGAGTTAAACAGTACAGTACCTCATAAGTACAACTCAAAGCTTTATAACACATTTTAGAAACCTGTAACTCAGAATCTAGGTGCTCTAGGCAATCCTGCTTTAGCAGGGGAGTTGGACTAGATGATCTCTAGAGGTCCCTTCCAACTCTGAAAATTCTGTGAATCTGATGTTACAGTTACTGCTAGCTGAACTCCAGAGTCCGACTACTGAAGTATTTCAATCCTGAACTTTTTTTTTGTGGGCAAGAGGAGATTGGAACGCATTTCAAGAATTGTCTCTTACAAAAACCCACACTTCAGTGCAACCAGCAATTTCACTGACTCACAAATAGAGGCAATGATACACAAAACATACCTTTTCAAATGTGGGCATTTTATTATAATACCTTCTGTGTTCTGTACTATCTACACTTGACAGAAACATCAGCGCTTGCTATACATCCTATGTGTTAACAATGAGTGAGCTTTTTATAATTAGCAGCATATTTCTTTGAAGATATAAGGCATCATCTATTTCCACAATATATTTAAAAAGAAAAACCATACCAAATTAAACATACTAAATAAGAGTGTAAACTTTGAATGACAAATTTTATAATTCAGTGAAATCCATGCAAGATTTCACATTACACTAGTTTGTAATAAAATATCATACCTGAATCGACGGTAGACCCTTTTCAGGTGCCTCATGCGACCAGTACCAGTGGTGCTGCGTCTTTTGGCCTTTGCACTCCAGTTATCTAGAACATAGAAGTTACTGTTACTCATTTGCACCAAATAATTAGTTGCACAATACACCTGAATAGCACAACTATTCAATTTGACAGAAGCAAAAGAAAAAAAAAAAGTTATATAGTTAAATCAGTATAATTTAAAAAAAAAAAAAATCTCCAAACACTGCAAGATGACACAGTATTCTTCCTCGGCTGGAAAAAAGTCAGACTATAGAAGATGACAAAGAAACACAAGTTTTTAAACTCATCTGTAACTTACACTTTCTCTTACGCTTAGCAGGGTAAGCACATTTCCCACAGGTAGATTTTTGCAGATGGTATGCCTTGGACCCACATCGACGACACAAGGTGTGTGTCTTATTTCGTCGCTTACCAAATGAGGACGTACCCTTCGTCTGAAAAACATTTCAAGACATTGCACATTGTAAACATCACTAGCACTCACAAGTCATGTTGCTCAAAGCATAAGCTCCTCTAAAAAACACACACAAATTCACAGTCTAATAAACGTGTCAGAGGTACACTGAACTCAGTTTCACCTATAGCTTTTCTCCATTTTTAAAAATCAGTTCCTTACACCTCTTTGCCATTCCTACCTCCCCACCCGTGCTGAAATAACCACTCGGTGGCTTCATTTTATCTCCAACTCCCTTCTCATCTCTCCCAAATTCATGAGTATAAACAGTAAACTACTTTTTCTTGAGGGAAGGTATTTATTTCACGCAGATCAGTCATACGCTCACAAACAGGCTTTGGCGAGCAAACGCCCTCTTGTTACTTTATCTGAAAGGCTGCCTCATTCCCGAGGAGAGTGCCAGGCCGGCCCGGCCCCCAGCAAGCGCGGAGGAAACGTCGAAGGAGGCCCCAGAGGCGCCCCGACGGCAGTACGACCCCACACTCCACCGCGGCCTCCATGCCCAGGACGACACGCCCCGCGCCACTACCTAGGCCAGGAGCAGCGCCCACCGCCAGCCCTCAGGCTCAGGCCCCGGCCGGGCGCAGGACCACCCCGCTCCCCAGACAAAGCCCACGGCCCCGCAGAGCCCGGCGCGGCAGCGGATGGCAGCAGATACCCCCCACCCGGTCCCCAACACTCACCATTTTCTCTGGGCGCCAGCATCAAAGAGGCTGAGCTCCGCCCCGCTTCCGCTATAGCCCGGCAAGCGCTTCCGGGTACGCGCTAAGAGTGTCCGGTTGGGCGCGGCGCAGGGGGTCGGTCCGGCGGCCCGGTTTGGGAGGCCCGACGCGACAGAGGGCGAGTGCTCTCCTTAGCTTGGCCTCGCTCCAGGGAGTGCTCAGGAGCTCCCTCTGTGTGGTGGCTCCTTCCCGCCAGACGGCCTGCTGGGACAGACTGGGGTCCCCAAAAACCCTGGTGTCCTGGATGAGACTCTCGGGGGCCTGGGCCCCAAAAGCTCGGTGATACCACCCCAAAACTGGTGCTTATTAGAGCACTGCAATGTGTCCTAGGCTATGGTGCCTGGAAATAATGACTAAGGGGTATCTATGTGTAAATATGCCTCTACCTTGTTATAAGTTAGTCTCACAAAGTGAGGCGAGGAGACAGAGCCAATTAAATTTGAAGGATTTATTAGCAAGCGGCAGCAAGCAAAACAGCGCTGGGCGGCCCGGGAGTCTCACTCCGCCGACGGCGCGCAC
>NW_009649459.1:19042-21867 GCF_000708025.1 Charadrius vociferus | reverse complement strand
GAAAGAGGGGGTCCCTCTTCATCATTCGGTCTCCTCCTCCTCTTACTCTCTTCCTTGTTTTCTTTTAGTGGATATAAATTTACCCTCGTCTCTGAACCAATCCACAAATGAGCATATGCACTCTCCTCTAAACTAAAAGGTTCTTTTGAATTTACATAAATATTCAAAGCTTGACAAACCCAATTCTCGAAGGAACCGAATACAGGCCAATAAAGGGGGTCTCCTCTTATTTGTCCCCCCCCCAACTTCCATACAATAATGAATTAATTTTACTTTGTCCTTACCCCGCCTAGAGGGGTAATCATCCCAATATTTAATTATTAAACCTAACGAACTGCCTGGTGGTATCTGGGGAAGTCTCACATGAGGTCCCAATCCACCCATGGGATCAGAAGGCTTGCTTTTCTTCTGTCCCATCTTCCGGAGTGCCTTCTCACACACACACGTTCCCCCTATTCGTGGCCCAGTCCCTCGCGGGAGATGGGAACCGCACTACTAAGGGGTCCACACTCGCTTCGTCCGATGGACTACTAAGTCCGGTGGACGTCTCACACTGTCGCACTCCAGGATACCCAACCCAAACCGAACGGATAACCGGCCTATACTCACGCGTCCCTGCGTCTTCGTTCGGAGCTTCGTGCACAAAGATTACAGGGTTTGCCGGCTTTCTTTTGCTTGTTGCCGAATTTAGGGTTCGTCGGTAGAGGATGTGATGAGATAGCTTCCAGCCAGGGCCGCTGAATTTCAGCGGGGCGCCCCCCCGTACGGGGCTTCTCCCCAGATTGCCTCTATCCGAGTCACGGCACCAAAATTGTTATAAGTTAGTCTCACAAAGTGAGGCGAGGAGACAGAGCCAATTAAATTTGAAGGATTTATTAGCAAGCGGCAGCAAGCAAAACAGCGCTGGGCGGCCCGGGAGTCTCACTCCGCCGACGGCGCGCACTTAGGTTACAGAAGTCTTTGGTTTTATACTCTTCTACTTCTGGTGTAGGCGTTTCTCTTAGTGGTGTACTCTGCGTCTGCGCGGTTTGTTGCTAGGGGGTCGTCCTTTTTCTTCCTTTGCTTTTTGGTGGTCGCAGGGATGAAGGCTCCATGTCTTCCTGAGCCTCCCAAGTCTTATCACAATTTATGATGTTAGCAGGACTTGACTGAGCCTCCCCCTTTCCCTTCCTCCTAAGTCTTTTCACAATTTATGATGTTAGCATAACTCGACCTTGCAGCTTGGCCTTGTTTGCTTAGCAGATGTTGGCTATCTTGCCCCATCCTGCCAAGCAGCTGCCTTTCATGAAACACTGTAACAATGAGAGTTTTTAGGTTTGGTGAACAAACAATACTGAGCTTGTCACATACCTGGTCAAGAAAATATTTAACACACCTAAGTTGCCTTACTGGCATATAATTTTTAACTAATGCATCTTCTTTCTGCAATAGTGCCCATGTTGCTATTCACAGGTACCTACAGCTCCACTTCAAGCTGCAGAATCGAGTCCTGGCTCTATTTCCACGTTCAGTGAAAACTTTTAATGACTGAAATTCAGGGACAGGGTATTCTTAAAAAATAGGCCGCCCCTACCGCATGCTCTGCTTGTCCATGTCCCCCCCAGCCCCCCCCATCATGTGACAGTCTAAAGCATTGCAATGGACATCATTAATGCAAAATCATTTTTTATTCAGATGCACCATTTAAATTCTCACATGCCAGCCTACCATGCATCTTCAGTAGACTCACAATCTATAGGCATTTTTGTCCTAGAAGAGTCAATTTTGGGGAAATAACATATACAGAGAGAAGTTGAGGAAATTTGTGCTTATCTTATCACCAGTTCAACACCTACTTGTCTCAGAGTCAGCAACTGATGATAAAACCAATTTATTTAACCTGGATTGTAGAATTATATATAACCTTGTTTAACAGCTCTTGATAAAAGTATGTATTTATGTGGCAGGCTAGATCTCATTCCTTCTGCTTCTGGTTTACTGAAGCTGACTAAAAATGCAGTTATTCCAAAATGCAGCTGTCTGGGCCTGCCACAAGCCAGCAAACTGTGAGGAACCCCCCTCACAATGAACGTGTGGACAGTTGAGCCCCTGTAACGTGGAGCTCGTTATCCAGAAAAAGGCATCATCCTATGGCACAATATCCAAAGCAATTAAGCCGTGTCTGACTGCTGCATTTTTCCTCCTGGACAAACCAGCCTTGTACAGTTGCCTCAATATTAATTTATCCTCACTTGTTTCCTGAGCATGGCCTCTCACCGAATTCCTTTGGTGCTGACTTATGTGCTGGGAGGCTTTTGACTTCTGCTAAGGTTGAGAGACAGGGCAAAAATGGAATACATCCTCAGTGCCATTACATGGCACATGCAGGAGAACAGGGTGATGATGGGGTCGAGTGCACCCTCAGCAAGTTTGCCGATGATACCAAGCTGTTTGGCGAGGTAGACACGCTGGAGGGGAGGGATGCTATCCAGAGGGAGCTGGACAGGCTGGAGAGGTGGGCCCAAGCCAACCTCATGCAGTTCAACAAGGCCAAGTGCAAGGTCCGACACCCGGGTCGGGGCAATCCCAAGCACAAATACAGGCTCGGTGGGGAATGGCTGGAGAGCAGTCCTGAGGAGAAGGACCTAGGACCTAGGACTGACCAGAAGCTCAGCATGAGACAGCAATGTGCAATCGCAGCCCAGAAGGCCAGCTGTATCCTGGGCTGCATCAAAAGAAGTGTGGCCAGCAGGTCAAGGGAGGTGATTCTGCCCCTCTGCTCCACTCTCGTGAGACCCCACCTGGAGTACTGCATCCAGCTCTGGAGTCCTCAACATAAGAAAGAC
>NW_009649459.1:14098-17816 GCF_000708025.1 Charadrius vociferus | reverse complement strand
ATTGAGGTGTTGGAGCGTGTCCAGAGAAGGGCTACCAAGCTGGTGAGGGGTCTGGAGGACAAGTCTTATGAGGAATGACTGAGGGGAATGGGGTTGTTTAGCCTGGAGAAGAGGAGGCTGAGGGGAGACCTTATCACCCTCTACAACTACCTGAAAGGAAGTTGTAGAGAGGTGGGGGCTGACCTCTTCTCCCTGGTAACAAGTGATAGGACGAGAGGAAATGGGTTCAAGTTATGTCAGACGAGGTTTAGATTGGATAGGAGGAAACCAAAAGGGTTATTAAACATTGGAATAGGCTGCCCAGGGAGGTGGTGGATTCGCCATCCCTGGAGATGTTTAAAAAAATGGTAGATGTTGTGCTTAGGGACATGGTTTAGAGGTGGCTTTGTCAGGGTAGGTTGATGGTTGGACTTGATGATCTTAAAGGTCCCTTCCAACTTTAGCGATTCTATGATTCTATGATTCTATGAAAAAGCCATTTTGACTTTAGCTGCATTGTTTTCAGGCGCACAAATGTGTGGCCCAGGCTGTTCACTCAGTTTTTGAAATTGGCAATTCTTGAAATTGGCAATTTCTATCCCTGGAGTAACACCTAATGCAGAGGTCTTTGCTCATATTCATTTTACCTCACCTGAAAATCCAGGCATTTAGTCCATCCATGGTCCCACTGTAGTTAAAGGAGAGAGATAAATGGTTCCAAAGAGTAAATCATCCCATCTTAAATTGTCTAAAGTAGGCTGGATAAATCATCCTTGGGAGGAACCCTTCTCCTTCCATTAATTCTAACAGGAACCTAGACAGCCCCCTTAGGCTAGGCACATAGATGGCTGAAGTTAGGTAAAATTAATTTTGCCCCAACTGACTTAATGAAAAATATTTTTATAGCAATTCTGTCTTCCTTGCCAAAAATAAAAAAAGAAAACTCAGTGTCCTATAGATGAAATGCCATACAGAAAAAAAATCCCAATTAATTCAAAGTATGAATACATCCTACAGGCTGGACTGGGCCATATTTCTCCCAGCAACCTTGCTGTGTGTCTTTTAACTAGTGCCTCCTTTCCTCTTTCTTTCTTGTTAGATCTCAGAAATCTGGAAGATGCTATAAAGACATTGGACAGATGCCATGGCAACAGCCTCCAAAAGAAGTATTTTGGTTTGGCTACCTGCAAGAATATGCTGCCAGAGGAATTATTCTTTTCCTTTGTGGGATAAAAATAATCTTGTTAATTTACATGTCTTTAAATCTGTTAGGAATTAAAGATTTATTTTTTTTTTTTAATATATCATCGTGCAATCATCTTTAGTATTCAGGAGCACTGGATACTTCTAGGGTAAGGAATGGGCAGAGCTGTGGCTGATCCAGTACAATCCCAAAAGCTCTTAGCCTCTGTGCAGGTCATGGGTGAGGATAGAGTTCACTACCAATAGCGAACTCCAGCCTGCTCAAAACCCACAGAGTCATGTACTAGCAACTGCTGAATGGTATCAGCCTAAATTCAGCACTGGCTAATTCACCCTTCTGCTTCAATGCATAGGAAATAGTCCAAACTATTTAGAAGGTGACACATCTGGATTTCGGGACTGTTTTTTCAATGTAGGAAACAGCAGTCTGTTACTGCAGCCTGTGTCCCATCACAGCTTCCGCACAGCACTTTCCATCCAGCCAGGTCCAGTGATGGGAGAAATTCTTTGTCGTGCCAGAAAACACTGTGATCCTATTAAGCATCTAGATCAGGGTTTATTGAATACTGTAGAGGCAGGTACCTTTCTGTATTCCCTAACACCATGTTCTGCAGCCTGTCTGATATCGTTGGAGTTGAAAAACTGAAGCAAAATGCAGCACTGGACATGCCCATCCATTTTTTTCTTCCATCCCTCTGGGGTACAAGCCTCTCTGCCTCAAGCTGATCCTATCCAAGGCCCATAGGCCTTCCTGACCTCCTTGCTCTGCCCTGGCACTTTGATGAGGAAGAGGAGAATCACCCACTTCCAGTCCCTCCCCACAACTAAAACAGAGCAGCCTTACAAATAAGTCCAGCTCAGGGACAGGGAGACCAAAACCAGGGCTGGCTAGACAATACAGAGGAAGGTGGGTATGAGCACCAAATAACCTCAGTGGCATTTGTTTTGCATACGTTTGGTGTCATACTACGTAGCACTATTGCCAGGGTGCAGTACAGCCATACGGTCCCTGATGTGACTGTGGTGGGATTTCCTCCAAAATAGAGTAGTTGTATTGGTTCTATGAAACTTGAACACTGCTGAAAGGACTTGTGTGTGGCAAATGCAAGACTGATATCCAAGCAATTTCTGTATAATGTCATCACTATTGGCATCACTTATTTGTGCACATGTGGAACACCCTTTGTGAAAGTGAGGATGACTACAAGGAATAAGAATGGTGAAGATTCAAGCTTGATATATGCTAGAATCTAGTCAGAGCTTGATATCAATTATCTTCAGAGATGCAGACAAGCTGAAGTCTTTATTTCTAAATGTGATCTCTTAGATCAAAGGAATGTTTTAGGTCCTCTTGGATATTGAACACTTTGACCTAGGTAGCAACATATCAGGAAGGCTGCAGGAGAACTGAGGAATTCAAGGGCAAAATTTTCATGAGAGTCAGTTTGGATGTCTTTGTTTCTGGATATCATCTTGATTTGCAGAGGCAGACATGTCACTGGAATTAGTGAGGAAGAAATTACCCTGAATATCTGTTACCAAACAGCCACAATAAATGTAGCTTTATTTCTATAGTATCCAGATTCTTCAGTTTGAAAAGAAAACTTTCATGTGGCAGCCAACATGGCTTCACTAAGGGCACATCATGCCTGACTAATTTCATGACCTTCTATGAGGGGGTTACAGTGTTGGTGGATAAGGGGAGAGCAACAGACATCATCTACCTGGACTTGTGCAAAGCATTTGACACTGTCCCACACGACATCCTGGTCTCTAAATTGGAGAGACATGGATTTGACAGTTGGACCACTTGGTGGATAAGGAATTGGCTGGATGGTCGCACTCAAAGAGTTGCGGTCAACAGCTCCATGTCCAAGTGGCGAGCAGTGACGAGTGGTGTTCCTCAGGGGTTCGTACTGGGACTGGTACTATTTAACATCTTTGTTGGCGACATGGATGTTGAGATTGAGTGCAGCCTCAGCAAGTTTGCAGACGACACCAAGCTGTGTGGAGCAGTCGATACACTGGAGGGGAGGGATGCCATCCAGAGGGATCTTGACAGGCTTAACAGGTGGGCCCAAGCCAAGCTCATGCAGTTCAACAAGTACAAGTGCAAGGTCCTACATCTGGGTTGGGGCAATCCCAAGCACAAATACAGGCTGGGCAGAGAATGGTTTGATGCGCAATCCGCTAAAGTTTCAAAGGCACTTTTAAAATGCAGAGCTTGGGAAGGAGTAAGCAAGATCTTAGCTAAACGATAACAATCACTGGGTACTAAAACTGCAGTAGTAAACATCGCACCGAGCATTTGTTGCGTATAATTAGATGTTAACCCATATTGTGCGATAGCATTTTTCAGTTCTTTTATCGTTCTCCAATCCAAAGGACTCCACTGTCTGCTCCCCTGCGCATTAACCGTCACCGGGTAAGCTCTGGGAAGATCATCAAGAGGCAAAATAACCCCGTCTAGCACAGCGTCCTTTATAACTCCTTTCCAACGCCGGGCAGCAGCGCCATCTGCCGACGGCTTTCCCTT
>NW_009649459.1:0-13574 GCF_000708025.1 Charadrius vociferus | reverse complement strand
AGGAAATGTTGCAAAAGCTTCAAGATAGCTTGCTCTTCATAACTTAAATTATTACCCATGATAGCGCATGACCCAAAACGCGTTCGGCTGCTCACCTTTTTTTTTTCCTTCTTTTTCTGTGGCCACAATTCGTCTCTCAGCCAGTTTCTTCTACTTCTTCTTCTTCTTTAAATTGCAAGCTGACAATTTCAATAAGAAATTGCACCGTGCCCCACATTGGACGCCATTTGCGGACGGACTCAGATGCAGACCAATATGATCAATGCTGAAGCTGCTTTATTCAAATACTTAAACCATTATATACCTTACTACAACATGGGCTAGCTCTGCGGCTTGTGCTCATTGGTTTCTAGACTTATACACACAAACTATTATTGGTTAAACACAGCTCTAACTTATTATGTACACTTTGTTACTGTTTCTGCCAAGTCAGTCTTTTAATTAATACACATTCCACATCTGTTGGGGAGTGGCAGTAGTTTTAGTGTCAGCGCGTGATTTCCTCCTTCATGTTGATCTTCAGTACGTGTCCATTGTTTTCCAAAAAGCTTCCCACATTCCGGTTCCTCGGGTGGTCACGAACCTGATCTTCTCTTACAGGGGGAGGGACTTTGCTCTTCCAAGACCCTGCCTTGTGGTCCATCCACTTGAGAGGTGTGGGAAGAGAGGTTGCCAGTGAAGACTGAGGTAAAAAAGTTGTTGAGTACCTCAGCCTTCTCCTCGTCCGTTGTGACCAGTTTGCCAGTCGTGTTCATCAGTGGGAGTACACTTTGACCTTCCTTTTCTGGCTGACATACCTGTAGAAGCCCTTCTTATTATTCTTTTCATCCCTTGCCAAGTTCAGCTCCAGCTGCGCCTTTGTCCTTCCTGACCCCATCCCTACACACATGGGCAGCATCCCTATACTCTTCCCGGGATACCTGTCCCTGCTTCCACTGCCTGTGGGTTTCCTTCTTGTCCTTTAGTTTGACCAGCAGGTCTCGATTCATCCATGCTGGTCTCTTCCCTTCCTTTCCTGATTTCTTACACCTGGGGATCGAGAGCTCTTGCACTGTGTGGGAAGCATCCTTAAAGATCAGCCAGCTCTGTTCTGCACCCTTGTTCCCAGGGGGTCCTATTGACTTACTCCTTGAAGAGCTGGAAGTTTGCTTTCTTAAAATTCGGGGTCCTGATTTTACTCTTTGCCCATCCCATATCCCTCAGGAGTGCAAACTCCACCAGTGCGTGATCACTGCAGTCCAGGCTGAACAGAGAACTCCTCTTGGAACTCAGGAGGAAAAAGAAATTTTATGATCTCTGGAAGCAAGGTCAGGCTCACTTGCAGGAAGATTACAGAGCTGTGGTTCGTATATGAAGGGAGAAGACATGAAAGGCCAAAGCTCAGTTCAAGTTGAAACTGGCCAGCGTTGTATCAGACAACAAGAAAGGCTTTTTTAAGTGTGTTAATAGCAAGAGAAGATCCAAAGACAGCATTGGACCAATACTTGTTGAAGATAGTCACCTGACTAATAGGGATGAAGAAAAAGCCAAGGCATTCAATGCCTTTTTTTGCCTCATTCTTTAATATTAATCTGATAGACCTTGGGTTGCCCAGTCCTCTGAGTTGGAGGACCATGACTGTGGGAACAGTGACTTTCCATTTGTGGACACTGAAAGGGACCAGCTGTATCAGCTGAATGTTCATAAGTCTATGGGATTCATCCCAGAGTACTAGTGAATGTTATGGGAGGACCCCTCTTGATCATCTACCAAAGGTCTTGGGAGTCTGGGGAGGTCCCTGCTGACTGGAAGCTAGCCAACGTTATTCCAATTTGCAAGGACATGAGGGAAGACCCAGGGGACTACAGACCTGTTAGTCTAACCTCAGTTCCTGGAAAAATTATGGAGAAGATTATACTGGGTACTATTGAAAGACATTTAAAGAATAATGCAATCATCAGGCACAGTCGACATGGGTTCACAAAGGGAAAGTCCTATTTAACTGATTTGATATCCTTCTATGATAAGGCCAAATACCTAGTGGATGAAGGGAAGGCAGTGGATGTAGTTTCTCTGGATTTTAGGAAGGCTTTTGATACTGTCCTTCACAGCATCCTTCTGGACAAGTTGTCCAACTGTGAGATGAGCAGGTACGTGGTGCGCTGGGTGAAGAACTGACTGAATGGCAGGGCTCAAAGGGTTGTAGTGAATGGGGCTACACCTGGCTGGCAAACAGTCACCAGCGGTGTTCCTCAGGGCTCAATCCTCAGGCCAGTTCAGTTCAATATATTTATCAACGATCTGGATGCAGGAGTTGAATGCACCATTAGCAAGTTTGCTGATGATACCAAACTGGGAGGTGCTGTTGACTCTCTTGAGGCACAAGAGGCCTTGCAGAGGGATCTAGATAGATGGGAGCATTGGGCTATGATTAATGGGATGAAATTTAACAAGACCAAATGCCCAATTCTGCACTTGGGACTGAGTAATGCCAGACACAAGTATAGATTGGGAGAGGAGTGGCTGGAGAGCAGCCTTGCAGAAAGGGATCTGGGGGTGGTGGTTGACAGCAGGCTCCATATGAGTCAGCAGTGTGCCCTGGCAGCCAAGAGGGCAAACCGCATCCTGGGGTGCATCAAACACAGTATAAACAGCCAGTCAAACGAGGCGATTATACCACTGTATTTAGAGGTGGTGCAGCCTCACCTTGAGTACTGTGTGCAGTTCTGGGCCCCACAATTTAAGAAGGATGTTAACATATTTAAATGCGTCCAGAGGAGTGCAACAAAGCTGGTGAAAGGGCTGGAAGGTATGTCCCATGAGCATCATATGCAAAACACCAAGAGAAGTTTAGCATTAGTTTAGAAGTGACTCATTTCCGAAAACTCAGGCAAATCCCTGTGGGTGTTTGAAAGATTCATTTTTTTTCCGCTTAAGATATTTTTAATTAATAGGGCTGCAAAGGAACTTGGGAGGTGATGTGGTTCATCTCCCCAATCCACTTCTGTTCTCCAAGAAGTCATATGCTTTACCATGAAAACACACTGGAGTTCCAAGGAGAAAGCCTGATCCAGTGACCCTTCTATACCAAAGACTGCTCTAAATGTTAGAAGATAGAGATGCACTCTCAAAGGTGAAAGTCACAAACCCTTAACAGTTCTGCATATGGACATCAGTAATTTAATAAACCACACAGCTTTGAAGAGACCTGGGCTAACCAAGGCTTGTTTTTCCTCATTGAATATTTCTGCACACAGTAATTTTTCACAATCATTGATCAAACCTACAAATCATAGCTGGTCCAATTGCAGTTTCCATGGAACATATTAGGGTATCCTTTGTTTAATTGCTTCTTTTACAGTATTATTAAAAACTCACAGCTCAGATTTCATCCATTAATTGAGCCTTTTTTCACATCCCACATCTCTTCCTTCCCAATTCAATATCTATTGGCTTCGGGCAGGGCCTGTCAATACATGTGCAACCAGATGTTGTGCCCTGACCATGGCATTCAAATTATTTTCTAAATATCAGTGTCTAAAAGGTCTAAAAATCAGTGATTCCCAGGTTTTTGGGAAAGATACAAGCCAAGTTCATTTTGTCCTTGGCCTATCCTGCAAGACCTTGGCGAGGTAGACACGCTGGAAGGGAGGGATGCCATCCAGAGGGACCTGGACAGGCTGGAGAGGTGGGCCCAAGCCAACCTCATGCAGTTCAACAAGGCCAAGTGCAAGGTCTTACATCTGGGTTGGGGCAATCCCAAGCACAAATACAGGCTCAGCAGGGAATGGCTGGAGAGCATCCCCAAGGAGAAGGATCTGGGGGTGTTGGTGGATGAGAAACTCAACATGAGCCAGCAATGAGCACTTGCAGCCCAGAAAGCCAACCGTTTCCTGGGCTGCATTGATAGAAGTGTGGCCAGCAGGTCAAGGGAGGTGATTCTGCCCCTCTACTCCACTCTCGTGAGACCCCACCTGGTGCACTGCATCCAGCTTTTGGGCCTCCAACATAAGAAGGACATGGATCTGCTGGAGTGCGTCCAGAGGAGGGACAAGAGGATGATCTGAGGGCTGGAGCACCTCTCCCGTGAGGAGAGGCTGAGAGAGCTGGGGCTGTTCAGCCTGGAGAAGAGAAGGCTCTGGGGAGATCTTATTGCGGCCTTCCAGTACCTAAAGGGGGCCTACAGGATTGCTGGGGAAGGACTTTTTGCTAGGGCATGTAGTGATGGGACGAGGGGGAATGGCTTTAAACTGGAAGAGGGCAGGTTTAGATTAAACATTAGGAAGAAGTTTTTCACTGTGAGGGTGGTAAGGCACTGGAACAGGTTGCCCAGAGAGGTTGTTGAGGCCCCATCCCTGGAGGTGTTCAAGGCCAGGCTGGACGTGTCTAGTGGGAGGTGTCCCTGTCTATGGCAGGGGGGGTGGAACTCAATGATCTTCAAGGTCCTTTCCAACCTAAAGCATTCTATGATTCTATGACTCTTCCCCAGACCATGTACTTCTTGTCCTTCTGCCTCCCAGACTCAGTGTCTGCCTCCTCTCCTTGCTGCTGGTCAGAGGGGCTGAGTAGGGAACAGGCAGGACCAAGGGGCTGAAATGGCTCAGGGAGGAACTGTGTCCCAAGGCTGCAGATTGCTAGAAGGAAGCTGGAGTTAGGACATCCATCGGTTCTGGGAGGTTACAGCACTGTTGCTGAAATGAGGTTTGGATTGGAACAAGCCTCTGGCTGGATTAGGAACAAGGCCCTCAGTACCAAGTCACAACAAAGACATGGCCATAACCATGATGAAGCAGGAGGTAAGCCCAAATCAATCATGTTGACTCTGATATATGGTGCAGTGAGTAAACATGGACCTGAAAGGCATGAGTAGAGCCACCCAACTCTGCTCAGTTTTTCCCATTACCACACATCGCCTGAAGCATGTTCAGGACTCACCAGGCTGAGAAATCTTGTTCTACATTACTGCCTAAGAATCGAGCACATAACTTGGATTGTGATTACAGCAAGGGTTTTTCAGCTAGGAGTTGTTCCTTGAGAGTACCTGAAAACTGACAGCCTCCAGGTTCACAGGAACATGATACAATTTCCTCGTCTCATTGTGTTTCACTGTTGTGCATTGTCCTCCATTGAATGAGTTGCCAAGGACTTCCCCTTGTCTCTCTCTTGCCAGAATGTGAAATCTAATAAAAAATGTTTTCCAGAGATTAAACAATCCCAGAAAGACATAAAGACTTGTATCATTTAGTGGTATATAGCTGCACTGAAGATTTTGTGGGTTTGAATGAAAGGATATTAGTATCAATGTTATGTTACTGCTTTGAAAGAAGTTTCTCTACAAGAACTTCTCATTCACACTGAATTCACCTGAAAAATGCTGTAGTAGCAATCCCGTTTCCTACTTTCCAGCAGTGCCTAAACCTCTAGATATTCCCAATGTCAGCATGAGACAGTCACTCTTAAGCAGAGAAACACCTAAAAATGGCCTAGGAAAATGAACAAGCAGTTCTCTATTTCTACATTACCAGAGTGCACTGAGTTCATTCAAAAATGCAAGGCCACCTGGGGCAGGCATCCCATGTTTAGGTCTTTTACTGCTTAGGAGGTGATGGTTGGTATCATGTGAGATGTATCATGTACAAACATCATGTACAAAACATCTGTAAAGGAACATCCTCAAACTTTCTGAAGTACTTGGCATAACTAAGCTAGAAGTTGCCAATATGTGATGTTCTGGTTGCTGTGAGGGCAGGCAAGGTCCCTCAGCAGTGCTCCCTGATGGCTCTATCTCATACAGCAGCAGTGCAGAGTAGGACTGGCAGATGCAGTGGGCAAGTCCAAGCCTGACTGTTTGGTTGCATTCTTATAATTTCTTGTTAATTTTAATTTGAGAGATTATGTATTTTAATGGGATACTCCCACATGCTAATTGGGTATTATCTTGTTTATGTAAGTTAGTGATAACAATCTCATGTTTATGAAAAATAAGCAAAGCTGGCTTACCTGCTGCCTATTAACTGCATATCTGAGATGCTCTCATACTTTGTTACACACTGTCTTTTTTATCCCACAGTTTCTTTCATCAGAGTTGTCCCCACAGTTGTTTTCTCCATTGCATTCCATTTTTTTTGCAATACAGCGACCTGCACCAGAGAAACAGAAGCAGCAAGAAACTTTATGCAAAGATTCCTCATGTCTCAATGGAAAAAAGGGAAGCCTCTCTCTTTCTTTTTTTCCTAGTAAAGGTGTAAACTTGCCACAGAAATAAACAGCAAGGCAGTATGTATAATGCCTAGATTGTTCCAATAAGAAACAGTTTCAGCTCTGCCAGTTTTGCCTTGCTTTGAAGCTGCAACGGCTTAATTTAAGGTTAAGAAAAGGATATGCGGATAAAGTTATTTTGAGTCTAATCAGGTATATTTAAATTGAAGCAAACGACATACACACAAAATGGTGTACAAATTTAATAAAAATAGTGCAATTTTATGTTCAGACAAACTCTATGGATATGTTTGCACATGAGGAATTTGTGCAAAGAAATCTTATTGGAACAGTGCTGCTGTCTAGCTATCATGGTTATGCTGACATCCCAGACCAGAGATTGCACTGCCTTGAATTCCTTTTAGTTACAGAAGAAACTGCAGACAGAAGCTCCTACTAATACATATATGAAATCCTTAAGCAAACTTTTATCCCTTCTCCTTTTCCCTGAAAATTTTGCATGGAATATACAAGATCCGGATCATCTGGGCCTTGTTTGTTTCAGTGTCTAATCTTTTGACTATCTGATAATGCAGCAGTTATGCAATGAAGACTATCATTACCACTTTCACACTGAAATTTATTCTTGCAATTGACTTCCACTATGCTGCAGAGCTTAGTTGGGAAGCATGGGCAGGAATCCACTAGCGGCTTGGTACAGGCCTGACCCCCAAACAGGAGTGTCTGGACACAAAACTGAAAGGCAGAAGAAATTAAAATGGGATCGCGAGAGCTGTTTTTGTTGCTAAGTGCCCCCCAGGCAGAGCCACATGCCTCAGTGCTGCTGAAGCTTTAACAAAACCAGAGCCCTGAAGGAAGTCATCAGTTATTTTTGTCCTTGCATCCTACTGCGCCATCATCCCAGGTAAGGCCGGCAGGGATCTGAAATCCAAGAGCCATTTGGGATCCATAACACTCACTATATTCTTTGTGTGAGCTTCCACCTCTTCATCCCTCCTACTCACTGGGAGCTTGCTTACACTAGTCTTCACACTTATCTTGAAAATCATGTCCTACATTCTGATGGTTGTTTATATTTATAAAGGTCACAAGCAGTGATCTTTATAGTTTGGAGGGAAAAAATGGATGACAGTCCACAAAAGCACCTTTTTGCTTGAAGTAGCAAGTATGTTGCATCAATATTTACAGTTAATAAAAATGAACAATGCTTCTATATATGGATGTGTAGGTAAGAAATCCAGCAATTTAGCAAGAGAATATTGATTACAAAATAATCATTTCAATTGAGAGCAATGCCCCATTTCAGCTCTTGCAGCTGGTTTGAGGTTTCCCACTCTACCACTGTTTCTCCCTGCTCTGCTCTCATGCTCTCCATCCCAGTTACAGGATGGGAACCCCACAGGGTGTTTAACATATCTCACACCTAGAACAGCTTCATGTCTCACTCATCCTGCATGGGCATCAGAGAGGTATACATGTATGTAAAGATGGTATCTGACAGGTTTTTCAAGATTGCTTTTCAGGGATGAATTTCTGAAGCTGAGCAGGACACGCAGAGGAGAGCTGTAGTCTGTGTCTGCACAGAAGCTCAGAACTGCTATCATAGTCAGTCTCAAAACTCAGACCCATCAGCCACATAACTACCCCAAACAACCTGCGTTCCACTCCACTCCCTACAACCTTACGTTTGCCAGGGCTTGGTTTCTTTAGGTCAAATCCACTTGAACCTGCCCTTTCACCTCTTCCTTCTCTGCCAGGGAAGGTACATCTAACCCCTAGCTCTACCATCAGTCAATAAACACAAGCTCAAGAGGAAAAGACCATCCAGGGTCCTGCTCCCAGGAGGACTTTGTTCCACAGATATTAAGTACATCCACCTGTTTTTTATGTAGGCTATAAAGGTTGGGGAAATGGTTCTCTGGATTTCTTAACAGCAATCTCAAACTGATCCTGACTATCAGTGTAAGATATAGCCTGAGCATTTCTAGCCAGTGCTGGTTAGGATTTGCCAGTTAACTCTTTGACAGATGATTTGATCCTGATTCTTGTCTTTAAAACAAATAAAATGCTATGGATAAGTTAAAGATTCTGTGACATTTTCCTGCTTAAACAGACATGCAAATTCTACAGCTTAATTTATCCTTTATGTGGAAAACTCATCTTTAATTGTGACAATGGAACTTTGAAGCAAGTTCTCATAAATGGATTTATGCTACTAAATTGCCTGTTTCTGTTTTGATCTGCTTATTTTAACTTGCTCCCTCCATCTTCTACTGTTATAATTCATAACCAAATTCCCTTGTTTACTTAAACTGTCATTTTGCAGATCAATTTCCATAAGATGAATGAAGAGATATAAGCATAATTTCTTGCATTTAACCCATATTATACATTTTTTACCTACTTGGTTTTTAATGCATGGGTCACATTCTGACTAATGGCCAAAGCCTCCAAGCTGACAGTTGATAGGACATGTTTGCTGGTTACATGCACAAGATTCCTACTTTGTGCACAGCTGGTCACAGATTTTTTGGATATAATATTCATCCATTCTTATTTGCTTAAAAATTGAACAAGTTATACTAGGAAGGAAGCATATACAGATTTTAAATATTCTCTAACTCTGGGTGAAGGCTGATAAAGAAAATTATTTGAACCCAATGAAAAAAACCTTGAGTGATAATAAGAAGTTGTGTAATGTTGATTAAAAGAAAAATCCAAATACACCTTAAATTTACAGAGCAAGAAACTTCTTTTTGATTCATCTCACTTTAAATATCCCAGAAAATGACTACAGAAAGATCCAGGAATGAAAGAGGAGGTTTCTCACAAGTTTAGACTATACCACTGAATTGCATCTAATTTGGTGCTGCTGAATCTTTATTTGACTTTAACTGTTGTCACAAAATTAATTGTACAGAGAGGAACTTTCTGTAGTCTTGCCACACTGGAGCTCACACCTCCCACAGCATTGCTCTACACTGGGCACACCTCCTAGAGTGAAGCACTGAGCGCCAGCCCCATTTGCTCACAGGGTTTGGTTGCTCAATGCACGCTGCTGGCAAGGCTGTTGTAGGACCCAGCCATTCTCTCCTCACAATGTGTGTTGGCAGATATAGGCTTGTCTGGATGCACTGTAATGCTCTATATACATTATTTTGTAATTTTAAAATCTTGCATTTAAAATATAATCTATTCAGCTGATAAACACTTGGATATGACAATTATTCTTTCTTGGTATATTATGGAAGCTGGAGCTTCAGACATAGGCCCCCCTCTCCCCAGAAGTGGTATTTTCTCAGGGGACAAATAGAAGCATAAAAGTAGCATGCCAGTTTGGCCCTACCTGTGTCTTGTCTGTGTGCTGTAATTGCAGGTTTGTGAACAGGCAGACCACGACCCCCGCAGGTAATGTTCATAGTAGCACCCTTGGCTGCTCCCAATCGCCAGGCTCAGCAGGATCAGGTACATTAACATAGTCTTGTCTGTAGCAAAGGTGTCCATCTACAGCACATGGACAGGTAACAAAAGCTCAAGAAACTATCACTAGCAGTTGTGCCTGTATCTTAGTGTCACATCTCTTCTGATTTGCAGTCTATAAATCTGCTTACTGATCTGTTACTAAGCAGAATAACTAGAAAGGGGCAATAACGCATGATACACATTTATCAGTAATTTAGTTAATACTTTAAAGACCAGAAGTCACAATGGATTTTTTGGCCACTTATTTATCAGGAGTACTAATCATGATTGCACATTATTTCTGTTTAAGAAGTTGCTTATAAATCATTCTGCATACATGACAAAAAAAGACCTGACCTGCTATTGCTCTTCATTGCTTAAAAGTATTCTCAAAAATGTTTTCTAGGAATAAGAATAAAAACATGAAAAAGTTCTTCCTATATAACATGTCAAAGAATAGAACCTTAAGAGTAAACAGCCCCAATCTATTACCCCATAACCAATTCATTTTCATGTGTCTATAACCCCCGTTTGCATAAGCACTTTTCTGCAGTAAATCCTTCCTTCAGCTTTTTGGTGTTCTTAGTTTTGACTAGCCTGTCTAAACTACAAACCATCACTATTCAAAATTTATCTGAATTTTCTAGCAACAGCTGAAGATAGCTAGCCTATTTCTCACTCCAGTGGTTAAACTTTATTTGATGAGGCAGAAGGTTATAGACAATCTTTGGGAAGGAATAATGCTTAGTAAACTTGAAAAATGTTTCCCAGACAAACTATTTATTCATTGAAAAATGCAAAAGTTTTTTTTCCCCTCATTGTGAGATTGAATCAACACTAAATTTGATAGGCTATTACGGTAGAACATTATCATTTTGTTTTGCTTCAAAAAACTGAAATCCAATAGGAAATTTTAAAAGCAAAGTATTTATTTTAAAACAATACTCCAAAAGTGTTCATTTTGAAAAGTTTGAAGTGAAATGTGCAATCATTTTCTATTTTAGATTTTTAGTCACATAATGCTATTTTTTATACCTTGTTGAGAAAAAAAGAAATTGCATCAACTCAAAACATTGCTTCCTCCGTTAGTAAAGACAGGCAATAAGTCTTCACACAGCTATCATAGTGAGAACTCAGAGTAGTCTTTACACAATAATTCATCAATGAACAAGCCTTTCAGAGGGAATTAAGTATAATCAAAACCAGAAGTATGGTAAAACTGGAGACAGAAATCAGCAGTCTTGCCAATGAACCAAGAGAACAGGTATTAGATCTTTTTCCTTACCTGAGTTCCTGGCTGTTGCGTTAAAGGGCAAAGTAATTTGGCAGAAAATAAACTCCCTTGTGTTCCAGCTTGTTCTCAGATATCAGAGGGGCTGGGGGCAGTGAGCCTTAGATTCTGAGTGATGCCCAATTAGGTGTTGCATTCAATAAATTTGGTCTGGTTGCATTCAGTAAATTGAACTATCACGATTACAGATGCACTAATAACACCATACACCTTCAGTCTAGTTGCATTCCATGGACTAGCATGGCCACACTTAAGGAGTTGGGTCACGTTCAATGAGAACTCTCACAGCTAGATTAATGAATAGTGTAGTTTATTGAAGCAACAGATGCACAAGTTCTTTTGGATTGCCAGTGATAAAGTCACTGTCTGCAAAGCACGTGCAAATACTAAGAATGTTAGTAAGGCAGCCTGGCCACAAACGCGTTAAGTCATAAAACAACTCTATAGAGATTTCTAAGTTTCCTGGGGAAGCACTCGGTAACCAAGTGTTCGAACCTTACCCAAAGGCATCTTTATGAGGGGGAAGAGAGGCTCAACCCATCGACTGATCCCAGAAGTCAGAGGTGGTCAGCGATGGTATCTTCCTGACTGCAGCGGTATCTTCCCTGACCACGATGGTATCTTCCCTGAAATCCCTCCTCTCTTAAGCTATTTTTATACTATTTTTTACCTTTCAGATGGAGCTTGAGGGACTCTAGTCATACATACTTTTGTTATGATTGGTGTAAAATTTTCTCACTTTGCTTTTAAAGGTATAGACTAGGAAAAATTCAGAGCATAAGCTCAGTGAGGGGTGCTTGCATCTTGGACGTGGGTGGCTTTTGGGATGGAGGTGTGTTTTGGTATTATAATGAGATTATAATGAGCAAAGTTCACCCAAAGGATAGCATTTTGTCAAAAAATGACAGATTGTTGGCTCAGGGTAACAATTAGGCAGCTTATCAGTTCGATAATACCTTCAAGTTCCCATCTTATCACAACTTGGCCACAGTGTCTCCACTCTGCTCTATCGCCTGTGCAGTTTCTCTTAGAGTCAGCACATCAGGCTCCCCTGGTGTTACCAACATCTAAGGTTGCCTAGGGAACCTCTGTAGAATGTATACCAGCTGCACTCTGTCCTGAAAGTGTCTTCGATGCTGTACCTTTCCTTAAAATGTGAATATAAGTTTAATTTTTAAGTCACCTCCAGCAATTATTCCACATTGGCTCCTTGCACCAATGGTTCCAGCTTTGAAAAGAGATGAAGCTTTACAAGACACTCTCAATTACTCTGTTCATTCCTTCACTGTACTGTACTGTACATAGAAAAACACTGTTTATTCACGTAGGTTAGCAAAGCTCCAACCAATCAATACATCAGAAGTGTATCAACAGCCATATAAATGTAAGTACATGATAGAGATAAATTCAACCTTTTAAAGGAAAAAAATCCAAAAACCTTCCCCATACGTCTTGTAACCTGTGTGCATTGAAGCCAACAAAAAACCCTTCCTTATTAACTTACTGTAAGACTGTTGGCTGCAAAGTCAGTCAACTTTGCAGAATGGTGTGACCTTGGCATAGTTTGCTGCAGCCTCTTGAATGAAAGATTGGAGGTTTTCATAGAATCATAGAATGGTTTAGGTTGGCAAGTACCTTGAAGATCATTGAGTTCCCCCCCCTGCCCTGGGCAGGGACACCTCCCCCCAGCCCAGGTTGCTCCAAGCCCCGTCCAACCTGGCCTTGAACACCTCCAGGGATGGGGCCTCAACAACCTCTCTGGGCAACCTGTTCCAGTGCCTTACAACCCTCACAGTGAAAAACTTCTTCCTAATGTTTAATCTAAACCTGCCCTCTTCCAGTTTAAAGCCATTCCCCCTCGTCCTATCACTACATGCCCATGCCCCTTTTGTTTGTTTTGGTCATCTGTTAATGAAGGCAGTTCTGGTCTGGTGGCAGGAATGGTCAAAACAAAAGGGCCTCTCCGCCAGCATCCCCAAAGAGATGTTTTCTAGAGAAGTGTGGAGGAACAGCTCTTCTTACAAATGTAGCTACCCAACATGAGGCAAAAGGAATAAAAATACCTGAGCAATAACCTAATGCAAAATGCACTGCAGGTCTCCTTGTGCTGCCTCATAGAGCTACACAATCTCTCTGCTATCAGTTTGAAGGCAAAAGAGTGAGAATTGGGTAAGTTGGCACATGCTCATAATTCATTACTGCTTTCACTAGAAAATGGAAGTCCTCTATTGCACATCCTCCAGTGCACAAGCTGCAATGCAAAACACTAGGAGCCCTCCTGCCCCACAGCAAGGAGCCTACCACAGCCACCACTGCAAGATTTATGGGGAAGGAAGGAAGTCAGAGAGCACCTGGCACTAGCTAGTGATTCGGGTACACAGCTGGAAGAAGGATGTATGAACTGAGTGGATTGACCCACACCTTGTATTAGCCCAGATGAATGGGACCTTACCTTATAACATTTTTCAGAATAAATAAAAACTATCATTAAGTAGCTACTATTCAAGTCACTTGTATTTTGAGGGATTTGCATCTAAAGCATGCCTACTATATGAAATGTGATTCATTTAACTATTTTGTATCCCTGATTGATAACGGGGAACTAGTTAAATGTTTCAAAATA
>NW_009649458.1:1641976-1726165 GCF_000708025.1 Charadrius vociferus | reverse complement strand
TGAAAAAGACTGATATTCCCTCAGACTCAGATCCTCAGAGAGACAGGGTGATGTGCCTAGTGGAGGGTTTTCTCATGTGCCGAGCACTTTGGTTTGCGGTTGTTCAGACTTCTGAGGCAGACCAAGTTGTCTCTTTGTGGGTCCCCAAAACCAGAGACCATTTTCTGAAATGCTTGTGAAGGTATCTTCCACTGAGTGCTCTTTTGGGACAAGAAGGACAAGTGCCAGTCTAAGAGCCCTGCAGGAAAAATGCTCAACTACTCTTCCACGTACAGAGGGGTTCTCCAGTGGTTGTAAGTGTGACAGCATAGCAGACTGTAAACAAATAATCTTATAAGCAAGACACACAATTTTGAGGTCCGAGTCAAACTCTATCTAGAAGCCAACAAACATCAACTCTCTGGATGATAGCATTACATAAAAGAAGCCTTAACATACTCTTTTAATTATTTTGCGCTTCGGTAGCAACTGGAGACCTCAGTAGAGTCATGCTCCAGCATGCCAAACGCTATATTAATAAATGTCATGGGCTGGTCCTTGCCCCAGAGGACCTAGTGTACACAGACAAGGCATATTCTGAGAAGGAAGCAGAGATGCAGAGAGAGATGACATGACTTACCCAAGGCTAAACAGTAGGTGGTTGGTGGGGCAAAGATTTCCCAGCCCCACACTGCTCTCGAGCCTCAAGAGTCCTGGCTTTGTGCACCAGCAATTGGCAGTGGTCAACCACAAAGCCCTGCTTAGTACCTGAAAGGCAAAAGTATGCTTCT
The DNA here is from genome assembly GCF_000708025.1 of Charadrius vociferus. NCBI lineage: Eukaryota > Metazoa > Chordata > Aves > Charadriiformes > Charadriidae > Charadrius > Charadrius vociferus. The sequence goes on along the minus strand of NW_009649458.1, from coordinate 1,725,395 downwards.
GCCTCACATTCCAGTACCTTTTTGGAGAAGGTAGGAGGGTTTTTTTTTTCTTTTTCTCATTGACTCAACAGTATTTTTGGCTAAGAAGGTTTCTGTAACTGCTTATGGAGCCAATAAAAAGACAGTCGTCTAGCTCCATCTTCTTCACACAGTTGCGTGCACATCCACCATGTCGCCAAAATACAGGTGTTCCCCAAGAAGGAACATCTGTGTGCCCACTGCCAGGATGGGACACCAGAACCTCTGTCCTGTGTCTCAACGCATACGTTCACTGCAGGCTTATAACTGGCTCTGTACTGCTCACAAGGAAGAGGCACCTGCATTTTTTTTAGCTTGCCTATGTAAACAGCTTCAAGAACCTGCTGGAAAACAGGTGAGCTGAGACTAGGTGACACAGAGACTGCCTGGCTCGTCCATCGCAGGGTGTCCAGAGCTGCTTCTGTGCTGGCAGCGTTGAACCAGCCACGGGAGGAAGAGGAGACAGAAGGGAACAGGGAACTGCCTTGAGAAGTGCAGCAATGCAGCAGCATCCATCCTGCAGTCATTTCAGCTCACTGAATCGTTTTGCTTCTAGTGATCAATATTAAGGAAGCCCGTTCTTGAAAAACATTTCTACAGTTGTGGACCAGAGTTCTTTAAGTACTCTTAGTCTATGGGTTTAGGGTCACGAGGCAGTGCCTCACATTACGCTAGGCTCATCGCCAAGACATCAACAGGGGATGAATTAAGCCTAATTGAAAAGCACTGGCCCAGCTGTTTGTAGATTTGTATGGCTTATGCCAGGGTTTGGACAGCAAGAATCACTCCTCTGTGTGCAATATAAAATAAGCTCTAAGAGTGTGAGGATATATATCAGGGCCTCTCCACAGCCCAAACATGCCAACAGTTATTGGCTTTCTTGTGGACCCTAATAATAAACTCAATTAATTGTTACTCCCTCAGTAGGCACTAATGATACACTTGATTTTCTAGCCATGTTCTGGAATAAAAAGGAGCATGTTAATTAATGACTACGATCAGTGTATTCATTACACTACGTGGGACCTGGATGATGCTGTTGTTCATTTTAAATCAACTACAAAATGTGATTATTTCAGAACTTAGCAAGTCAAATGGATTTCTGAGGTAATGTAAGGTAATTAAGTGTTCTTGCTCTTGGAAGATTCCTCTGTTCTTGCCATGTCCATATGGACAGCAAACGTGGAATTGCTTACACGAGGATGTGGATGAAAGACAGGTCTTTACCACTCTAGCTGACAGCCCTCCACCTTAAATAACCCATGAGCCTCATTATACTGGACAGATTTATAGGGGTGAAGACGCCAAAGTAGCTTGTAGAGTACCTAGCTAATACCAGGCATGACACTGGAGAAATGCCTCACGTGGTGCCTGTTTCAGCTTGCAGCAAGGCAGACCCATGGTCTTCCAGGTTGCAGAATGACAGTGATCAATCAGAGGGTGACTTGAGTTAAAAGAGGGCAAGTCTGCAGCTGGACATGCTGAGGTAACAATCCCAAAGGAGTCAAAGGAAACAAATAAAATGAAATAAAGATGGTGCAATTAAATTTTCCTCACATTAACGACATGACTTTGAACACAGAGTTGCTGAATATGATTGCTACTAGATAAGGAATGACAGTTCTTCAGTGTGTTGCCCCAAATTCACTTCCAACACAGGCAGAAGCACAGAAAATAGCACCAGCGACAACAAAAAAAAAACCCAAACCCCAAGATAATATGACTGCTGTATGAATATAATGTGAATAATTTTAAAAGGGCATTACAGGTCTGTTCATTATAGATATTTTCATAATAGAATGCAACAGGACACATAAATCAATAGCCGTACTGAATGCTGGACAGTTGTGGGTAACATTCATATTGCCTTGAGTCCTCCGAAGGAGCCCACCTAACTCCCACAGACTGCCTGCAGGATGGCGACTGGGATCTCAGGCAGAATATTTCCTGGGAAAATCTGGTTTGCTGTACCCTGAATTTTTCATCATGTTCAACAGACAGACGGGGTTCAAAAACTGAGGAAGACCACTAGTGTCGCTTTAACTCAGGGTTTAGGACATCTTCTCAGAAAACAAGGCACTCCTGGTTCAAATCTGCTCTTTGTCTCATTCAACACAAGGCTTCAAACAGAGGGTCTGCCATCACAAAACAAACTCTAAGGTACCCTGTTGGGGGCAACCCGCAGTCCTTCCTGTTCACAGGAGCGGGAACCAGAGCCTGAAATTAGTTGTTCAAGGGCTAGAAGATTGTGGTTTGTTGTGTGTTTGTTTGTTTGTTTGTTTTTCCTGTGGATTAATCATTATTTAAGTTACCTTACAGAGAGCAGAAATCCAACATGTGGGATTGAGAGTGCTTGCGATATCTTTCTCCCACCTCTCAAGAGTACGCTACTTCGCACCTGGTGAGGGCAATGTCCGCATGAGTGGGAGGTGCAGTTCCAAATTCCCTCAGGCAGAGGAATCAGTCAGGCTCTAGGTCTCCCACATTCCAGCCCCTACCTTACTCATTAGAGCTAGCAACCATGTGCTGGGCTGTAATACCTGAGCCTAACCTTGCAAAGATGCTTTAGCTCCTCAAACAAAGAAGTTCTTTGTTGATGTCAAAGCGTCAGCTCTTCCCGAAAGGTTAAGTAGGGCCTTGACTCCTTCAATTACTTGGCTTGGAGACAATGAGCTTTAGCAGGCTAAGCAAAGCTCTGCATGTGAAAACAACTGAACTGACATGTATTTAGTATGTTGCTGGCTTCTCCTCCCAGAAGCTTTGATCAATGTTCAGAGAGCAGGTAAAATGTGCAGTGCATGCCCAGAACTAGGATGCCGGTGGCAGTTCCAACAAGACACCCAAGCAAAAAAACCTCCTGATCGGACAAAAAGGGAGGTCTGTGATGCAAATAATACCACAAAATCCTCCCATCTGCTGATCTAAAGAACTCTGCTGATGGTTCCTCAATGAGTTTTGCAGCCACCATGGGAGTAAAGTATTTTCTCCATATTCAGTGCCAAGAGACTGGAGCTTAGAGAAATTTGGCAAAAGCCACAGAGCAAATCTGCCACACCAGAAAAGAGCTCCCAACTTTCAGCTCCTATTCATGTTTCATCTCCTTTGGTCTTGCTACCTCTTGGTGTACCAAGACCAGGGGCTCCAGTGAAGCTACTTGTAAACATGACTGGAGACCACATCACTCCAGTCCTACCTGTCTAACCAACTCCATCTACTGTGTCCCTTGAGAGCACTGGAATGACAGGGTGACCTCTGGGGTGCAGAAAACCCTAAGAGATGTCTCCCTGGGTATTAAATGACCACTCTTACTTCAGATCATGCCTTTGTATTGCAATGACATCTTTAGGATTTAGAAAGACTGGAGTGCAGACACTGGACAAACAGTGAGGTACAGAGAGGACAGTAATAGCAGCAAATAAAATGGTCCCAGACTCATTCTCTGATCCTGAGGTCAATGGCCCACCAGATCACATCTGTCCAGCTTAGCTTTCTGCAGCAAGGCAGCCACATCCAAAACACGTAGTGAGACTGGGTCCAAGCTGATCCCCAAGCCATGGACTGGACATTGCCTGAAGGTCCAAGCTGATTCGGGTCCAAACCATGCTCAGCACAGCAGCAGCAGTTCAACAGGACTCCGCAGACACAAGAGCTGCAGCAGCAAACCTCCTCCATCTTTGGAGAGTGTGCGCAGTCCAGCTCTGAGTGCACACACAGGCTGTGAACAGACTTTTAGGGTTATCTCTGCCAGCAAAAGGCATTTTTATTTCCTTTTATTGGCACAACAGCACCTTTGTCATGGTTTAACCCCAGCCAGCAGCCAGGACCACACAGCCATTCACTCACTCCCCTCTCCGCCCGCCCCCAGTAGGGCAGGGAGAAGTGGGAGAAAAAAGAGAAAAAAAACCTCATGAGTTGAGATAAAGACAGTTTAATAGAACAGTAATGGAAGAGAAAATAGTAATAATAATAATAATAATAATAATGGTAAAAGAATATACAAAATAAGTGTTGCAATACAATTGCTCACCACCTGATGATCGATTGCCCAGCTTGTCCTGAGCAGCGATCGTGGATTCCTGCCCCGTGGCCAACCCCCATTTATATACTGAGCATGATGTCTATGATATAGAATATTACTTTGGCCAGCCCTCCTGTCTATGCTCCCTCTCAGCTTTTATGGGAAGCTGAAAAAGTCCTTGACTTAATATACGCACTACTTAGCAACAACTAAAACAATATGTGTTGTCACTGTTATTCTCATACTAAATCCAAAACACAGCAGCTACTAGGAAGAAAATTAACTCTATCCCAGCTGAAAACAGGACAACCTTCTTACTTGCAGCGGCCACCCCTGTGATCTACCAGCAGGAGGGACCCTCCACAGTAGGACTCCCCAATCTTCTGTTGCCAAAATCAGCCAAATTATTTTAATGTACCAGTGCTGACTGTTCAAACCCATGTGGTTGACTGAAGCTGATCAGAGGTTGTTTGTAAGGTCTCATCCAGTGTCAGAACTTTGGAAATGGTCACCTCTAGCAAAGGGACAGTCACCTGCACCCTGAAGAGGTAATAACATATTCAAATGGCGCAGCTGACAGCAAACGGAGGGTTTGCTTGTGCCCTTACTGCTGGGGCACTGACTTGTCTTTTCCAGTTGATGAAAAGCACTGGGTCAATTTTTCTGTAAAAAGAACTGTTGCAGCTACAGTACGGGCAACAACACAAAGAGAAAATCCAGACAGAGGAGATGCATCCAAAGGCTCACACCACCTTGGCAGGGATCAGGTTGAGAGCAGGTTAAGCTCAATTGTGATGGTGACATGACAAATGGGATTGCATTGGTATGAACTTGAAAAAATTTTATCAAACAGACCACTAGAAAACTACTGAAAAACAGCCTACTTCAGTCATGACCGATCCAGTTCATAGCCAAATTAGCAACTCAGACAGTGAAAGGCTCCATATCACATTACCCATCCAGCTCAGAAGCTATCTTTAGACACAGAAGGCATCTTGTCTTCGGACCATCCCAGATCTCTGGGAGTGAGTGCGAGGAGGCAAGAACAGGAAGGAGGAAATGTACCATGAAAAAAATAAAGCATGTTTAGTCTTGTGGGCTTGTAGGATGTGGAAAAGAGATCATAAAGGATCATAACCAAAGCGTACTGACAAAAAGGAAACATTAGACCTTGAAACGATAAATGGATTAAATGGTGTTGTGAAAGTATTTTTAACTCATGATGTCTTTCTGCTGCTTAATGGCATATAAAGAAGGGTAGATACTTTTTGGTTTTACTTCCTCCCCTTTTTAAAGCTCATCTTCCCTAGTTTTATTTGGCATATTCTTAAATAGAAAGGACAAGATCCGAGATTTTACCAAATTCATTTTCAAAGTACCAAAGACGTATTTTGTCTTCTGATTTGAACTGCCACTGCTGTACAAGTAAAAGCTGCTCTAACATAGTGCAAAGAAACAAAAACCCCCATATCTATGCTCAGATTTCTGCACCAATGTAGTGACATGCTTTAAAGACTGGTTTAGAAAATGGCTTAAGCAAAACCATGTTCGAATTGATTTCAGCAATCTGATCAATTTGACAGTGTTAATTAACAGGCTTTAAACTGTATTTGTTATATCAGTGCTAAAATGCGTGGGGAAGATGCTTCAGAGGTTCTACAGAAAACTCCCCTGGTTTACCAGCAGGCTGTTGCCACCTGTGCATGTAGAAGAGCCCTTTGAAAACATGGGTTTAAGCAAAGCCAAAGTAGAACTACCAACAGCTAAAGTAGAGCTGCTACCTAACCTTAACTATTAACTGCAAAAATATGTATTCCCTTTGGAAAGAGGAGAAGCAGTTTCAGAAACGGCTGCCCCTTGCAGCTGGCCACCTCTCTGCGAGAAGTTTCTGTTCCACCAGTGACCGCGTTGGCAAATTCAGCGCATTTGTGTTCCTCAAAGCACAGAGGAGGCTGCTGCGGCTTGGTCTGCTTGCAGAGGGAGTCCTAGCTAGGACATCAAGCCGCCTGCTGGAGCAGCTAAGGGGTGTAACTTGTGATGCTGGATGGGGCTGATGCTTGGGGAGCAAAAGCACCTTGAACCACTCAGTCAGGATTCATTGGAATACAGCTGCCAGTTCAATCAAATGGGAGGGCCACCTTCATAAATCACACCAAAGCATCTTCCAGTCTAACTTCTTTTGATCTTATTGCTTATACTTAAGGTGCCTCCTCTAAAGAAAAAAAAAAAAAAGAGAGAGAGAATTTAGCTTATTTTATCATCAATCCGTAGCAAGCTTCAGAAGAAAATGAAGTTTTTAAGCTGTTGGCTCCCTCTCCTTGGAGAGAGACACTCACAGTCTGCAGGACAGCTAACTTGAAAAGAGCACCAACAGCTTCAACTGGCTGAGAGTATGGCTTTGTAGCAGCCCATTGCTGGTCCCAAGGGTCTTGTGATCCCCCAGCCAAAGTTGTTTACACGCCTTCCCTTACGGCTCTTTGTTCTGGGCTCCAGCTGTGTCTCCGCAGCAAAGCTCTTCCCCATCCCAATTTGGTCAGCACCATTTCATGGAATGGGACAGAGGTTCCCACTTAAAAACACCTTCCACTGAGCGAAAATCATGGATGAGAAAAGCCTGATCAAAACCACTAACTGTGAAATTCAAATGCCATCCGTGGCTGCCGGGCAGTTCACAGAGGTGCATCCTTGTCTTCTCACCACATCCTCAGCAGTGGAGTGAGGGCAGCTAAACAGTCTCCAGCCTGATAGCACTGTAGTTCTGGTGGCAAGTTCCTGAGAGCAGTTTCACTGAAAATAGGTGATTTTAAACAGATCAGGTTTTCAACAGCCAGGCCCACCTGATGGCGATGGCAGTGTTGCAGGAATGTACTGTCACAGCAGCCTTGCACTAACCATGGGGAAGGACTTTTCTTCATGGGCAAATTTGCCTACACACAGATCCTTGAAAGTTATACACAGCAGGGTAACGTTTCTCCTTGCTTTTAGGCTGCATGCTCCAGAGATCTTCCTAACTACAGAAAGCTGAACTTCAGGTATCTGTAGGAGACACCTCAGGAAAAACAAGAAACCCCACCAAACTTAGAGGACTCCTGCCACTGTGATACCTTTACCACCATCAAACAGGATCCCCGAGTGCCTCAGCCTACCAGCTTTTCCGGCTCTCTCACACTTGTTAGGCTCTCATGACCATGTTCTCCAAGTAAGCCACAAACTTTCATTACTTTTTGTCCTCTGAAATAGGGAATTGCTCCTGTTCCTAAAATGCAACAAAATGAAGCAGAGTTTAAGTGACTTTCAAAATCACACGGGAAAGCTCAGGTAGAAACTACAACTGCAGTTCAGTCCTACCAGCCCAATGTCCTAATTGTAAGACCATCCTTCCTTCCAGATGCTCAGCTTTAACAGGAAGCCGAGATAAAAGAGAGTTTTCCAGTGCTGCTGTGCCCCACCGCTGCCTGCTCCACAGGGCAGGAAGCACCATTGTTATTCTGAGCTGGGCAATCCCCACACAACCATCTCTGCAGCGAAAACACAGCCAGTATCAGCAGCCACAGCCAAGGACACTGCTGATGAAGATGCCACGTTGAAACGGATGTCCAGGATGTTTGTGATCATCAGGGTTTGGGGGGTGAGGGGGTGTCTCTGCACCTGGACCGATTCCAACACAGAGTTTTACAGTCTTCAGCTGCCCATCTTGCCCCCTTTCCTGGCTCCCAGCTGCTCTGTAGTTGAGGGTGGCAATTGCTTGTGTGGGGACAAACAGGGGCACAGAGGAATGTCCTTTGCAACACATCACATGAATGGGAACACTCTGCCTCCATTCCCACCTTCCCCAATTGACTTAAAAGACAAATTCTATAGCAACCAAAAAGACACGAGGGCCCTATCTGCTGCCACCACCCTCGGACCAGGAAAGCTCTGGGGACACCAGGATGAGATGCGGAAACAGAAAAAAGCCTGGTGCATGGATGCACATTCATGACAGCTTCTTAAAGACCATTGCTGGGGTGCCAGCACTGTCCTGGTCTCCAGGACTATCCCAGGCGGGCTTGTGACCCTTTGCGCATTTGAGCTCGCACACGTAAGATTCCTGCTTTTTTTTTTGCTGCCTTCCAGCGACGGTTGCATTTTTACAGCGTGAAAAACAAACAGATCCCCATCTGAATGAACAGGCCTTTCTGCCAAAAGGCTCAATCATACAAGCAGTCTCATCAACCTTGCGGGGGCCGATCAGATGAGTAAGGACTAGTCCCATGAGTAAGACCCACGGGACTGGACGCAGCTTGTCATTTTTTTTTCAAGTGCGTGCAGGCCTGCTAAAGCTGACCTGCAAATCAGGGAAGAAAGCAAACGTTAAAGGTTACCCTGTCCTCTCTTCTAAGGCAAACCCCGGGATGCCTGAGGCACTCTTCTTTCCCATCGTACTTCCTTGGTCTCTCCAGACAGCCCCAAACCTGGAGTTACAGAGCCCTTGCCTGAAATGAGAATATCATCTGACAATTTAGATGAGCCCCACCAATTACCCAGACCTCAGTTGCTCTCCTTGCTTTACCTGGAGTCCCTCCAGTGCAGCAGTCAACATGCTAAACCCCCTAGCATGTACTTAGAAGCAATCTTCTTTAAAAAACGTATGCAAAAGTGTTAACGCCTGCATGGCAAGAAGGGCCGGAGCAGGGGCTGTGGGCAGGTAACACCACTGGCTTTCCTCTGCTCACACATTCCCCTCCATTTTCTGGAGTGGGTCTGAACAGAGCTGACCTCTTGCTAGCACTCCTTGGATGAAACATTTTTCCTTTAGAAAAGTTTTTACTGATCCTACAGCAACTGAATAAACCCAGACAAGGAAAGTTTGCTGGAGGGGAGTGAGCAATTTACGTTCCCTGCTATTTCAGTAACTCATTCGCACAAGTACATTTACAATAATGTATGCACACCACGTGTGACAAGACACACAACTGTAACTTCTGCAGGGTCAGCAGCATCGTTAGCTGCCAGGAACGAAGAGCAAACACATTGCAAATGCTGGTTTAGTAAGGAATGCCCCAAGATAGGAGTCAGTGGAATTTGCCATGTGCTACATCACAGCGAAGATGTGTTTGCATTCTTCCTACTCATCTTTGCATGCTACTCGCAGATTTGTTATCAATAGCATATGCATGTAAGATGCATATTAGCAGCTCCTGTATGTACACACGATCATTTAATTTCCTGGTCTCTCTGAAACACCTCCTGCTACACAGCTGACACAGGACAACAGAGAAGAGAGAAAATACCAGTGGCGGCACTGACCTAGTAACAGGTTTGCTGCAGCCTGTCTGTTTATGGGGGATTACTACAGTGTGCTGATTAAAGAGATTACTATTATCTCTTTATCAGAGATTTATCTGCTCTGATTGTGTGTACGTAAATACCTCACTGCAAGTAGCTGGAGGAAAAGCTATAGTCAGATAACGCCAGATCCACGAGCAAAGTATTTGGGATGAGTGACAACAAATCTCTCACAAAGCAAAGAATGTCTAGCCAGATGCCACTAAATCTCCGCTAGGTAATATTTCATCTGACAAAGCCAGTGCCCAATCCCCATCTGGCAAGACCTGGCAAAGCTCCAGTGACCGGCTGAAGAGCTGGACTGTATCTGACAGAAATCCCGTCTTTCCCTTCTGCTTCCGAAATAAACCGGGCAGAAAGTCAGGAAACCTCGCAAAGTGTCAGAAGTAAGCTAAAGGCTGTTACGGGTTGAGGTGGGTTGCCATAAATCAGCTTTCAGATTAGCCTTTGAGAGATCCTCTGGAGTTGTAATGACATATTACGTAGTGTACACAACATGGTTGCGGTAAGTCATATCAAATCTATAATGTTGCAGCCGTGAAGCAGGGGGAAAATCCAGACCCATACTTTTTTTACAACATTATTAGTCCGTGTATTACTTCAGCTTCGAAAAAACAAATGTTGTTTGAGGATTAAAGGTCACACGAAGATGATGTCAAGCTCACATCCAAATAAAAATCACAAGAGAAGAATTTTCATCATTGCCGACCACAAAGTGATGGAAGGGCCACCCCACGCGAAGCGGACACGGGGAGCCAAAGCAGAGACTTCGGTAGCAGCTGCGTTGTTCTGCGCTGCCCTGATGGAGCTCTGAGACACAAGTCCCTCCTGCAAAGCTCTCCCTGTAAGCAGGATGCTTTGCCCAGTTGATCGGTACCCTTAGAGTCACTGGGGGATGGAACTGTTTAAATTGGGGTGTTGCCAAAACTGGGACTTCAGAGCAGATCAGTGACAGCCAGTTGTTTGTGATCATCTCTTCTGGCATGACTACATGGGAAAAGGCCCCTTTTAACTCCGGGCTCTGGCAGAGCGGCTCTAACAAATTTTGCTGCAGTGGTTTAAGACATCCCCTTTATCTTGCAGCGCATCCAGACAGACGGGGCTCCCAACTGCACCCTGACTACCCAGCTCACGGCACAGGGAATGAGCCTGTCCACCACACAGGCACCGAGGCCAGCAAAAGTCACCCGCACGGCTCTGCCACCACGTCGCCTCCTCCATTGCCTGGGCCAGCACAACAGTTCAGGGGGTGATGATGGGGAGGATGGTGCTGAAAAGCAACTCAGTGACAAAATCACCCCGGCCAAGCCAAGAGGTATCGCACACACCTCTTGCTGTCTGGGGTTTGCAGTGGTGTTAGTACCCACGTCTCCTGGAAAGTCCCACTCGGGAGGGGTTACCTGCAATGGATGTCACTGACAGCCCCAAAAAGAAGTAGCCACGTCCACTACAAAAGAGGAGAAGCATCCAGAGGAAATGCCAGTGAGCATCTTCTGTGCAGCAGCCCAGAGGTCAGTTCACAGCTCACAAGAGATGGAAAGATGGATCCTAGGCTCTCACAGCTTCTCAGGTTTGCTCCCATGCTTTTGTATTTTATCTTTATAGGATAAGAGGAGATGGCCTCAAGTTGTGCCAGGGGAGGTTTAGATTGGATATTAGGAAAAATTTCCTCACAGAAAGGGTTGTCAAGCATTGGAACAGGCTGCCCAGGGGAGTGGTGGAATTGCCATCCCTGGAGGTATTTAAAAGACGGGTAGACGTGGTGCTGAGGGACATGTTTTAGTGGTGTTTTTGGCAGTGCTATGTTGGTGGTTGGACTCGATCTTAAAGCTCCCTTCCAACATAGATGATTTTATGATCTTTAGCACCTCTCACTCCTGGGAAGCCCTATCCAACAGCCCTGGGACAGGTTCCTCTTAGGCTATGAATCTTGCTGGCATGCGCAGTCCCACTCCAGCCTTGACCTGAGCACTGGGATACAAGTCAGACAAGGTGGTTTCAGACATAGTCCTCTCACCATGATTGATTTGCCTGTCTGCTTGTCCTAACTGGTGGCAAATCTCAAGCTTAGGTGACCTGCACCATAGAGGGAATCAATGTGCACATTTCCCTCTCCAGACCCTTTCTGCAGCCCATGCTTTGGACTTCTGGGTCCCCACAGCAGAGCCCCACAGTAATTCCAGCTTCTGCCTCCTTTCACACTTGTTTCCAGTTACAAGGGGTATGAGTAGGAGGTGGAGTGTCCCAAGACAGGCTAGTAGGACCAGGGATCCATCAACCGCGTGCTGGCAGCTCCCTGTGCCCCTGCCCTGGATGAGCTTCCGGGGTGGGCTCAGGCAGGACCGGGCTGTCAGGCTCTCCTGCAGACCTTCATCTTCATCAGAGCCTCCAAGCTAGCAGAGGGACAGGGTAGAAGCCCTCAGGGCTGATCACACCATTGTACCTTACAGATGGTTGCTGAGTCCAGGCTCAAAGTTCGAGTTTCTTTTCCAGAGCTGGGAGCTGAAAGGGTTGATGTCTGATCTGGGAAGCAGGGCCTAAACGTAGGAATACTTTGAAAGAAAGCAGTTATTCTTATCTTCTAGTTCAGTGAGGGCAAGTGATTTACAGTTGCCTTTGTCTCCTATATTAATGAGATGTGTTTTTCCCTCTCCCCTTAATTCTTTCCAACTTCCATGTTCAGCACTCCTCAATGCTGAAACCTGGCAGCTCTTCCCTACGCTCATCCAAACCTGCTGTCCAGAAGACTGAGCTGTGGCACTTTCTTTTCCTCTTGCTTGTACAGATACAGAACAAATCAACATCTGCTACCAAGCCTTGTGATAAAAGGGAGACCCTTGCAAAAAAAGTCTCTAACACTGAATGCAGAATTTTGTTAGAATAAGAAAAACCAAATTATTAACGCTATTCTGCCTCTCTCCATGCTCCTGCTGGGGACATACCCAAATTACTCCCATCTGCCACCCTGCTGCAAATTTAAAAGCAACAGTAATCCATAGATCCTTGCAACTATGATTAATTCTATCTGGGAAGGAAGAAAACCTCAGAATCCAATGAAGGAGTTACCACATACAAAAGAGATGTTGCCTAATAGTGGCGCTTTTATTTTATTAGAACTATAACACTGAAATTAGTTGCTAATGTTTTGAGGTCTGCCTTTGATCTTAATAATATATGTGGTGAGAATTGGACAAATCGGTAATTGTCTCCAGCTGGAGAAAAAGCAGTTGGAGGAGAAGCCATTTCAGGATCCTCTGCAGTTGCTTAAGTAAATCCTAGGATTAGGGACAAGCAAATTTTACTGGGGAAAGGAACAGAGGAGGGGCTTGCACTGTTGAACAGAAAAACGAATAAAAAATATTTTAGATGGGCCAGAAGGTGCAAACGCTTGATTTTAATTAAATTCAAGAACATGGAAAACTCAGTTTTGGCCTGCTCTATCTGCAGTGAAAGCCAATGGCTGCGTTCACAGCCACAGGTGACAAACCTATCCAAAAGGTTTGTCAGAGCTAGTACCAAGAGGGAGAAGAGACACGACAGAGAATTGGGTTTGGAAATCTCTGCTATGTCAGAACAGGGATGTGGGCAGAGACTGCCCTCTGAGCAGTGTCTGTTAATCACTTTCATATACCATTCTGAGTGGAGGGAGTTATCCCAACCTCACCTGATGAAACAGTCCTAGGAGCTGCAAAATATTTAAATATTCATTTGGGCACAATTGAGTAATGCTTTGTCAAGGAATGTTTTAACCACAGCCTACAGAGTACTTGTTTCCGTCCAAGCTAAAATTTTGTGTAAAGTCCACCTGTCCTGCTTGCTGAGCAAGGGGACCCCTACCCCCAAAATGCCTTGTTCCTCAGAGGTAGAGAGATGAAGACTTCTCCAGTCAGCTTGCGTAAGACAGCCCAGTCTTCTTGTCGCTGTTATCAGTGGTGCCCAAATCCTTCAAGAGTCCTGCCTAAAAGATCCGGGGAAATTCAGATCAGAGTTTAAACAGGCCAGAACTGCACTTCTTAACAAAAAAGCCCTGTTCCCTATAAAGACTCATTAGGATCCTGGTTAGGATGTTGCAATGTAATCTTTGATTTCCCTAATGTTGGGAGCTAATAAGGACACACAAACAATAACAGGCTGATACTACATCATCTCTCTCCTTCAACTATCATGTGATGGCTCCAGGATGTGCCTAGCTAAAATAGATGTGATTCCTTTGGTCTGTCTATGTTAAATGCAGAAGTACTTTTGGAACAGCAGAGGTTATGTCCTGTCAGGCTCTATTTTCCAGCAGGATTACAGAAATGCCACCTTCAAGACTACTAGCTGTCAGACTAGCATTCTTCCAACCAGGTTTTATTCCACAAACACACCTCTTATGCTCTAATTTTTTGTGCTATGCCTGCATTTAATGAATGCAAATAACATAACAAAAAATAAACAAATGAAAGAAAACACGCTCTCTAATCAATTCAGAGGTTGTCAGCAACAGTTAAAAACAAGCTGGAAATATTTTCATTTGTTGCTCTGGTTTCAAAAGCATTAGAGAAAGATCTTGCCCCACAGGAAAAGGAGAGGGCTTGTGGAGGTAGAACACGTTTATGGACTGCAAGGAGCTGTTTGCAATTATTACTTGTAGAACATACCTTAATGGAACCACACTGAAGTGGTTTACTTGTGGTTCAAAGACTGGGTGTTACTCATACTTTATATGTGGTAGACACTATGAGGCTGACTTGGGCAGGAGCCATCAAACACTTCTGACTGCTCAGCCTCAGAACATGCATGATATGGCCATGGAAGGCATCTTCAGGTTTCTTCACAATAGCTAGTCAGACCCTGGAAGCTGTTTCGCCTCTGAGGAGGGATTTCCAGGCTTGGGTATTTGTGGTTACATGCAGCTCCAGTCTCCTGAACTAAACACCAATGAGCTGGACTGAAAGTTAGAGGTTAGCTGTCTTCTTGGCAATACTGCTTGTCTGTTAATAACAGAGGACCTCAAAGTAAGTCCCTGGAAAAAAGCAGCTGTAGCTTCACATAAATCTTCAGACACTTTTAAAGAGGCCATAGGGGAATGTACACTAATTCAGTGTTTGCCTATACCTTTTCTTGCATGCTCTGATTTTCAAATGCCAGATCTTGCTATGTTCTTTGAGTTACTTGGGAGCTCAATTTATCTCTGTAACTATAACTCTTAATTTTTTTCATGTTTTCCTCCCAGTGTAGTTTGTTAGCTCTTCAAGTCTATTGCTGTCCATTTTCAATGCTATCTACAGGGACTGGTTTTGCTGGGGGAGAGGGAGCAGGAGGGAGACTCAGTCAGTAGTAACTTCCCCATTGCATTGCCCTGAATAATGTGCACTCTGAAATGCACAAGCATCAGCATCTGCTGTAGCTGCACTCCCTACCACCACCACCCCCCTGCATCTGGCAACAGGGTCCTGCAGGTTAGCTTACAGTCCCAAAATATAATCATACCAAAAGGAGAAACTAAGAGCAGTATGCATTGCAAAGCTGATGACACAAAACTGGGAGGAGTGGCTGACACGCCAGAAGGCTGTGCTGCCTTACAGCGTGACCTCGCCAGGCTGGAGAGTTGGGCAGAAAGAAACCTTATGAAGTTCAACAAGGGTAAGTGTAGGGTACTGCACCTGGGGAGGAATAACCCCATGCACCAGTACAGGTTGGGGGCTGACCTCCTGGAGAGCAGCTCTGTGGAGAGGGACCTGGGAGTCCTGGTGGACAACAGGATGACCATGAGCCAGCAATGTGCCCTGGCGGCCAAGAAGGCGAATGGCATCCTGGGGTGCATCAAGAAGAGTGTGGCCAGCAGGTTGAGGGAGGTCATCCTCCCCCTCTACTCTGCCCTGGTGAGGCCGCATCTGGAGTACTGTGTCCAGTTCTGGGCTCCCCAGTTCAAGAAAGACAGAGAACTGCTGGAGAGGGTCCAGCAAAGGGCAACGAAGATGATTAGGGGACTGGAGCACCTTTCTTATGAGGAAAGGCTGAGGGACTTGGGTCTCTTTAGTCTAGAGAAAAGAAGATTGAGGGGGGATCTTATTAATACATACAAATACTTAATGGGAGGATGCCAGGGGGATGGGAGCAGTCTTTTTTCAGTGGCGCCCAGTGATAGGACGAGGGTAATGGGCATAAACTTGAACATAGGAAGTTCCATCTTAACATGAGAAGGAATTTCTTTACTTTGAGGGTAGTGGAGCACTGGAACAGGCTGCCCAGAGAGGTGGTGGAGTCTCCCACTCTGGAGACATTCAAAACCCGCCTGGACGCTGTCCTGTGCAACATGCTGTAGGTGACCCTGCTCTGGCAGGGGGGCTGGACTAGATGATCTCCAGAGGTCCCTTCCAACCCTAACCATTCTGTGATTCTGCGATTCTGTATGTAGGGATGAGACTGCTATCTGTCCTATAAGCCCATTCCTGTTCTGTCCTTTTTCCCATGGAAAGCTCATGAGCCAGAATTGTTGTGAAACTGCTCCTTAGATGCTTTGTCTGGATCTTCACCACTTCTGCCACGATGTTATAACAGCTCATACCTACAGGCTCAGCAGCTGCAATTCCTTTCTCCCAGGGCTTCAGGCAACCACGTTCTGCCACTTGCACTCTTCCGTAGGCAGGCTGCCAGTAGAACAGCACACTGACACGATGTTGGCTCCCGCGCCTACAGACCTCACTTATGGCTTAGCCCGGCCTTTGAGTCACATCCTGGCGTGTCTGCTCTGGTGTGCTTCAGAGCTGGAACTCGCCCTCAGCCTCCACGGTGATTGCAACGGCGGGAAGATGATTGCCTGCTGGCTGCAGGCTCTACCCTCGTTTCAGCCTTTCTTTCCCTTTAGCACCCAGGACCCCTTTCTGTCACATCCCAACGACAGCCCAGAGGTGGGAAGTGGAGAGGTAGGCACTTTCATTCGCTGTTTCCACAGAATTGCAGGAAACAGGACCAAAGTGACATTCAGAGGTCCCTGAGTCTAGCTTCCCTCTGAAGCATGATAAGCTCTACCTACATAGATTTTTAGCTAATTTGCCCTTAAGCTCCTGTGATGGAAATCTCACAGCCTTCAGCATGCTCCCAGCAACATACAAATATAGGCAGACCAAAGTTACTTGCTGCATTGCAGATGTGTAAAAGAGAGTATAAGGAATAGGACAAGTACAGAGTGATCTTTTTCTCAATACGTGCCTCCAGCTTCAGGCAATCATTGATTTAAGGATTTCTTGAGCTGGAGATGGCATCCACGTTCTTAGGCACAGTAAATCTCAGTAGATTTATTTCTTGTGAGCATATCTCACCCCTTCTAGGACTAGTACCTACATTTGGCCTCTTAAACCTGGTAATTTCTTTTGATGGCTCCTGGATGTTACATTATGAAGATTATGTAATAGTAGCTTTGTAACCTGCCTCTACGCACCATCCCAACTACTTAATAGGCTTCTATCATACAGCTGCTCAGCTGTCTATTTCCAAGCTGAAGAGTCCAACACGATTTATTCTTTATTTGCAAGGAAGGTCTCCATGTCTCTTATAAAAAAACGCTGTTTCTCTTCAGTGCATAGTAGCACCACATCTTTTCTCAAAGTGAGGTGATCAGAACTAAACATAAAACCCAAGGTACAGGAGCTCTGGGGTTCAAGTATAGCCCAGATCTTTATTATTTTTTCTCTTCCTCTCCTCTCATTTCCAATAATATTTGACTATTGCTGAATACTGAATCAATGTTTTCAGGGACCTTCTCCCACTCCTCAATACCAATAATGAGTTAAGAGCTCATTGTTCTGTCACAGAAACATAGAATGGGTTGAGTGGGAAGGGATCTTATAGATCATCTAATGCCAACCCCCCTGCCCTGGGCAGGAACACCTCCCACTAGACCAGATTGCTCAAAGCCCCATCCAACCTGGCCTTGAACACCTCCAGGGATGGGGCTTCTACAACTTCCCTGGGCAACCTGTTCCAGTGCCTCACCACCTTCATAGTGAAAAATTTCTTCCTAATATCTAATCTAAATCCACCCTCTGCCAGTTTAAAACCATAACCCCTCGTCCCATTGCTACACTCCCTGATAAAGACTCCCTTCCCATCTTTCCTGTAGGCCCCCTTTAGGTACTGGAAGGCCGCAATAAGGTCTCCCAGGAGTCTTCTCTTCTCCAGGCTGAACAGCCCCAACTCTTGCAGCCTGTCTTCATAGGAGAGGTGCTCCAGCCCCCTGATCATCTTCACGGCCCTCCTGTGGACCCACTCCAACAGGTCCATGTCCTTCTTATGTTGAAGGTCCCCAGAGCTAAATGCAGTACTCCAGGTGGGGTCTCATGAGAGCAGAGTAGAGGGGCAGAATCCCCTCCCTTGACCAGCTGTCCACACATCTTTTGATACAGCCCAGGATGTGGTTGGCCTTCTGGGCTGTGACTGCACATTGCCACCTCATGTTGAGCTTCTCATCCATCAGCACCCCCATGTCCTTCTGCTCAGGGCTGCTCTCAATCCATTCTGCAATGGAGCACAAATCTCCAGCCTGTATTTGTGCTTGGGATTGCCCCAACCCAAGTGCAAGATCTTGCACTTGGCCTTGTAGAACTTCAAGCGGTTTGCATGGGTCCACCTCGCTGACGCATTCCAGGAATCACCTGGATTGCTTATGCGCTGCTGTATTGTCCTTCCAACAGTTGAAGTCCATTCAGTCTTCCTGGTTGGGTGGCCTGTAGCAGACTCCCATTGTAACATCACCTGTCTGTGCCCTCACTTTAATCTTGACCCATAAACTTTTGGTTGGCTCCTCATCCATCCCCAGACAGAGCTCCATGCACTCCAGCTGATCATTAACATCGAGGGTGACACACCTTCTTTGTCTCCCCTGCCTGTCCTTTCTGAAGACCCTTTATCCTTTCCTTCTAACACTCCAGTCATAGGAGCCATCCCACCATGTCTCCATGATGCCAGCCCTGCAGGCGTGCGCAAGTCTCTAACTCCTCTTGTTTATTCCCCATGCTACATGTGTTTGCCTAGAGGCATTTAAGTCGGACGATGAAGCTGATTTACTGGATGAAGTGGCTGGAATTCCTTTGTGCTGCTCTCAGGTGCTCTCCTGCTGACCTGTGATCCTGACCTGGTCCCTGCAGCTGACTGGATTTTCCTGCCTGTCTCTATTACTTTGCACAGTTGACACACCACTGCCATGTCACAGCATGACACAGTGACAACTGTCACTTTGTTTTCTACCCAGGTTTACTGAATTCTCCTACAGCTCTTTGCAGTCTTCTTTATGTTTTTTTTTTTATTTTCCTGGGTGATGATTTGTCTTTCCAAATCACTTATAAACATGCGGAAGAGCACAGGGCTCCACACAGGTCCCTGGGAGACCACACCATTACCCTCCTTCTGTCAGGGAAACTGCCCGTTTACTGTCACCCTTTCCTTCCAACCTGTAATAACTTATTAACCCACAGGAGGACTTCTCCTCTTGCCCCATGACAACTGACAGAAACCAAGCCTAGTTTCCAAGCAAAAGGCAAAATACATTATTAATAGCATTTCAGAAAGCCAAGTGCACTGAATCGCTTGCGTGTTTACGGATATCCCAAACATGGGGCAGCTTCTGTACAAGGAGTGACTGAATAGTTCAGGACTTGAGTCTGGAAAAGACATGACTTAAAAGAGTCATGAAAGAAGCCTACAACATCAAGAGTGTCGTCGCAAAGAGAACAAAAAGGGAACGGCTGTCTCCCTGTTTCCTCAAAGCCGAGAACTGGAATGAAGCTCAAGTGAAGCCACGCAGCCCGGCACAGCACTAGCAATAGGAAGTGTCCCACCACACAGTAGTTAGTAGATGCTGTGGATGCTAACATCTGCAGACCGCGAGAGGAAGCTGCAGGAGTACACAGAAGCTGAGGTACCAAGGACACAGAAACCATATCCAGCTAAGGCTGTCCTCAAGCTACACGGTGCTGATAGCCGGGTCACTATTAGGCAGAAGCCGCTGCTGTAGAAACAAGCGTCACACCTCCAAGCAGACATGGGCTACACCACAACTATTCACTGCTCAAAGAAACATTTTGCAAGAGAAGTACCAGCTCATCTGAAGCTGCAAATGTTCATAGGGTTTTCATCTCTCCCCAAGTGCTCTGACAGTTTGCAATCCCATCACCCTGTCTAATCCTATAACCACATAAGAAACCTGTGCAGTCACCTATAGATACCGAACCTGTTCTCCAGGGGAAACTTCAAAGCCTTCTACACATAAAACACAAGTAACAATGGCATTTAAGACCTGAACTGTTCCTGGTTGTGGCTGCAGACATTTTTGTGTGGGGGATCTATAGAGTTCACACAAAAGTAGACTCTGCTGGTGTCCCTTAGCTCATCAGAAGTAAAACAAAAGAAGAAAAAAAAAGTTAATTGTTTTGTTTATTTATAAATATTTTTTAAAGATTCTCTTTTTCTTTCCCTCTCAAATTTTATCTTCTCGGAGAAAAGCGTGTCTTTGGTTTAAATCCCTAGTTAGAGCAACTGGGGCACAGAGATGTTTTGACAAACACTGTCTCTAATTAAATCACCAATTTTGGAGTAGGGAATGCACCTTTTTTTTTCCTGCCTTCCATGTAAGGCAAAACCCATTTGCATTTAACTGTCTTCCTGGTGTATGATGTACCATGCTGCCAGGAAATCAAAGCAAAGCTGTAAAAGGTCCTGTTCATCAGAGCAGACCGAAACTTCAGCTCCTTCCCACGCCTGTTAAGGCAACGCTGACAGAACCACTCAGTGGAAAAACTTTCACCATGCTCTTCTGACACATGGTCCTTGTTTCACCCCATCCCATTTTGGGACCCACCATAACACAGACATTGGGAATGGGTGTGAAGTGAGGGAGGAGCGGAAATCCTGCAGAGCTTCTAGTGTTTTCCTGCATCCTCCTTCCACTTTGGGAAATTATTTGGCAACCAGGAACTGAGTCTATGCAAAGCATATGCCAGGTCTGACTCCTGGAGGAGGGCACCCTGCTAGACTTGTGCACGACTCACCTTCCGTCTCTGCTGCAGAGTGGGAATCACGGGCTACGCTGCATGGCCATCATTAGGGCTCAGGGCAGCAGCCGTTAGAGACTGTGAAGTCACCACACCTAAAGAGTCGTTTTCCCTTACCCTATTATGATATACTCCTTCCCCTCAACTCCACCCACCAGAAAAACCCAAACCCACAGGCAACCAGTAAGGCAGACAGTACATTGCAATTGTCACAGCAAACACACGGCCAACACCATCTCAACACAGCCAAAGCTCCTTTGATGTCAGCGAGAGCGTCACTTGCGTCAAAGCAACAGGATTGACCCTGTTGTTTTGGAGGCTGTGTAGGTGGAAAAGACAAGACCTGCAGGTGGAATAAAAGCCCGAAGAAAATGAATTGAGAAAGTATTCAGTAACAGTTCAAAGCCCTGCATGTGGGATGAAAGCCGGCTTATACTTAATAAATCTAAGGAGTGATTCAGTAATAGTTCATCCCATGCAATGGGTTCCCTGTAATTAATGTAAGCAGCATCCATGAGAGCCAATACAAATTAAGTACCAGTCGTTCAAATTAACTCTCTGCCTTTGGGCTGCTTTACTTATGTGTCGAAGTAAGAACTTTTGAGAGAAAGTAGGTCTTTCTCAACAATCACATGCTAGTCAACCCAAGCTACAGACCTGGTCTTGAGGGATGTGGAGCATGGTCATCATAGCTAGCTCTTATGGTATCATTGCTTCTCTAGTAAAAACACAAGAGAACCCATTGATATAACAGAATTGCACTCTTTCAATGCTTGAAATCCACATGCAAAAGGGTGTTCAAAGAAAACTGTTCGAGTAGCTTTCAAATTTCTTGCTTTATTTTGAGGCATTCGCATCAGATGCTTTGAGAGATCGACATTGAAATGCCCCAGAATCGTTATTGTCCCTTGTTTATTTATGTCCTTCTGCCTTAGGGCTTAGTTCTCCTTTCTCTGAACCCAGTGGCCAGTTTTGCTTTACCTTCAGAGACCCTCAATATTTATGGAGGAAAACAAAATCTGCTACAGAAAGTTTTGGTTCTATTGCTTTTCTATCAGCTTGGTGGTGAGGAACATTGCTTAGGCCCCACAGGGAGCTTGTGGTACCTTTCTGAAACAGTGAAGATATTTCTAGAGATGCTGGCCTCAAAATGCACTGACATACTGAAGGCTTTCAGGAAAGAGCAGGAAGATTGCTCAGAGAACACGTGGTAGAAGGAAGGCTAGAAGCATGGCTGTTGCCACGCTCTTAGGACAACCTTGCGCTGAAGATTTCTGAGCTGTGGTCAAAGCAGGGATAAGCCTATGTTCTTAGATTCAAGCACTTTTGAACTCTGAGCAAGCCTAGAGGCCAGTCCAAACTCTTGCCTTAGCCAAGAGGCAGAAATTTTAACATATGGGAATTACACAGTCTAATCCCGTAGAAGTTGGTTGGCCATGTGAGTGAGTACTTTACACAATGACAGATTCTTAACCCATCTGGTTCTTCAGCTGGTTTGTATCTTGATGTATTAGTTTAGATGCCCTAAAACGTGTTACTTAGTGTGGTGAGACAGATGAAGTGATGCATGAAGTAAGTTAGATGTACGGTTGTCTCAAAGTCAGAAGCTCCAAAGCTTCCTGTGATTAAGAAATTATTTCCTCTTAGCTCCTATCAGTTAGTTTTCACCAAATTCCAACGACATTAGGAAAAAAACCCATCAGCACTGACAATAACTTTCATTCCCACTATTCCTACTTAGTGCCGAAATTGGTTTCTGTTAGGACTTAACAGCTAAAGATAGCTTGAAGAAATGAAGAGGTTGTCTATCAAACGTCCTGTAACTGTTTTGTCCTCTGAATACTATTCACTAAACCTGTTTTCCCTCAGCTGAAGGGAGGCTGGGAAACCTGTTGCTGACAGCTGCTGGGGGTCACTTTCTTGATGCTATCAGTGGCACAACGTGCCTCCCCAGAAGGAAGGGAAGACAGAAAGGGTTCAGACTGCTCAGCACTTCAGCGGTCACAAGCTGCAGGCACTTCAGATTGCTCCTCCACCTGGGCACTCACTGACTCAGGCCTTGTGATTAGATAGTGTACCCAATTATCTAACTCCCAATAACTCCAGATGTTGGTGGTGGGGAAGAA
Organism: Charadrius vociferus; assembly: GCF_000708025.1. Taxonomy (NCBI): domain Eukaryota; kingdom Metazoa; phylum Chordata; class Aves; order Charadriiformes; family Charadriidae; genus Charadrius; species Charadrius vociferus. The sequence goes on along the minus strand of NW_009649458.1, from coordinate 1,702,875 downwards.
CCAGAAAAAAAAAAATTTGAAAGAGTGACTTACTATTTCTACCTGAGCAGCTCTAGTAACCTTGTCATACTGGTGGGAGGAATCCAGTTTTTAAAAGATACTGAAGTGCAAGAAACCACAGCAGCTCAGGACAGAACTGTACCCTCTAGGAGAAAACAGTGGTAAAAGTAAAAGCTAGAAAGTCTTCACTGAAAAACCCAAACCAGAACAGATTACTTTCAGCTCTTGGAAATTTGACCTTTATGTTGATAAACTTTTTTTCTCTGTTGGAATGTGTTTTAAGAGAAACACTTGGCCAGATCTCAAATGATTTTCCACCTCTCCTCTCTCCCTTCCTTCCCAGCTGCTCTACTGACTGCCTTACTAGACAGTTACTTTTTTTCCAAATTACCTCTTTCTGAGAAAACCCTCTAATTTCACGAGGAGTGGTGGCTTATTTGAAGGACTGATCTCTGCTTCCCTAGATCTTCAGACCCAAGGGGAAATAGTACATCTTAACTGACGCAAAAGATCAATTACTTTTCTGTGATTAAGAAGAAGCACGTATGTATCACTAGAGACCAAGACAGACATCCACTGTCGGGCATTACTTCCTGGAAATTGCTTCAGTAGACGTCATGTACCCATCATATAACAAGGGAAGCCAAGAGAGATCCTCTGGAAAAATGGTGGAGAGAAGGAGCCGCCTGCCTCGCCTGTTTGGTTATTTCACCCTTGCATACCCTGAGGCGCAGTCTTGTCTCCACCTGGGGGTAAAATCTCCCTTGCTTTGGTCACATTAAGTATCCAACATAGCCCTGCCCTCACATCTATCCGAAATGTCACCACTGAAGTCAGCTTTCATTCCCACCATTCCAGGGAAGTCAAGCATTTCTTGAATACCTGAAATAGCCTCATGCTTCATCTCTGGTCTGAAGAAATTTCCATCTACTTACAGTTTTGACTGGAACTCCTCATGGTTTGAGAGACTGACCATGAAAATAAAGGATCGTCTCTTTTGAATTCTCCTAAAAAAACTTTCTCTAAACTTATCAATACTAACTTCTTCCCTTAACTGGAAAACTGCAGCTGATTTAGTGACACTAGTCCCCAGCTACACGCATATGTGGGATATTCACACGATATTCTTGCCTATGTCTATACTCATTAACTGAACGGCATCAGGCCCCGTCCCAAGCACTGGATCATCTATGTTCTGCTTCGAGTAATAGTTAAATTGCAGCAACGTAGTTACCATGGCATTGTGCAAACGTGATTTGTTGTGACCTGTCTAAAATATCTCAGATTGAGGATATATATTTGCTGTGGAGATCTGTTTAAAAATATTGCCTCACATCTTCAGTGCAACAGTGTCACAGTCCCATTGGGCAATCTCCCGTTTACATCTGGGAAAGGAGAAAACCACAGTAGCTATGCTGGGAGTGGTGCAAACTTCCCTTTTGATTCAGTTTACAAGAATATCAGCAAATTCCTAATAGACAAGATAATTACTTTTCACAACATTCTCATTTGCATAAGATGATTAAATCCTTACAGGTAAGCCAACTGTATCCTGGGCTGCATGAAAGGGAGCGTGGGCCAGCAGGTCATGGGAGGGGATTCTGCCCCTCTACTCTGCTCTGGTGACACCCCACCTGGAGTACTGCATCCAGCTCTGGGGCTCCCAACATAAGAAGGACATGGACCTGTTGGAGCGAGTCCACAGGAGGGACAAGAAAATGATCAGAGGAATGGAACGCCTCTCCTACGAAGACAGGCTGAGAAAGTTGGGACTGTTCAGCCTGGAGAAGAGAAGGCTCCAGGGAGACCTTCAGGATTTAAAGGCCCCTTTCAGTACTTCAAGGGGGCCTATAGGAAAGATGGGGATAAATTTTTTAGCAGGGCCTGTTGTGAGGGAAGACTCAGATATAAGGAAGACCCTTATGAGGGTCTTGTGACCCTCTTCCCTCACAAGGAAAGACTCAGATATAAGGAAGGCATTTTCTACGATGGGGTGGTGAAACACTGGAAGAGGTTGCTCAGAGAGGTGGTAGGTGCCACATTCCTGGAAACATTCCATGTCAGGTTGGATGGGACTCTGAGCAATGTGATCTGCTCATTGCAGGGGGGTTGGACTAGGTGACCTTTAAAGGTCCCTTCCAACCCAAATTATTCTACGACTCTAAACATGTGGTCTTTTATGACCCCTGCAGTATGCACTTCACTTGTGATATAAAGTTTCAATATTACGAAAGTTAAAATAAGTAAGAAAATGTATTTACAGAAGAAACATTAGTAAGTGGAATAGACGTGGTATTCATTCCTGAAGTCAGCTGATATATAATTTGAATGCTTTTGAATGTTGAACCTTTTGTGTAATTGTATACAAAGTAATGTAATTGTGTATTTAAGTAATTGTGTATTGCAATTGTACTAATACAGTAGTAAAAGTCTTGAAAAAATTATAAAACACAACAACCCCACCCAAAACACCCAGACCCTTACTGAAGTAGAGCTAGCACAGTGGTACAGCTGCACATAAAGCCAGGTCTCCAAACCCCCACCATGCTCTTTGATGTCACCGCTCTCCACATCTCCAAGTTCATACAAATCCATTCTGCTCAAGGTGTGCCTACACACAACCCATCTACTATTATCATTTTAGTGCTCATTCTCAAATCTGTGCTCTATCTCTAAATATTTGTACTATAGATCCTGATATTAATAGAAAAACTGGAGTGTAGAGATAGGCACCCTGCAAGAAATAGCCAGATGTTAAAACAAGAGATAATAAGTAGGAGAGACAGAGCAGCTTTGGCAGAAACCGCTGTAGGGAAGGGAAGGGTGGTTCCAGGAATTGGGAGTACAAGTTTTGATTAGGGCTGGGCTGGTATTTCCCACTTTAACTGCCTCGTTTTCTCTTTAATGAGGAAATGGAATTTTCACTTTTGCCCAACTCAAAGAAGAATCAAATGGGAACAAGGACTTGCCTTCATAAGTAAGCTGACCCAAACGTCACTTGTGAAGCATGACCACACTGGGAACGATAATGTTTTAAACTCATATGTGATCTTGCTGTAAAATTCTTGTACTTAAACTCTAATTGAATTTAACTGTCAAAGGAAATGCAGCACTTAGCTCTGCAATTATTTCTTTTAAACAGCAAGAGAAAAATTACTTCTTTCTGAACATGCTCGGGGTCCATCTCCACTCCTTGCACGTGCACCGCAGCCTAAAATACAAAGCAAACAAAGAACAGAAGATAGAGCCTGAAAAACATGATCAGCAACAGGCAGATATATTTCTGAATTTATACTAGTATGGATGATTTACAGTCATTGCAGTTTTCAGTCACTTGTACAGAAATCAGCTTAATTTACTTTGGCTGATGTGTAAGTGTGCAAATTAGTCTGTACCATGGGATATTCAGAAGTATTTTGTACAGAAATGCCACTTACAGTACAAATGCAGGGTAACATGTGACATATTATCCATAGAAATTTGCTGCTAGGACCCATGTAGATCAAGGATGTGGCCCAAATTAAAAAACAAAGGAGGAAGGGAAGTGATACTAAAATGCAGGTAGCACAAGCAGAGTCAGAGAGAGGAACGGGACAGAGAGAGAATGCCTAAATTATAGGTGAGGGAATGGGTGTGGAAATTAGCAATACCCAGTTTTATAGAGAGAATGACTTATGAACTGCAACACAAAGTTTAGTTATCCATCTACAGAGTCTTTAAAATGTGGGAATTCTTTTTCCTCCGGTTGTGTAAACTACAAGCTCTGCTAAATCTGATTATTTTCTGCAGGCTGTATTACATATTATTCGTTTTGGTGACAGAATAGGACTACTTCATGTTCATCACAAAGAGTCAGTTGTTGAGTAGAATCAGCTTTGAAACAGAGATAAAGATCAAGAGCTAAAGTTTATTAATAGATTTATGTGCTTTTATTCAGCTTAAAAACCCCATACTTCCCAAGATCAGACAAAATATATTAGCTATGGAAACAAGCCAAAAAAAGTATTTAATCTTTATGAACGAGATAAAAAGATAAAAGTAGTGAGTGATTCAGTTGAAGGATGGGACAAAGGGGGAAAATGACTCCAGTCAATTAACACTGCACGCTTCTTCTTTATGCCCTACAACCATTCATAGAGTCATTGGGCTTGGAGAGGTCCTCTAAAGTTCATTAATCCTTTCCTCCTCCTCAAGGCAACCTCCACTATACCTGTGGGGTTCCTGCAGATGTTTAATCTGACACCGCCAGTCTTTCGGCGGACATTGCACAACCTCCCCAGGTAAGCTGTTTTACTGCTTCACTGTCCTTCTGCATCTGGAAGTCGGTTCTTTCTTCCTGTAATTCAAGTCTATTATTTGGTTCCCCATCTGGAAACATGGAGAACACAAATATATAAGGCTCCTGCAAAGCCAGATGGAGTAATTTGAAAACTTGTTACACCCTCCCTCACAACTCTTCCTGAAGCCAGTAATCTCAAATTATACCTACTTCAAGCTCCATACACAAACCCCATGAGTATAAAAATGTGTATATATATTTTACACACACTTGCTATTTATGCAGGGGAATATTTTAAATCATATTTCACTATTTTGTTCAGATATTAAGAACCAGCAGTGCGGTACAGTAAATTCTTTCCTTGTTTTGTATAAACTGATGGATGCTCTCCTTTTCAGACAGTTACACCAGCCACAGGAACACAGCACGCATCTTGGCTTGGTAACAGCATTTTGGAAAGAACATTATACAAATAGTTTTGGTTCAGTGTTTGTTCAATGACTAACAGCTTATCTGAAGTAAACTATATCACTTGTGGAGCAAGAAAGTACTGACGCGTAGGTGACTCATCAGATCCAGGTCTTTTCTTTATCTCGCTAGTATTTCATTCACATTTAACCACGATCTATACATTTATTTCCAGGGAGTCTTTAAACTGATTGTCACCACTAAGTTCTCGTATGTATGAAACGATCGGGGTTTCCATGAGGTTACGGCATCTGATCACTCTTACCTTACAGTATGAACCTTAAATTTCACAAAGGATCCCAGCAGCTGCTCAGCTTGTAGGAATGGCAATACTGGATCAATACCGATTCCTGCAGTGTGGAAAACTAAGTACTGTTGACTGAAAAAAGGTTGATGTCATCAGGCCGATACCCAAGAAATGCCTGCTTTGGTTGTATTGTGAAGTTAATTGGCTACAATAACATTGCATTAATATGTCAGCTGCTACTGACACTTGCAAATCTTCTCCCAGATAGCTGTTCAAGGACCTTAACCTGCTTTATCCACCTCAAGAATCCAAACATGCTTCACGCCAGGTCCCAACGTGGGACCTTAGGGCTCTGCTACCTCTCCCCGACCTTGCCAAGGGTTTGGCCATCTGCACTGAAAGCCAGCTCTGTAACAGTATGGCCAAACAACCAGACTGCTATGAGAAGAGATACGCGAGAAAGACCTCTGAGCAGCCCTGCCAGAGGCCTGCCCCTGCTTTGCTTGGGAGCTGCATCACCCCGAGTCCTCAGCTAAGCTCTGCTGCAGGTGTGCTTGTGCCTGCCCAAGTGCTGCAGGGATCCTGACCTGCTCACTTGACCTTAGTCCTGCCTTGTCATTATGGACTTGTCCATCTGGTCTGTTGGTTGAACCTCATTGCTGTCACCCTACTGCTCTTCTTGTTTGGTAACTGCAGGTCTGCACCTCCTGCCGGGGAGGTCACTGCCCCTGCCTGCTCACCCTGAGCTCCCAGCCTGCCTTCCCTCATCCAGCTGCCCACTCTTGCTGCTCCCCATACCTCAAAAGCAAGGCTCACAAGGAATCTTCATCCCTATCTCACCGAAAAGCTCTTGGGCTTGAATGTGTGCCAGGCAGCTCGGCACAGCCTACCAACTATGGCTCACCTGTGTCCCAGAGTTCCAGCGCTGGACACCCCGAAGAGCCGTGCCTCACCGTTAGCCAAATGCAGACATCAAACTTCTGACCGAAGTGAGCTACACAGAGAACACCGCCCTCTTTCAAACATTTTATAGCCAGATCAAGGCTTTTCTGGGTACCGCTGATTCTAACCAGCTGCTGGTTCATGGGAAAAAGTAGTGTGAAATTAAATATTAGCTCAATAATTTATGAATTTTAAAATTACATACTATCTTCCTGCTTTAGAGACATGCTGGGTATCCCTCTGCCTGTATTAGAACGATGTATCCTTCCTTCAGGAATATGGCCACAGCAGGAAAACACCTTTGGCGCTACAGACGTGGTTTTGCTTTGTTTTCTCTGGTCTTTCAAAATCTACACAAGCCACTAGTTATCCAGTAGAGCACAAAATCAGTTGTAGCTAAGATGGAGACTGCAGAGCTTAGCCTCTTCTTCACCTTACACAAATGTCCTATTCCACCACGTTCTCATGCAAGCCCCGCGCACAGATGAAGAAACTGTTGAATGAAGAACTGTCCCCAGGGCGGGTGTTCCTGGGCAAAGACAAGCAGACGAGTTTACAACACAGTACAGTCTTCCTCCTTGGAGGGGCACATCACAAGCAGCTGTTACGTATACAGTTCACAAATATTCAGATTCTTGAGCCAACCCTAACGTTCTCATTCACAAATGCTATCTGTGACCTCCAATTTTCTAGGGCTGGTCTCCAAAATAGCTGGTACCTACTACTCATACTTCTATCTCTAATTAGCCTTATTATAGCAAGATGATATAGAGAGATTTTATATACATTGCACATAAAAATACAGCACACTTACAGGCAAAGCCTGCGGTGCTTTGAAAACCCCAAACAGTAGGGACTATTGTAGAGCATCTTTTAAATAACATAAGCTACTAGAAGTGCATCAAGCCTGTCTTCCAGTTTCCACATTGGCTTTTTATAATATTCAAATCAGTCACTATCTTTCCAGGCATCTCACTAGTTTTGCCTAGTATATTTAAACGCCATTTAAAGTGTATCCCAAATATCCTTTATGTGAAATAAATGGTGTGTTAAGCAAAGTTTGCATGTGCCTCTTCTCTAATAGTATGAAGTATGTTCTTTTAATCATACAGGATGCAACCTAAATACATGATCAATATTGTAACGAGATGCTCTGTAAGCGCATGAAAAACAAAACATACCTTGACTGAAACCAGTGTTAGGAGAATCTCAAAACAGAAGAAATACAGCTTTTTCTCCCCACCCCCCACTTTTTTTTTTAAGCTGAAAGTTAACTGTTTCAAACTCAGTTCACTACTAACCTGCAGATCAACTACATCTCTTCTTCTTTTTTTTACTGCTCTTGACAGCCCAAATCATTGCTGAAATAAGGATGCCTTAAACCATAAACGCACCTCTAGCTCTTGATAAAACATAATGGGATTTAAGCCTACCATGAGAAGGAGCAAAGTCCTCTGAATTCCTGTTCTTACAGCACCAGTTCTGTCCACCTAATCCCCAATTCTCCCTGTATCAACCAGAATGATGGCAAGTTTCCAGCATTTATCTTTCCACATTCAGGACAGCCATGTATATGAAGTGAACACACCAGAATTTTAAGAGATAACACAGTGCTCCAGGGAAGAGATGTCGCATTAGTACAAACTTTAACTTGTCATCGCACTTGGATTTCAAAGGCTTGACTGTTATCAAACGACAAGACTCCAAAGAGAGGGATGTACCTTGGAGCAGCCACAACTGCGTTAAATTTTCTCAGTGGCTAAAGAGAAGTAATAATGGTACTTCTTCATATACAGCATGAGTGAGACTGACATTGGAATACTGGGTAGTTCTGTGTTAAATACAGAGCATGAGAAGCTTATCGACAATACAGAAACTTTACAGCTAGAGGTAAACAACAGGTATTGAGAGACTTATCATTTAGCTGGAATGCAAGGACAGAGAGGTGATGATTACAATGCATGTTTTAAAGATGAAAATACCAGGTGCAAAAGGCATTTTTAAATTAAAGGAAATAATATAATTAAAAGCAGAAGGAAGTAAAGCAGGTAAAATTAAATAAGGGAGAAGAAAATAAATTTAACCATGTGATTGATTATTCTACCATCTAAAATTCTTTTTTAAAAAAAAAGCATCAGGCTATGAGAAACCAAGACTTTTACTGAAATAACTGCAAAAATTCCATAAAAAGGCCATATTCACAAAATTTAACTCAGTATCCTTTTGAGACTGCCCTTTGTACACTGGTGTGGCCAGAGAGATTTCCCTATAGAGTGACTTAGAGGATCCCATATCAGGCATTCTCAATTGCCCACATGACGATCATTTGTACCTCCTGCTGGCTACTAAGACAACCCATGAATACAAAGCCAAAGTCAGTTTTTGAAAAACGCAATGTGTGTCATCCTTCAAGAACCATGAAAGGAAAATTTGTTGTGCCCGTGTAAAGATAAGTTTAGACAAAATAACTTACCTTTGATCTTCTATCTAAGCAGTCACAAACTAAGATTTCAGAAAGCAAGAAACCCACAGCTCTTAAGTTAAATAAAAGAAAGGCAGCCTTGTTGTATACAGAAATTCTTATACAGAAAACATCCAGGGTTACACAATAACCAGTTGCTGGTGATTTCTGCACAAATACAGTTTACACTGGAGTTTACAACACACCATACTTGTAGTGTCCTTTGGTCAATACTTTTACTTTCATAAACATTTCAGTAATTAACACAGGGTTTAGCAAGTTCTGTTTTATGTGTTCATCAAGGAATCAAAATACAAATACATTGGTATCATGTCCCAATTTGAAAGAGTCCCTTTTTCAAATGAAAAATGAGGTAAGTTTCTTAAAAAAATAACATAAAATAAATCAATGAAACAGTCGTCCTCTTCCACGTTTGCTCTTGAGATGATTAGCAGAACGCCTAAGAGTCTTCCTCTCTCGACGATGTTGTTTCTCAGCTTCCTGCTGTTTCCTTTGCTGCTCTGACTGGAATATTAAAACAAAAATAGGCTCAGGTTCTTGTAAACTTACACATTGCATCATTGTTCAAGTATCTATATATCAAGTCAGAATTCCGTTAAGGAAATCTGGAAATGTTGTTGTAAATGGTCCCACACTATCTTGTCTTACACCATACCTGTTGATTCCGGGTACCCGTAGGCATTCTCATTACAAGTAATTCAGAGCAAACATTTAAGACAAAGATATCGAAAAACAGTGAAAAAAAATCATGTATTTCAGATGAAAACCAGTGTCTAACAATAGACTGTAAAATTACACTCCAGAATTTATGTTTCAGTGCTCTTAAGAAGGTAGAGCACAATTTGAGGCTATTTATTATCTACTTTGGTTAAAGTAGTATTACCACATTTACTATGTGCACAAATGCATTTTAAAAAAAGAGAGAACAATTAGTTAAATTTGCTGAAACATACAGGTTTTCTAAAAAGTGTTCTTAGAAGTTCTTGAAAGTGTTTGATACACTGCAATTCTAGAAAGACTTTCCACGTGAAAATAATTTTAAAATCTTTGCTCTTGTGGCACATGCTCTATTAATGTTTTTCCTCTTCATCAAAAACACAGTGAAAGGGTTTCATTTACATATCACATAGATAAAATGGCTCTTACAGCCATAAACAACTATTTTCTTTGGAAGACTAAGGCTTGTCTTCAAACTAAGCATAAATTTGAACTAAGAGACTTGAACTAGCCAAGCTCAGGCAACTGTCCATGCTATAAAATACTCTAAATATGCTATAATATACTCTAAATAAAATTAGAGCAATTTCAATGTCAGCACAGGGTAAAATGCATTAACAGAGTGACAGAATTACTGGATACGCAGCTATATTCCCACTTCATCTAGTTCTGTAATCAGCAGCATTCATACGTCAGCCCATCTCTCCCTGAATCTCCCATTAAAGTACCATTTAAATTTGAGCTAGAGATTTGCATACATAGTCAACGTTTTGTCTGAGCTGAGATATGAACCAATTTACCAAATGTAGCAATAATCCCATACCAGTATCGTGGTAATAAAAGCTAGTGGCCTCTAGACATTGCTGAAATTTATTGACTCCTATTTCCACTGCAAGTTGGGAAACAAGAAAGCCACTACGTGAAAATCTAAGTAGTTTCTCTCTGTCTCCAGACTTCATCTGAACTGGTCTTAAGAAATCTTACTGTATTTAATGTTCACTGCTACCACTAGTGTACTGAAGTGGAATGATCTTGATTTGCATTTGAAACTTTGCTTTTTTTTTTTTTTTTTTTTTTTTTAAGTTCTCCATATGTCCCTAGTAATATAAGTACTTAAGTATTTTAGAAACCCTGCTATTTTGTCATATTTATTTGCTATCATAAAGCATGGTGAAATTGAAAAACAGGATGCCACACTGCAGGATCCATGCTAAAATCCCCTGAAAACTAAACTGTGAAATATCAATGACAAACAATTTCATTGCTGGATCTGTCAGTGCTTGCTGGGCATTTGGGAAGCTGCTAACATACCACAACTGTAGCAGCAAAGTTCAGTCTCAATTCCACTGATTTATAAGGTCGAGTGGTACCAATCTTATGGAAGCACAATTCTCTCCCCCACAAAATCTTTCTACCTACTCCTAAATACACCTGCATTTTAAGGAAAGGGCATCACAAAGCAGAAGTTGATGATCAGAGTAGTACTAAAACCCCTTTTTTTTGGCTTGCCAACTTCATCTCTTCATCCTCCGAAAAGGAGTGTCAAGATACAGCATACTGCATAGCGTGACTTCTTCCTAGCTCTCCCTGCTCCATTCCCTGGGACTTCAGAATATACACACAGGGTTTGTTCGTTTGAGAGAAGATTTGTAAGTCTTATTTTGCTATTCTGTTGTAAGAGAAAAGATTTCCCACGTAAATGCATTATTTTTCTTTTAATTAGACCTTTTAAAATCTTTTAAATGCAAACGAGCACAATGTTTGTATTTCAATAAAGCAACATCAGTTAACAGTTAGCAGCAACATAATTAAAAAAAGTAAATCAAAGCTATAGCGTATCTGATGGAATCAAGTAAAAACAGCATTCTGAACCACTGCTGTATCTGTCTTCTTCCACCTCACTCCCAAATCCTCACAAAACTGTTAGCAAAAGGTGACAGTTCATTGGTTACCACCAATTGTGGCTTTGCACTTTCTAATTCAAAGCTACTATAAAAAAAGACTGTGCTTTTGAAGCCCTGCAAAACCCATTTAGTTAGCTGCAAGACACTAACATATCAGTTACAGCAGTTGGTAAAATCCCCAGAATGGTTACTCTACGTAGCATCGCAGAGGAATCTGTGACTTACTCTACAGTTAACACATTTTAATTTCCAGCAATACAGCAATCAAAAACAGATGAAAAAGGACATCTGCAAACAGACAATAGTTAGGTAAAACAAGTAAGGTAGAAACAGTCCGATAAACTTGGTTATTTAAATTTTTTTTTTCAGGCATACCCAATATGACAACCAAATAACTACTTAGCCATTCTTGAGACAGTAGTTTTACAGGTGAGAATAATATTTGACCACTGGCAAGGAGAAATGTATAATAGCAAAGAGGCTTACGTGAGGAAAACATGCATTTAACTGTCCACACTATAAAGTAATCACCTGTCTACAATCTATGAAATTCCTTAGGATGGGAGATTAAAACCCTTTGGGAAAGTTAGACCGGCAGCAGTCAACTGCTTTGAGTGGAATTCCACTTTGAGTGGAATTTGGCAAGTAGAACAGGACCAGAGCTCATTCTTGTGATCTGTTACACAAGTTGAATGACAAAGGTGGTTAGGAGCTCTGTTTTAATCATGCTGAGACCTAGCAACAACATCAACCAAGAGAAAGCCCATCATGTACAACATCCAGATTGCATTTGGACCTGCAGACCAAGATCTGATCAGTCCCGCCACAGAAGTCAAGTAAGGTCACAAGCTTTCTGATGGTATGTCTGCAAATAAACTATTAAGAGACGGAAGGCAGTATTTTCCACTGGAATATAAGATTTTGAGTGCTGCCTGAGTTATAAGGGTATAAACACACAGTGTACTACCGGAGGCTTTCATTCTCTTGGCAAGAAGCAGAAGAGTTGGCAGCTTATAAAGAAATGAAGAGGGACATTTGTTTGACGGTTTTAAAGTTCCTGTTCTTTCATGCAAAAACTAAAGTTACTTGTGTATTATCTTAAAAAAATATATATATAGCTCACCTTCTTTAATTTGAATGTTGCCTGTTTGCTGCCTACTGTGGTATCAGACACATTGAGCGTGCCAAGTTTTTCTTCAAGCTTTAAACGATCTCCAAGAGTTTTCCTGCAGAGAATAATTAACATTAGTCCCGATTCTTGCCATCTTTTTACTATAATAAAGGCTGATAATGCAGTCAAAACTAATCTCAATTTCTCTGAAACCCTGAAATGCCATAAGTCTAAGAAATAAATATTCAGTAAACAGAAAAGACAAGCTCAAATCATTCCCTCCAGATATTGCTTTCAGTAGAAACACTGTTAAAATTTATGTCAAGTTCATTGTTTTTTCTGCTAAAAAAGCAACAGGACTCTAGTTGAGAAAGAAACCACACCCTTCTATTACTATCGTTTTCTACGAAATGTCAGAAAAAGTCAGGAATATTCAGTTACAGTAATAGATACATACATAAATAAAAGACCAGCAAGGCTAGATATACACAGCTTTCTTGAAGTCTTCTAATTTCTGAATTGGAAACACTTTTGAGGGAAGAAAATAATCTTGACTATACATCAGAATGAATTCATCACCAAAGAATCGCTTCACTGATACAGACAAGCTACTTAGTCCAAATAGAAATGACCGTTCGGACACTGCACCCGTAACAGTCTAATGCAAATAGTTTTCTAAATAAAAGAACAATGCAAACAAACAAATGTGACAAATAAGAGAGACCCAGACCTCAGAGAGGAGCTACACACGAGCATAAGCCTTCAAGCAGATGGCAATCATCCGTTAGTTTCTGTAAGCAAGGCGGTATAGAGCCTCTCCCTTGGGCACTGAACTCTAGCATTTCTACAGAGGAGGTAGCTGTTGTGGTCGAAACCGATACTGCTTTCAGCTCTCCCCCACTGGAATTTAGTGCCCCTACAAAAGCAAGACACACGGACTTGCCCCAGTTGCTTGAGGTTGCAAGCTGGTATTTAATATCACCCTTGCTGACTTCAGTAAGTAGGGTTGTAAACTGGAACAGCTGAGGAGTGGAAATACAGCTTGTTCCCGCAGAGCCTCCAGCACAGGGGAGCGGCAGGCAGGCAGGCAGGCATGGGCAGGTGCCCTGAAGGCACCTGTGAGTCCTAACGCGGCCAGTCCTTCCTCTGTAATGTGGGCCCTGCGATTACAGATAGTGCCACATGAGAGTATGACATGGCTTGTGGGATCAGACAAACTCACCCTGCGATGCACTTAGAAAAAGTTCGCCTAACTGTAAACGACATTACTCTCTGCAATTTGAGATGCTGCTGTTAGCGTCTTACTAGATCTCTCTGAAGAAGGCTAAGAGACATTTTTTGTACAAGTTTTAAAAGTGGAAAATAAGTCATCATAAAAATACAGACGAGTAGCACCCACCAAGTCAATGGCATTTCTATGGATGACGGGCTCACGGATTGTGGCCTATGCATGAAATCTCTGAAGTCCACTGAATTTTGGTTAATGAGCCGTTTTATGTAACAAAGACTTTTCAGATTAACAGTGAAAAATTACTGTCAAGAATTACTGTATTTCTCATGACTAGGTACTTTGATTGTATTTTTTTCTGTAGTATATTTTTCATTGAGTACATGTAAAAACTTATTCCATCTGTGCGAATCGGGAAGACAAGCTAAGCCTTAGAGCTAACTATGGCAGAAGATCAGTCACCGGCACTGTGGTGGGATTTCTACATTCAAGTGAAGTCCCATTTTTTCTCCCCTTTGAAAGTGAACTGGAGAAATATGGCTCCTACCCAGCAATTATTTAGCATGACTGCCTAGATACTGCTTCAGTCAGGAGAAAAATTAAAACTGGGAGATATTAGCAAAACACTGTGGGGTTGCAATTTTACTGAATAATTGCAGGTATGCCTATATTTATCTGAAAATGTGCAGACCTCAAATGATAGTGAATTGCAGGCACTGATACACAAACACAACAGCTGGGTTGTTTGGTTTTTTGTTTGTTTTGTTGGTTTTTTTTTTTTAAATCATCCTCAACAAATTGACTCAACAGATACATAAAGAGTGTTATTACAAGCAACTTCCCCTGCCCTAGTGTAAAAAATAAACAAACAAAAAATTGCCTAGGTACTTATTTTTTGTCATTAGAAAGAGAACAGTTTTTCAGGACTTTTCCTGCTGTTTTACTTTAGCAATACCTAGGAATGTCAACTATGCTTTTGTTGGCTTTTGTTGACTTTCTTGGCCACCTCTGAAGACATATACATTGACTGTCATACTTTATAAAAAGTGTGACTACTGTAGTTTTTAATTTTGACATTTTTCAATAGCAAACCTTTTAAAGAGACATCAAGAAAAATCAAAAGAGCTCTTTGCACACCGATAAAAATCCTTCCCTTTTATGGATCCTTTTAAGTCAGATCCATACTATGTAAGGAACTAATGCAGTAACTAAACAAAGCAAAGTTTTGAGTCTTTGCTAGTATGTTCAGCAGTGTTTTCACGTGTAAGCATAAAAGTGCAAAAGGGGAAAATGAAATGTAGTCTGATGTGAGACGAGGCATTTTTTACAACCATGAGTAAATTCTGCAGCTTTCCTGCGCAAAGAAATGCGTAGACTGTTGGTCTATGAAGAAATTTATAGTACGCACCAATGCTTTAGAAGTTGGGCTTGGAGCCGTGCTGAGTCAGGAACATGTCGAAAGAAACACCCAGTTTTATGTAAGTCATAAACTGTTTCCTCAGGTAGAACATTATACGATTAGAGGAAAAAAAAAGAACACCTAACCATTAAGTGCATAGTGAAGGTATTAAGGTACTTAATTATATTGGTCACAGACCATCATTCCATAACTTGGATAAATCAAATCAAAGACAAACATGCCAGCCTCACCAGATTGTACATGCCACTACAGTCTTTCCAATTTTCACTACATTACTTGAATTAATTATTTTTATGCTGACTACTTATCACTGAATAAAGCCAGAAGAAGACATATTTAGGTATTTTCTTCACAAAATTCTAATATGTAAAAATGCTTATTAACCAAACAAGTTAGCTCACAACACAGACTAAGTCATTATAATCACAGAATCATACCAGCTATACATTATAAGGAACGGATACCAGCTGTTAATTTTTAAATTTCCTTTAAGAATTTGAAGAATATCAAACTCCATACTCAGAACAATACTTGGATGAGCACAAATTGGATCAGTGAGTATAGAGCCAATTGCTTTGACAAAACCAAAAAAATCACGGAAAGACAATTCAATGACAGCAACTCAGAAAAACATGAAAGATGTAATGCTGTCACATCCATTTTTTTGTCATCCTATTCTATCCTCAATTTTCTCTCCTTTTCTTTTTTAAGCATTTTACATTACATCCCATCTGTGCATTTACCACACAGACAGTATCTAACCTAAGGCACCCTAATTATGCACCACACCTTGCAAAATGTACTGCAGCAAACCAGCAGCAACTTAAGACAGATTCTCTCTTCCCTAAAAGTAGTCTTTTAGAAGTCTTTCCATGGTTTATATCATCACTGATATTCCTCCATCCACTGGACAGATGTGTGATATTTGCTTTCATTTTTCCCAAGCTGAAGCAATGATTTTTCTCCCTCTGTAAACCAGATGAAAGGATTTATTTTGTCCTGCGTCACACTGTTTTTTTTTTTTCTAAATGTTTCTCTTCCTTACACCTGTCCTGGGTTATTTACTTAACTTCCAGTATCCTTGTTCACATTTAAGCCTTCAATGTTTTGAACAAAATGAAACCTTAATACTTCAAATTGAATGTCCTTGAGAATTTCCTTTAGAGGTCAGCAGCTGAATTTGCGTAAAAGAACAGTATGTGAGTAGGCTGCAGCCATACTGCCTTTTAGGGAAGTATTTCAATGGCAATAAGAATACAGTGCCATTTGACCACTGCCTCAGGCTCCTTTTCAAGTCACTTGCTAACATGACTATAAATCCAAGTACAATGTAAAAGATATCCTTAACCTACAATAACCTGTTGGAGTGTCCAGAGTGGATTTTCTTCTGACAAAGGAAAAAAAACAAACAAACAAAAAACCAAAAAACCTAACAAAAGTAAAAATTGGCTTCATCTTCTGGAAGAAAGAAAGAAAAATAATCAGAAGAAAGTTGATGGAGAGATCTAAGGAAGTTAGAGTCCAGAATGAGTGGGTATACTCAATATAAAGAACACAGAAAAATCCCTGTGTGAAAACACTTGCTGATGAAAAACAGCTAAGGAAAACATGGGTATCAGTTATGCAGAACAGCTATAAATCCCAATTCATAAAAGCTACTACTTCTATTTAAAGAAGTCTTACAGGCACAACATGGAACTCATAGACTACTAGACTACTGTAGAAACACTGTCTCAGTAATACTTAAGACCATTTTACATGGCAATTCCAGTTAAAAATTTGCACATTTAAGGGACAGGCTGAATTTTTATCAACTGTTTCTTCACGTACCTCCAGCAAATTTCCATCATGAAACAACTAGGTTGTAGAAGCAGTCATTAGTGACAAAAAGAAACAGTCCCATTATATATATTATTCACTTCCTTTTCTTTGACTATATCATTTCATTCTAAGTAAAAACATAATGGCTATTACAAGATCCATCTAGCCCAGCAACTTGTTTCCAACATTAGTCAAAATTCTGCTCTGTACCCAGCGTGCTGCAAGAACTTTGAAGCTATTGTCTTTCAAGGTTTTAATATTAGTGTCTGCACTCCAAATAATAAAAGGCTATTAAATCTCATCTTCTGAAGGGCTCAACTCACCTCTGAAAAAAATATCAGAGATTTGCAGCCATTAAGTGCCTCAAAGCCAAGTCCTTTAGTTTGACGTGCTCTTAATACAGTACCCAGTTACTTCAGTTGATCATCAATGTAAGGAAATCCACATTTAAAAAAATAAAAAGGTCTGATACTTTGTATTGCAAGAAGAAAAAAAAGCAACAGTGAGACCTGACAACATAAGGACAACACAGGTTTTTGGGGTTTTTGTTTGTTTGGTTGGGGTTGTTTTTTTTTTTTTTTTTTAAGTTTCTAGATGCCATCAAAATACCCAGACAAAATAATTTTTGTTTTACCACCTTGATCCTACCCCCAAAATAGCGACTAGTCATGCAGTATTCTACATCCTTTTAGAAGGTCAGATGAAAAACATCCAGACTGTCAACCTCATACCCGCACTGGTGGAGAAATATAATCAGTCTCACAGACATCGGTGCTGTTACTTCTGAGAGCAGCAGTTCACCAACACTGCCTAATGGATCCCCAAATCTCACTCAGAATATTAACCTCTTGCTCATCTCATTTGTGTTGTCTCTCTGCCACACTTGATGCATTGTATTTGTTTATCCACAAAAGAAAGCTTTCAACAACTATGTCGCTTTATGTTACATTCCTGAATCGCCAGATGTGGCTTTACTAATAAGTGCTTCCAAGCCAAAATGCCACCGGCCTGCATTGTAGAGAAATACTTGAGAATCATCCACCCCCAGCTATTAAAATAGGAACATTAGTCTTACTTCATTAATTTTTGTTTTTTGGCAGAGTCTTTGAAGCTTCTGAATTCCTCTCCTTCTTTAATCTCAAAAAACTGAGGTTTCAGTAATGTTTGCTGATCCTCCTTGAACCTTTCCTGCCGCTTTACTTTTTCCTCTTGGCGTAGAAGCTTGCGCTGTTTCCTGACCTCTTCAACCCAGCCTTTTTCATCATCTGAACTCTCAGAACTTTCTGCATCACTTGCTTTTCCTTCTGGTTCTTCCTCCTCTTCCTGCAGACAAAAGTAGTTTAAAATAAGAAATCATCAACTGATTTTCTTTTCAAACCATTCCTGCAATTAGAGTATGTGCCAGCTTTTATACAGATACAGCTGAAGAGAACTCAAATCTGAACAAAAGCAGTAACAAAAAATTAAGCAGAAGATATATTATAAAACTGTTTCCACCTACATATTTTATGTTTTTCAAACTTATATTAATGTAGACACAATATTGTTCACATCTAAAAATTAGGATAACATTATAAATTACACTTAATTACTGTAACTGGTAAGACATTTTTGCATTGCCTCTATCTTTCCTTTTTTCTAAGGTGAAAAATCTGAATGCTTGAAACACAGTGAAAAAAAACCTACAGATTTTTCTTAATCCAAATGCAAAACATTTTACCTGTTCTCGTGCTTCCAGTTCCTCTAAGATCTTTAGTTTCCTCTTTCTTTTCTCACTTATTTTTGAAACAAGTGGGTTAAGTAGCCTAAATTCTTCACTCTGCTCATCCACCTGGAAATCTGGATTCTCAAACATGACCTTAAAACGATCATCTTTGAGAAGACTAGGCAGATTCTGGAAAAGAAGCAAAGCATGAGTGAGTTATAAAATTCTGAAACAGACATTGGTAAAGAAAGAAACACCTTTTTAATTAAACCAAACTCAAAACCAGCATGTGAAATGCCAGTTGCTTTATCCTTCCAGGTCATATAAAATAAAAACTTATGCTTAGTATGTTTTATTGTTTTCAGAAAGATTAAATAAATAGCACTCTAAGCTACCTGTAAGCAAGACAGGGGTTTTTTTATGCACACTATAGACACCTTAAATACACAATTACTAATATTTTTGAATTAATTTTTCTCATACATTCCGCCAGCTAGTCTGGAAATGTGTTGGTATCTATTGACTAATCAGCTGTACCTCCAAGGCAAACACCCGGTCTGACGGGGATGATTCTACAACATGTACAACAAATTATCAGGGTAAACATGTCTTCATGCAATGCTACTACTGTTTTACTGTAAATACATAAGACTAAGTGATTCTATATATCTTATAACACTTTTTATTCACTGCCCATACATACAGAATGGAAAAGGTGGTTTCATTCACGTCAAAGTAAAATGAACTCAGTGTAAATTATGCTACTGTTGAATTAGTTCAAGCTACAATTTCAGCTTATGGGAATACCTGTTGTCATAATTTTAAAATTAATGAACACACAGCTTTTTATTATAAAAAGCTGATCTTTCAATATTGCCAAACTTATAACAGCACATTCATCTCACCCCAGCATTAAATTTTCATTGTTACTTAAGAAGTTGGGGGGGAGGGGGGGAAGATACAGAAACCAAGTGTAAATTTCAAACACAGAAACTGTTGCAAATGTGTGACTTGCAGTCACACAGTAAAAAAAATGAAATCTCAAAGCCTAAAATAAATTGTTCTTCATAAGACTCTAATGCCATTTCAGTAAAATAACCAGAACACACATTTTTACATATACTTTGTAGTCCACTTAATAACACAATCTATACGTACGCCTAGACAAATCAGCTCCCATTTATTGAACTCATATTTCCATCATAACACTGGCTTCAACAGCCTGCATTTAAAATTTTACCACCACCTACTTTTTCAGTAGTTCATGCTTCCTACTAACTGTAACACACAGGATTTCATTAGATGCCACGTGAAGCTAATGCCTGCCTTTCATGAATGTTATATTCCTGTAAGAATGAGCACCTACGACGTGCTACCTATAGAAAGCCCACCGTCCCACCTGATACTAAACATTAACTCATTTTTTCCTTTAGACTTCACTTAGGATAAAAACGGATTATCTTCAACATCAGGAAGAATTCTTGTTGTGTAAGAGCAAACCATTTTGGCTATTATATAAAAATGCAGTTAACTGAAGATACAATTGCCTTTCTTTGCATACAGTTTTACAGGTAACATTGATCTTGTTGCGGTCACTGCCAAAATACCAACAAATGGAAACAAAAGGTCTTTTTCGAACAACTTTGGTATTCACTCTGCATTTAGCTAGCTTCTGGACCTACAAAGTCCATATCATCTTCACAGTGAGTATTTCAGCATGTTAAGCTCTAAATTACTAGATAGTCGTTTAGGTGTTGCAGCTGCAGTGAAGTTGACCTTACAGCCACCTGTTAGAAGAAGTTATTTATAAGAAACAGAAACAATGGAATTTTGAATCTGTTTGGCCAGATAAAAAAAAAAAACCAAAACAACAACAATAAAAAAGTCAATACTGTAATCATCACTATTTCTGTGCTCCCAGTTAGAGAAGTCTCCAATACAAAAGCTCACCCTCTGTTTCCTTTTTCTAGTAACCTGTTGCTCTTCTTCTTCTTCAATCAGTTTGAGTGCAAGCTCTTTATTGACTTTTGGAAGTTTCTAAAGAGAGGAAAGCAATTAATCAGTAAATTATTCTTTTATGCATGCAAAAACTTACATGCCTTTACATTCTTAAGTGTGGTGAAGAAAGAATTCTTATTTATTCTTATAGCTTTTGCTGAAAAGTTCCTTGACGGGTTCCAAGTATTTCTAGGTACTTGTAAAGCTATAGCACTTGGAGAAAATTTAAGTGGAACTTTTGTATCGTTTCTTCCTTGCAACCCATCAGTACTTTAAAAGCAATTATTTCTCCTTGTATGTTGAGAAAATTCAATCTAGGAAGCTACTAGTTATAAACACAATACTATTTTTAGATATCTCTATCCAGAGTATTATGTTTTAATGGCTTAAGTCATTTATTTAGCTTAATGACAAAAGTAGAAACTGCAAGTTTTACTAGTGGGTTATCCGCTCAAGGGGCAAATATGATGAGAGCTGCTCTTTTACAGTTTGGTAGCAGTCTCTCTCATCTGTGGGAATCACATGCATGGGAATTTTACGGTTCCATTCAAAAACTTGTATAAATTACTTTGTGTCTCTGATGATAAACAGAATCAAATCCTAAGTCATTACATCTCTGAGATACACTTAAGAATGTATTACTCTTTATGAATAGTTTTCCCAGAAGTATAGTCATTGTTTACAGGATTTACCTTTAGCTGAACTCTCTGTGCACGTGTTTCTTCTATCTTCTGCCTTATTTTCTCTCTTCTGTATTCTTCATAGGCAAAGGGGTTGGCCATCATTTTTGCCTTTGAACAAGCAGGAGGAAGCAAAACCAAAATAACATTAATACAGAACACAGTCTGTTATTTGGAGAAAAATAAAACAAAAACCATTAAAAAAAAACCTAACAAACCCCCAACACACATATTTTGTTGTTAAGAGTAAAAATTGACAAAGATTGGCCTTATTTACCTTATGATAAAGTCTTATGTCCATGAAAAAGCCATGCATATATGCTCTGAGCAATGATGATCCAATGAGATGAGCAAGGCCTGGGAAAAAATTTACAGAGGATTTCAAAGAACTTTTATATATAAAGAACTCCTATTCCAAGCTAGCCACTTCACTTACCCGATTCAAGACAAACAAGCACTGCCAATGCAACACATCAATCTATCAAGACTAAGTAAAACCGCAATGAAAAAAAACAAAACAAAACACATCAGTTTGGCCGGCAAGAAATTTGAGCTGCTTCAGAGCAACAAAATCCATTTTTCTTGTCATAATACATGTTACTGTGCACTTCTTCAAAATGCCCACAAGCACTACGCTCCATAAAAGTTTACTAAGAAAAATTCAAGAGGATTTTTTTTTTTTTTTTGAAAGTCCATAGATGTTTGACAATCATTTTTTTAGTGTGGTATAGAGATGTTTTTAATTAAAGAGTTTTGCCTTGGGTCACTATCTTTGAAGAATCAAAATGTTGAGAAAAAAAAATACAGTACCACATCAGGTCACAAAACTGTCACCCTAGGCCCTAACCTAAGTAAGAATGAAAATACTCCAATTTTCCTTCCTTGTATCGTCACAAAATTCTAAGACTGAAAAAAGGAAAAGCTTTTTATAGCAAAATATCCTCCACATGCCCTAAATCTTTAGAAGTTAACAATTAACAAACTTCTAGAACTAAATGGCAAAAAAGAAAGAAAGCGAGAAACCACTGCGCATCTCAGAAAGCAAAGTCGTCTCTAAAAATTTTTTTGTCTGTTTCCAGGAAACCATCTTCCCGCATATTCCAAAACAAGAGTACTCCAGCTAATGGCTAGGAATACAAAGAAACCCTGACAAATTAAATACAAAATAACCCCTAAGCTGGTTCTTCATTTGAAATCTTGCATTTATGGGGAAACAAATTTGACTAAGTTCTAGTGAATTTAAAGCAGAATAACTATTCCCAGTCAAATTTCTGTGTAGCTAATACTACATTGCCTTATTCTCTTACAACTGGGATAGGGGTCTGCAGGCTACATTCAGACCATCTAGACTAGAACTCTAACACTGAAGATGCAGGTGTTTTGGATGACTTCCTCCTTGTATGGCCTCTTGTCAGGCCAAACCCAACTCCCATATTCAGAGGTAAATTAAACTGGAGCAAAACACTGCAATCAAAACATGCAACAGACAGAAAAAGGACTAACTACCTTGGGAGAAGCATGCTTACCTTCTCAGCTATATAATTTTCAGCATTCTAATTCCTTGAAACTGTGTTTCTATTAGCCCTAGATTGATTTGTATTTTCTGGAAATTACCACACTCAAATAGGGTAGTCTGTGGCAGATTTTGCTGTAAGTTCCAACATACTATTTGAGCACCTCAAAAATATTTTGAAAACTAAACCAACTTCTCTTCCTATGCCTTGCATTCAAGTGTCTGAAAGCACACACACCAGATTCCTAGACATATTAAATCAGCAAATATCAATCATCTTCTTGGGATAAAAATCTGAGAAACACAACTATCTAGTGTTGCACTGGTTGGGAATCAAAGAACATAAAGCCATCAGTCTGGTATATTAATAACCAAGAAGACTGGAGGAAACTACTGCCAGTGAATTTCTATCAGTCTTCATATGTCATGTTGGAATTACAAAACTTACATGTGCAAATGATCAAAAACTGAACAAAAGTAGTCAGCTAAAGAGGATATTTAACTGTTTTACCTAAATTTTCAAGGTCTTGTCTTGTAACAAATTTGTAATCATCATAAACTGTGCTTTCTGGATTCTCTTCCAGTTCTTCAGTCAAGTTGTCCAAGAAGGAACACCATTTTGGAGCAGGTCCTAAAACCTGTGGATATTACAGAAAGTTATAACATTGTACACTCTTACAGAAAAAAACTACAGTTAGGCTCTCAGCTACCGTGCTGTAATGGAGTAACAAATGAATCCCTCTGACATCAAACAGACCTTAAGAGCAACAGCAGTTAGAGGCCACAATTAAACCTATTGCTTGCATTACCAGTAAGGAGTACTATAGGTTATATAAGTGTTATTTTAAATTCAGGTCATTTATTTGAGACCAACAATCTAGAGGTTTCAAGTTTAACTGTTTCAAGTGGTCCCAGTCTGATTGACCAATTTATTACAAGCTCAGAGCCAAGCATTATAGATGAAATTACAAACCAATGGCACTAGACAGCAACTAATCTCTAAAGCACTGTTGGATCTTGAACTCATTGGGTTCACTATGCAATCATGTTAAATCCTATTCTGCCCTATTTTAATTAAAACACCACAGGTACATTTCATGTATTTTTATTCAAGGATAAACCAGACTGTATGAGCAGATAATGGGAAATATTAAAAAACTTGCATATTTCCACCATGAGGCAAAGGATTTAGTTGAACAATATTATGTTGCACTATCAATGTACTTTTCCACATAAGCTTCCTCCAATTTCCCCAGTTAACAATTAGCTCTCTTCACTTCTCCCTCCCGCTGTGCTGATTGAAATTCCTCTCTATCCTGATGCACGCAGTCATACTCAACTGTTCCAGTACTACTATTTTAGTAGGCGAGTTAGCCGAATGGAAAAATCCAACACTACATTCTTCTCTCCAGAGCAAATGGGCTGACATTTTAGAACATAAAGGGGCCAGTTAACTCCTAGAGTGAGGCTTCTGATGTGTTTGCCAAAAATTTACGTTAAAATCTCCATGGTCAACATGACCATAGGAATGTTTGTGATTTAACAACATTTTAAGATCCTATTACATTATGGAAACAAGAAGTGATGTTATGTATATAAAATACATATAGTTTGTTTTAACATGATAGTGCGCTAACAGTGTGAGATAATGCTGTTCGTTTAAAAATGTGTTACTACTCATTCAAAAGTCTTCTTTTGAAGACACCTACACACAAAACATTGTAAAATTGTACCCTAGACCATAATATTCTACTAATATTCTAAACTGTAACACTCCAGACAATAATATTGTATTCTTGACCACTATTGTCTCTGTATCAAGTATGATTTATCTTCGTAAGACTTCAGCCCTAGCTGAGAACCATAACATGCCAAATGAAAAATTTCACTTTTTCTTACAGTGCTGCACATTTTATTCCAATTAGTACGAGCTTTCAAGGGAAGACCTAAGATGTCACTAACAGGAAAGACTTTACCTATTTAATGAATTAACCAAATCCCCGTGTCTGCTCCAGTAATACTCAGCTTAAACACTACATAACGTTCAGATTGATTTCCTGCCAACATCACAGATGCTTTTGCCGCCATCTTGTCTTCATCCAGATTTTAAATTTTTCAGTTATTTCCCCCAAACCCACTTCAAATCTAAACGCCAAACTTTTATATTAATATGAAAGCAGTCTAGATATATTAAACGTACCACTGGTTTTCATGCCATTGAAGAAATCTGTTATCTGTGCTTCATTGCCAGACCATCAAAGCATGACTGAGGTGGAGGAATCTTCTCTAAAGTTTACCTATAAGTTTTGTTTGGATGAAACCGTCTGTCCTTCTTATAAAAAACAAGTTGCTTACTAACTAAAATTTCATTACAAGAGAAGTTTTGTTGAGTACAAGTTTCTCTGTTGAAGATTATTAGAAATGAGATTAGAGAATCCTTGACTCACGTCCATTCCCATTAAATAAGAAGTTTCCCTTCATTCCATCTTGCTTACTCATTATGTAAAGATCTCTATCACTTCAATAAGCCTTTTTCATCACTTCCATGTTCTACAACGCTATCTGCTTAAAAAGCACTATCTGCTTACAAAGCACTCATTAGAACTCATTTAGAACTCAGGCCACTCCAACCAGTTAAGGTAATCCGCCAATGGGATCTTGAACAAATATCTAAAGCAGAAGACTCACAAATAAGGGAAAAAGTTTATTTGCTCTTCAGCTGTAGCTCCGCTCATTGTTCCAAGTATCCCTGTACTCAAAACCTGATACTGAGGGTAAAATCTTTCATGGCATGTAACCTGTGCTGTGAAACACATAAAGCCAAAAGACCCAATTATTCATTATAATCTGTGGAGCAAGTTGGATGATCAGATCACAGAAAACAAGGGAAGGGAAATGAGATAATTAACGGGAAAAAGCAGTGGCAGAATACCAGGAAAAAATAGAAAGTCCAACCATTATTCAAATTTCACATGTAACCTGACAAAAAGGAAAACCCTACAGAGATGTCTGTGTATGTTTTATTGCCTTATTTCCCTCTCTCCCACCCTGATGAAACCACTTGCCTACCTATTCTAAGACGCCTTAGGAGCTTTGCTTTGTATATTAAAATGGAACATTTTTTAAAGCTTAGAAAGAAATTTGAAAATAACAAGAGGCAAACAATACCAGCGACAATGACAAAAACATAAACAAGAAGGGTGCTTCTCTTGCAATAGTAGTTCTTCACAGAATTTAACTGCCACTGCACTTTAACTGCAAAGTTTAATGCTCCTCTGTTATCCACTGTCAACCACCAGACATCCCGGGATGGTGCCGAGAGCACTCCAGAACGGCAGGCTCTGCCGTTCCTGTGCCCAGGTACAAACGCACCAGTTCAGAGGCTGGTCTGCACTGGGCCACCAAGTACAAAACCCGTCTGTCCTCCTCATTCACAGGAGTCCATACAATAAGTGTGCAGCAGGACAGGGGGGACCCCTCGGAGCTTCTGCCACCACCACAGCCTGGTGGGCAGTCCCTGCCAAAGCCAAACAGCCACGAAGCTGTGGAGTTTGGGTAGGTTAATTAATATACTTGTCAATGTAGATTGGGAATGTATAATTCTGACACATTGAAGGGAGAAAAATGCACTAAAATTCACAGCACGAATAAGAAAATGTTATCAGGGTAGGCAATTGCATGCAACTTAACTGACAGATCTAATTTTTAAAACATTTATGATACACCAAATAGGCTTCCCCACAAGCTTTAGAAAAGTTGCGCACAGCTAATGGGAAAATCATTATTAAATGAGTGCACATCTATACTCGGCTTTTATTCAAATATTTCTTAGGACAGGAAAACCAGACATCATCACCGACAGTGATCAAACCAATATTTTTGCTATTTTCATTATAATTCTGTTTTCAGTAGGATAACCACTTTGTGAGATAATTTCCGCCAATTGCTGGTGAAAATCAAGATGACTGTCTTTGAAATGACTTTTGCCTATCAACAGAGGAGCCTCCCCTGCAGGCTGGGTGGGCTGCTCGCTGCTCTCCTCCTTCACCAACTGGAAAGAGCACCCACGAGGTGACCAAAACGCAGTTATCCCACATCATGTCCCACCACCATGTTGCAAGGCAGAGTG
Source organism: Charadrius vociferus (assembly GCF_000708025.1). Lineage (NCBI taxonomy): Eukaryota > Metazoa > Chordata > Aves > Charadriiformes > Charadriidae > Charadrius > Charadrius vociferus. The sequence goes on along the minus strand of NW_009649458.1, from coordinate 1,676,231 downwards.
GTGGCTGGGTCACGCCAGGCAGGGGACGAAGAGCGCAAGCCACTCCTCCCCACGGGTGAGCCACAAAGCCGAACTTACCATGGGGGACTTCCCATTGCCATACACAGGTAATTCAGTGGACTTTATCATTATAAATATCGCACCATCCAATGCTAAATTTTTGTTAGTACACATTACAATGTCTTTTTTTAAAACTTCAGACACAGAAAACACAAAATATCGTGAGTTATCTAGCATGCAACTGAGCAGAGATGAGAAGTGCAAAGCCAAACTTCAAGAAAAGGAAGAGAAAAACGTTGACAGAAAAATATTTTTTAAATACTGTAAAATAACTTCAAAACACACAATTCTTTGTATTCTATTTTACAGAATGTTTAACAATAGTTTTGTAGCACCACAAGTCTTACGTGGTACAGCTCTGCAATACTCTGTACTTATGGCCATGCCTAATTCCTGAGCACTTCTGTCGAAAATATCATCCTGTCATCGGTCTGTAATTCCCCCCAAATTAATGAACCCTAGGACAGAGCAGGTATTACTCCCAACCCACAACAGATGTTCCTTATCTTCAATCTGAAACACCAGACAGCACTTGTACACTTTTAAACGCCACTCAACAATCTGACAGCCAGCTCCGCAGAGCCCTTCGAGCTGCAGAAAAACTGGGTCTAATCCTAACTAGTATTAAACATGCTCGATGACTTAAAAGAAGCCCAGGATGTGTAGCAGCTTCCAGAGTCAGATGTCACAAGAATTAAATTAAACGACTTTGACTGCACATACAGACGAGTATTGTTAAGTATCTGTTTGATGGTTTCAGGGACCAATTCTACACAAGTGAACTGAACAGCTGCTCTTCTCAGGGAGTCAAAACAGGTTCCAAAATCTATTTTTCAGGTTGTTAAATAGCAAGTCCCTGGAAGATTTCATACAAGGCAGTGTAAACTCTTCAGCTCTAAATAAGATGTCAAAATATATTAAGACTCAACCAGCGGAAACTCCTCCCAACCTTCATTGATGTATTTTAGCAATCCAAAATCTGCAAAATGTTCACAGACAGCATAAATCAGACTTGAAAATAAATAAGTAGAATTTGCGAAGTTTACACTGCCCAAATTCCCTGCAGAATACTAATTTAACGTATGCGGACATCATTCAACAAAACACTTCCAGAGGCTTTGGGAAGCAGAAGCGTTAGCTGTCGTGGCTGTACAAGACAGAAAACAGTTTCACAAAAATTAACACTGTAATGCTGTATCATGTCATACCACAGTAATACAGGTAATAACAAATATGTATGAAAATACATCATATTACTGCTCTTTCATAACATATTTTAGAAATAAAACCTTATTTCAAAAATCTTCAAATTGGTTGTTGCAGCACCTTCTGTGGATTTTAAGTTAGAGTCTAGGACTTTTACCAGGTAGCAAAAATGTACTAGTTAAATCACTCACTGCCATACTATTTGAATAATGTCGATTACAAGAAAAATAGCATATTTTTAAGGCCTTCAATAGAGCTCTGGGTACAGTGTATTGTGTAAAATTACTAAGATAAGAATATTAATAACTGTAACTGGCTAATGAGAAACAGTTCATGCTGAAAGGGGTGTTACTGCACAGAAAGCAGGTTACAAGTGAAGTGAAGCTACAAGGACTATCCTATCAAGTATTTTCAGTAATGACTGCCACATAGAGCAGAAAAATGCCAATAACATCTGCTGATGACAAATTGTCACTCAAGAAAGCTCAAAATCTCCCAGGGAAAAAAGCTACCTTGAAAACTAAGATGCTGAAAATTAGATGAAATGTGGAATCATAGAATCGTGTAGGTTGGAAAAGACCTTTAAGATCATTGAGTCCAACTGTTAACCTAACACTGCCAAGTCCACCACTAAACCACGTCCCTCAGCACCACATCTACCCGTCTTTTAAACACCTCTAGGAATGGTGACTCCATCACTTCCCTGGGCAGCCTGTTCCAATGCTTGACAACCCTTTCTGTGAAGTAGTTTTTCCTAATAGTCAATCTAAAGCTCCCCATGTAGAGCCAATCACTATCAGCTGTAAAGAACAGAACAGGAAAAAATGATACCCACTGATCACAAGACAATAGAATAGTCATACAAGGCCACTGTACTAGTATAGGATAGCAATAATGACTTAGTGGAGACATCTTGTACAACGCCAGGCAATACTGTTCAGGATACGTGAATGCAAACTGTAGCAAGTACAGTGAAAGGCTGCTAGGATGATTTCTGAAACAATAAGTGCTTGCACAAGAATAAATACATGCAAAGTTATCACAGTGACACTGTAAATTAGAGAAGTTAACTAAACATCAGAGGAATGTGACTCTTGAACAGCCTTTTAATGGAGATAATGAGGAAGAAACAAACAACTAGTTTTCAGATGAAATCTGACACATTCACAGAAAAGATTATGCAATCTGATTGCCTGTGATAAGATGGGACTAGACTCCACGATCCAAGGAAGCTCCTCCATTCCTCTGTATCCATTTAAAGAACAACACCAACCCACACTTAAGGCACTTTAACAAAGAGAGAACTTTTTCTAGATTATATATTCTTTAAATGAAATACATTTTACACATACATATTTACCTATAGGAGACAAAAATAACTCTTTGGAGAAGACAAAGAATAAAATCTTCATTTTGGTGTTTGATTGTTGTTTTTTTTCTTTTAATAAAATGGTATAATAAAAAGCATTTTAAACTTTTGACAGGACACATTTACTGGAGAAAGCAAGTGCACATCTAAGCGTGCATATTCTCGCTTCAATCACACCATTTAACTGGAGGAGGAGATTACCGAAGGTCTAATGAGGGAGGAGAAAAAAAAAAACACCAGGTGATCCCCAGGGTGCGGGCAGTGATTGAAATGTGCAATACCGTTTTAAACATAATTAGCTCCCTAATTGCATAGCCAAGTTTAATTAATGCAATTACATGAGTAATTAATTACTCTCCATTTTAAGAGTACTGGTTTCAATGTTTTGTTCTCTAATTTTAAGAATTAGACAGATCTCAGTATGTAATCACTTTGAAAAGTTTCCATCTATAAGCATTGAAAAGGCAAGAGAAGAACGAACACCTTGCTTGCACCTCGTTAACAGTCAAGGTTACATCAACTGCAATTGGTAACTCTCAAAAAATCAGATGAATTATTTCTAGCTTGTCGACATGAAAAAGCTGCGGCTCTCCATTCTTGTTTCTATGCTTTTGGGCTTTCAGTCACACCCAGCCCAAGAGTTTCAGAGAGCCCAGGAGATTAGCTGATGTTAGAAAGGAGCCTTATGATCACGTTACCTTGTTATGTTTCTATCTACTATGTTTCCATAAACTGTGCTTCCCTTAGCAACCAACGTGCTCCGAACAACTTGTGATTTTGAGTTTTATTCAGCCATTCCTTTCTAATCTTTCTCCCTATGAAAGCTCTACAATCAACTCCAATTGCCCTGTTAATCTCACGAGTAATTCCATTTCAGGTACTGAATAAAATTCTTTAATTCTCTAAATTAAATGGGTTTGAGGAATAAACTCAAAACAAATCTTCCCTATATTTTCATTTTTCATAATTTCATGCTTTCATTGACCCTACATTATATGGTGTAGATTTGATGCTTTTACTGCCATCAAGTAGCTCACTGGAGTACAGCTATGACCAAGAGAGACGGAACAGCGTATTTTTCCTTTTCGGCATACTACTGACAACAGCATTGCTGTTTGGTTTTAAGCCCACACACTCATAAATTTCACTGAACTATACAACGAATTGGCTCTTTCTCTCATCCTAACTCCAGCACATCCAGACATTTTTGGCAGATTCATTAATCCGAGACGTTGGTTTTCCTGCCTTTCGCTATGCTATGGAAGGTGCCAAATCAACAATTTGGAGGTTTTACTCCTTAGAGAGCATGTTAAAGGAAATGTTGCTTTTAAGATCTTCCCAGTGTTAAACAAAAACTGCTGCAGGAACTTGCACACATCTTCTAGGAATGAGATACTAAATCTTTCTGCCCTGGTAGTTATCAGATAGTAAGTACTTCTTTTTCTAATCCTAAGCAGTTTGGCTTTGTAGTGTTGTGGGTTTGGTTGTGTTTTTTTTTTTTTAAATCTCATATTTTCTGATCTGACAGGTATTACAGTCAGTTAACCAGTCATAGGTCTGCTCTCACTCCGAGTGTCCCTTTGTGAAGCCACCACCTTTTGAAGGAGGCAGTGGTTGTCTTGCTCATAAAGTTGGGAAAAATGTCCTCCAAGATAGGAACAGCAAATAATTTTACAGCAGTTACTCCTTAAAATTGTAAATAACGTTAGTAGAACAGTTCTCTTCATCACAGGACAGGAAGAAAAAGGGACACTTCTCACAAGACATCTGTAGCTTACCAGCCGTGGGCATTAAGAGTAAGGAGTCCGATGCTTTCACCGATGTCCCTATCATGTTCTGACATGCTGACATACATAAAAGATAAACATTTGTCACTATTGCTATGGTTCTTTTTATTTATCAGACTCCCTACACATTTTAGGTCTTTAGACAATTGCAGCTCAGACAATTTGAGGTCAGAAAAATAGGTAGAAACTTGAAGTACAAGAACCTGCTACTTTCACATTAAGTCAACTAAGCAAATAAGGTAAGAATAGAGAAGCCTGAGAGAACCTACTTCAAGCACTTTTCCATAAGTACCAGCTGGAAATGAATTACAAATTCCTCAAAGTCAGTTCTTATTCTAATATAGCAGCTTCTATAGTGCATCTCCTGTAAAAAGAGAGGCACTTAGGTAAGTAACTTAAATATTGTGCAATAATTTCAGCTGAGACTCACTTCACAAGGTGTATTTACCTGTGAACATCTGCTGATGGTTTGTTTCTCTATCCATAAAAAAAAAAAAAAAGTGTAGATGAGGTATGATCATCTGTTCTAAAGCCTTGCTGACCATAAAAGGCAACAACAACATTTTACTTTGGCCATCCACACCTCCATTCCCTACCACATCTGACTACGTGCTCTTACCAATTCCTCTGCATAGGTTCTGGTATTCATTAGACCCTTCACGAAGCCAATTTACTGTTCAGTGACTCAACGTCAGTGAAGCAGCACAGCCCCCCTCACAAACACAATACCTCCACGTTTTATATGAAGTCTAACAAAAAATCCCACCCTATCACAATACTCTTTGAAGAATAAATCCCTCAATACTCTCCCCCTGCATTTGCGATTGTGACTGCGGGGGAGGCAGACAAGGCAATGGCAAGTGGGAGACTTCATAACTGTCTTGGCCCTTTTCTTACACAAGGAGAGAACTACTACACAGATTCTACCTGTTCCAACACAGTCAGAAATCTGTTTATCAACATATAGTAACATTTCTTGCAATATTAAGGGCATAGGCCATCAATGGACAAAACTTCCACTATTAATAGAGATTAACATGTGCATTGATTTCAGTATGTACATAATAGCCTCTTGTTGCAATCTAAATTAACAAGTAAGAAGAACCAAGAATAAGCCAGAAATACAAAATCCCGGCAAGTCCCCGTCTCCATTTCTTTGATGGGACATGAAAATCCCCATTTGTCACACTGTGTGAGGGACTTACCTCTTATGCTTTTAAGTGACTGGGAACAACAGGGCTCTCACAGTGCAAGCAAGATGCCAAGGGAAGTTACAGCACAAATAGCTTTACAGTCATGAAAACAAAACTTACTGTACTGGAGTTGAAAGCATGACCTGCATTTTAGGGAAATTTGAGGGATGCTACAGATATAAAGGTAACGGCAAATCCAGCCGTACGTCTACCTTACATAACTGACAAACTATTGGAAATCCAGGAACGTGTCAGCTTCTAATAACTCCCTACCATGGCAGCTTAATTGCTCTTCGCAAACCTGGGAGGAAGACTGCTCTGTGAGTTTATACAACTACTGCCAGGCAACACAAAGGGAAGGAAAGACAACTACCTGTTGGGAACATGCAACTCCTCCAGACAGATAATGAAGATAACCTCAGCATAAACCAACCTACTCTTTACAGAACATAATGCTAGAGAGAAGAAATTTTATGTAACTTCTGAATTATTGTTTTTTGAGTAGGAAACATCTTTCAACTATGTATCTGAAAGCTTTCACATATTTGATGATTTTATCTCTCTCAGGTTTGTGTGATAGAAAGCTTAAATCCACACAATTCTGTTACTATTTTTGTATAAAATAGTCATAACTCACAACACATTTGGTTCACTACTGAGTGCAGCACAAAAGATGACAATACAGATAAGCCACAAGAGTCACTTGCCTCTGCTTTCAAATATAATGAAATAAAGACTTAGTTGAAATTATCACATAAAGAAAATTCTCACGTGCTTTGTCTTTTCTGATCCAAAAGCTTAAAAAGGCACTAAATTCTTATTACATGCTGATAGACCACAGTATAGTACAAACCTTCCTTTCAACAATTACATCTTTTCATTATCTGTGACTGCTTCTCTCTTCACTGACTGAAGCTGAGCAACTGTATCTCAATTTTCAGAAAGCAGGTGAAGAATAGATGGCCCACAGGAAGGTACAAGTGCAACTTAAGAAATAAAAAATATCTTTCAGATACTTAAGGCTTCCATTTTCTACCACTTAAAAAGGGTAGCACGCCCTCCCCTCAGAACCTGTTTTCTTAAAACAGGAACTCTAGAACAGAGAGTCCCAATACTACCAATTGCTAAAGAAACAGTCACAACACTAAAAAACATGTGAGCTTATCAATTGGCAGAGCAATCACCTGGTGTAATTCAGTAAAACCTCTGCTTTTAAGAGTTTTCTCCTCTGCTCTATGAAGGGTGTGATGTAAACTATAAATAACTAAGAAGTGCTGCCTGTCATACTAACATCCACAACAGCAGTAAGCAGGAATCATACACCTTCATAATCTATGTGTGATGTTGAACTACTATTTCATCACCACCAAAACACATCTAAAACAAGTTTTACAGGAAGATCAGAAATTGTTTCCTCATTATCGCACGTTGGTGTTTTCCTTCCATATACGTGTGGTGAGTGGTACAGTGTCTCTCAGCCAGTGCATGGGAAATGGAGGATATCCTTTGTTGGGAATAAGCCCAGCATGTTATTTTTCAGTTTGAAAGTGTTTAGGTTAAAAGTAGGAAGCTCTCATTTCTGTTTGTGAAGATAAACAACTTTTTTCCTATGCTTGTAAATATTGTGAGATAGATAATAATCATTCACCAGACATTCTTTTTATACTGTTTGCACAATTTTCTGTGTAAAAGATTATACTGTTCTGGATGGAAAACACAGTTCTAAAAGAACGATATACCAAAACTCAGAATTAGCTTAAAGGCCAAAGATGCACTCAAGTGTCTTTTTATTAATGGAACATTTTTTTCTTTTTAACATTTGGCAGTCCCAAAGCACAACTGTAATATGCTACTTCATAACGACCCTACTTTCCAGTCATTTCACAGTTCTCAAAATGAGCAAACTAAGGTTAAGACCAACATTTCCCATTCTACATAATAACTACTGTATTTTTATTTGACAACATTTTTTCCCAGGGAATGAAATTTTTTTCCTACACTAAATACTGTTTCAGGACAGCAAAAAAAAAAAAAAAATATCTCTTAGCATAATTCAGTTTCATGGCTGCTTTCCACTTTACCTAAAACTTCTTAGGTAAGGGTTGCATTGAAGGAGACGAACAACTGTCTTCAAAAAATACAGCCTCGTCATACGATCTTCAAGACAACAGTTACTCCAGAATGACCTAATACTGCCAATCTGAAGACATGAAAACATCCTAAAAGAAATCAAAATCTCACACTCTAGTCCTAATCTGTTCTATTAGTGTCAAAATGCCAGCCACAAACGTAAAAAGAATTGCATCATTTGCTTCATAGCTTTTACCCTGCAAAAGCCAAAAATCCATTCAGAAGATCTTGCTGTAACTCTAACAGCACCCATAAACCATTTTAATAATAGCTGAATATACAGAACATTGCTCTTAAGGGCATGAAGTACAAGATGTGGATAGGTGTTTTGCTCTAATTGTATCCCCACCATATAAATACCCAAAAGAGAAAAAAAAGACAATTAGTAGATCCTAAAATAATGAAAGAATGAGAAAGTAAGTCTTAGAGTGATAAAATTGTTCTGAAAGGCTATGACCACAGAGGTAAGCATGGAGTGTGCTACACATGAGAAACCTCCCACGCCTTTCAAAGTGAAAAATGACAGACTGTAAGGATAGATATCTGATGATTACAAACCCTCGCACAGAACTAGTGACAGCACTCGGTCACCAGACTGACAGAAAATACCAACCTATTTCAGATAAATGCTTTTTCTGTTGGCGAGTGAACTGAACACAACCCTTCGGTCTACTCAGTCACAAGTAGGTTTAGAAGCAGCTAACCTGGAAGTGTACAATCAAACCAAAGCATGTTCATCCTTAATTTACAACCCAGAACTGTTCCAAACTAGTATCAAGAAAAAAAAAAAAGGGGGGGGTTGAACTAAAGTATTACAAAACTGCCTTCACTTGTATTTCCTTCAGTACACATTCCCTTCGCAGATTTGTTTCATCAAATATCCAGTGCATTAAATGAAAACATGAGCTAGTAGAATTTGGTGCCTTAGCCTGTGATTATGCTATTTCACGGTTAACTGCTGAGGAAAACTTAGCTTTTTCTACAGTTTTTCTAGAACTTTTTTTTTCTAAATCAAAGGAAAAAACATTGTTTTTTTAAGAATGAGCATTTTTGAGGCATATTCACAACAAAAATATGATGATAAAGAGTAATTAAACCAGGCAAGTAGAAGACCTAAAAAAAGGAGAAACCAAATAATTTAAAATAGCATGTATGAAAGGAAAGAAGTACCATCAATTTAGTTGAAAAGCCACCCAATTTGAAGAGGACAAAATTCATAAATATTTCTAGCAATAAAGACAGCTCCATATCCAAAGCAGGCATTGTATGAGAAACCAGATCCATTATAAAGATATTCTTGGAGAAACTGAATCATTGAGTGGGCAAGAAATACTTGTCCTTGAAACATTTTCAGTTTCTAACTCCAACAACCCTGAACGAGGAGAGTGCTAGGATATCAAATGATTTTCCAAAACCACCTGAAAGGAAGCCAGAGACGCTCCAGGATTTATTTTTTCTTAAAGAGCTTAATATCTTCTCTACACCGAAAGTACATTGCTTCTAGCCTCAACAGGGAGTTTTCTGCCAAGACTGCAGGAAAGTAAAAAAAAAAAATAAAATCCAGAACACAGAATATTACACTCAATTAATTACATGCTTAATTGCTGTCTTCTTTTAACAGCATAATGAACAGAGCAAGTTTCAGTTTCAGTATGTATATGTAGCCCAAAGTTTCAAGTCCAATAAAGGAGACAGGACCGATTTGAAATGTCTGCGCCAAGATGTGCAGACATGTTCATGTAACCAGTAGTAAACACACAGAATGAATAACACCTATGCCCCTTGGTTTCCACCCAGAGCATCCAGGAGTTAACATGTAGGGGTGTTGCTGTACAACCTGAAAAAAGAACATTATGCGCCATGGAAGCTGACAGCCTCAATTAAACTTAAGAGAATAGGCTCATCTTAGATCCCAGGCCAGTGGACCACCATGTGTCAGTAGAGCTTCTTCCTCTCTTCACTTCTTTGGCCAGGACCTGGTTGCACTATTGACTCAACTTATGTTTCTGAGTCAGTAGTCTGAAAAGTATCCCAAGGCACACACAACTTTCATTTCAACCTTCCCGAGGCACACATCAAAGTGATACACCAGGAAGCCAGCTGGCAAGATGTAGGTTCCAAATGTTTGCATAAACTGCAAGTTTAACTATTAAACTGTTGGCAAACAGCCCAATTCCAGTCAGAGGCACTTGCCCTCATTAAAGCCCAACAAAATAAAACAAAAACAAAGTCTCTAAGCTAAGCCATTCAAGATGTTACCTATGTAAAACAAACATTTCATTTTAATGGTCAGACTGGGTTTGGCTTTTACTCAGTCCCTGTACTGTGTACCTGCATAAGGCACCTTCTTGCCGTTTAAAAGCAAACCTGCCTGTCCTTTCTAGTAAATCAAAAATCACTTTCTTTTCCCTCTACTAACAGCTTTGCACACAAAAGAAACAAATGTAGTGGTTTTGGGTTTTTTTTAAAAAAAAAGAGAAACATAGTTCTCTCAGACATTCCTAGTCTCAAATGTCATACCTATATTGTTGAAAATTCTACAGGAAAAGCTGATGCATGCCATTTCATTTACAGACAATATCATGATACCTGTTGTCAACTCTTTTATAATCCTGAAGTTAAAGACACAGTCATTTTTTGGTTTTGCAATGGAAATTTAGCTTTGGCATTAACAATGGAGAGAATGGGCACATGTACACAGATAATTCAGTCAGACATGAGCTCAGTCAGTCCGTACTCCAAGCTGGCCGGACACAAGCCAGCTCTAGTTCCCAAGTCATGTAGCTGTGCGAGCACAGCACTGTGCCCACACTAATAAAACCTGCTGAGAGGCAGGGTATATTAGGCTGGGCACAGTCCTCCACTGTCTGGCCAACTTCAATCAAGGACAGAGGATGCTGGGTCTGTCTGCACCCATCCGCATACACACACACTCCTACTCTGTAAGACTCTGACTTCTGTGCATCTCTTTTTCTGAAGATTTTTTTTTTCTTATGTCGTAAAGGCTAGAGCACAGCACCATACATTTGAGATTTTAAGTACCCTCCTTGACCATAACAGTGGTAATTCCTTGTAGCTGTTCCAATGAAGACTTAAAAAAAAAAAAAAAGAGAGTAATTACTAACGCTCCAGGGCAATGAGGGGCTAGGGCAATCAAATGGATTCTATTTACACAAAAGTACTTCCAAGAGCTCTGAAACACAACTGTCCTTTATAGTAGTAGCATTTCCCTCAGGCATGTATTTTGTTGTGGAATTCAAGAATTATAACTCAGTTCTTGTCAACATCTCAAAAAACAGATGATACATTTTAAGTAGTATTCATGTCTATCTCAAAGTAAATAAACAAATAGAAAATTAAGCTATTCATTGGAAAAACAGTGAACCCTAATTATTGGAAAAAGCCAGAAAACTAGACTATGAAAAAAGATCAGCTAATACGGCAAATCACTAGCTTTTTGCTCCAAACACACATACAACCAAACTCATCTTTGCCTGTGCAAGGAAATTACTCAGTGTTCCAAGGATGGAAAAAAAACATGTCTTAATAATCTACTGACATAGAAACCAAAGGACAGGTGTGCATCTCTGAGCTCAAATAACTAGCCCAAAAGATCAAGGAATAAAACTGTAACACGAACACGTTAATAACAGAGTTTTCCTTAATAACAAATGCCCTGGAGCACCTTAAGGCTGACACGACTTCTCCATTTTATATTTTCTTCATTTAAGAAGGAGATTAAAAAAAAACCCAAACCAGCCAATTAAAACAGATTTACTGAGGCACATAATTGATTTTTAGGAAATGCAGTAAGAAACCCTTCACTTATACAACACTATCTGTGCTGGCCCCTTCTGTTTTGCTGGTGAAAAGGCAGACAGGGTAAAAAAGCCAGTTACTAGAGTGTGAGACTTCTGTCTCCACTTTAAAGTAACTTCTTCTCACTACCTTTAACTTTTCTATAGTCTAAAACAAGCAGTCCATGTTTTGAAATGAACTACAGATTGTTGACTAAAAAAAAAAAATGTCATGTCACTATTTAAGACATCTCCAGCAGTCTTCAAACTCAAAGCCATTGACACGAACTGGAGAAGTTTAGCTTATTCAAAAAACAAATTTAATCTGGGCAGTAGCCTTTGAATAAAATTTTAAATTTTCTTCTATGCAACAGCATTTCAAGAATAGAACTCATATTTGGTTTTACGCTTTAACATTTATCATTTGGGTCCATTTGTATGCTCGTGTCCCTGTGAAAGTAAAACCCATAAAAAGGTATGATCCAAACAAGTTCAGGCAGACTCAGGTACCAATAATCAGAGAACGGTGACAAAGGAAGATGGTTTAAGGAAATATTTGTATTCATTTTCATTGGAACAGCCTGCATGCTGCAAAAATACTATATCATACTAGTAAATACTTAGGCTTGCAATAATGTCTGTTAAGTATGATCTGAGATCTAATATAGACTGCTTACATTTCCTAGCTAAAAATTACCTATCAGACTTCAGAAACATTAATTCAGTATTCACAGAGGATTCTACAACAGCGAGACTTCAGAGAGAGTAAAAAATAAGTATTTATCATTTTGATTTAGAATATGTGCAAGAATACTGAAAGTAACACTGGCTGGAACAAGTTCTAACAAACATTCATCACTGGTGACAATCAAGGCAAAGAAATAATTGTTTGGCTAAATGGCCATGTTGGATATGCAACTCTAATGCACTATAGCTGTAAAGTTCATATATCATGCACACCTGCATAAAAATAAATCTTAGTGCACAATTTTCAGAGAGAAGCTGAACCTTAGCCTTAGTGACAGAAGGAATGCTTTTACCATGTGAATTACTTAAATTGAGTAACCAGTCCATTCAAGTTTTAAAAACTCATCAGTCTTTGAAAATACAGGAGCCTGTCCTCCCCAATCCGTTAATTAAAAAGATGATAGATAAAAAAATGCTTGGAGAGCTACTTTCTAAACCTCACAAAGGACAAGGTAAATAGAAACAAAGTGTTCAGCTTCTAACTACAGCTAATACTTTGTCTTAAATACATAAATATTTGTTGTCCCCTCAACTGTTGTTATGCAAAGCATGGAACAGCTCAAGTTAACAGAATATAAGTTGGTTAGAGCTGAATTAGAGAGAGAAACAGATAACTTGCATTAGAAGAACAACCTGATGTAAATGACACACAAAGAACTCACAAAAATCTAATAATACAAGTAAATATAACCAGTCTATAGAATTGTTTAGAGGGGTATACTGTTATGTTTAGACATGTATGTACAACAAGAATATAGTATACTCCACACACAAAAAAGACAACTGGTGAATCCCTGTCTTAAATGTAATCAACATCATATGGGGGTGGAGGGGGACGACCCAGAAATAAACTAAAGAAAATTGCATTTATATTAATTTAAAATGGATTATCTGAATGAAGATTTCTTGGCCGATTTAAAACACAGTTAAAATATATTTCAAACTTCACAAATTTTATAGCTTGTCCAGAATGTGAATAAAATTACTTAAGATTTAGGGTCTCACCAGCTATTCTGCCTGTAACATTCATGTATATCCCTTACTATTTATCTCCTACTAGGCCAAAAACCTCCTAGTGCATTCACCGTAGAATCAAAACCAAAACAAGAATGAAATGCTGGTTTAGTTTTCTGTACCATTCATTAACACCAGAATGCTTGCTGTTAAGTCTCCCTAAAAGGAACCTGCAGGGTTATAACATACAGTTTTAAGCCTTTCAAGTAAGGAGCTTCGCAACTGAAAAGCTGCAATTCAAGTAGGGTGTTGAGCAGAAGCTACAGCCAAGAGCCATACTTGAAGCCAAACAGTAACGTTTCCTTGTCAGAACAGAGAAGAAAATTAACTGCCATGACTATGTCACTATATACCATATATTAAACAAAGTAATGAAATATTTCCCAACAAAGCAAAAATATTACCTTGAAAGTAAGCTATACAGCCCCTATTTAGGAATTACTTTCTGACCAGCTATCAAAAACTACTTTTTCTGACAAAGCTCCACTTTCCTACTGCCACCAGCCAGTTTTGGAACTCGTAGCAAAAGGCAAATTACAGGCTGTTTCTTTAGTAATTCAAAAAATTACATTAATAAATTATAGTTAGCTTAAATTTACTTTATCATCAAAAGTCAAAGAATGTAGACATGAATTTGTAGAAGTAAATTTCCAACATGAATACCTGAACGGCACCAAACAACTGACTTTTAAAAGAGCAGTATCAGCAACAATTTGTATTACTTACTGGTATATAATAGATATTCATTTTAGGGGCTTCATTGGCAGTCATTAGCATTCCTAAAAAGAGATTTCCGCATTAAAAAATATTGGTCACAAGAGGATAACACTACTTTTTTAAAAAAATATATATACTTAACGCATTTAATTCATATGAAGATTTGTACAGAGGAATTAAAATATCTTTCCAAGGAAAGAAATGGAAAAAATGGAAAATTTTCTGGCACAAAAAAAAAAAAAAAAAAAAAAAAAAATGGCAACCTGATTCTTTACAGGCAGATGAGTCGGGAAAGAGGAGAGAAATCACATTAGCTGTGATACAGTACATATTCTGGGCCTGCAATGGAACAGCAAATTGGGACCCATAATAAATTGCTGCGTCAAATACTAAGGAAAGAAAGGTCTGATAGCAGCACAATTAATGAAGCTTCATTTCCTACATATTCATGCCCTTTTGCTCTCTCTCTTTAACAACTGTTCAGCACCACTTCAAGCAACACTAAGTCCTAACAACTGCAGGCTGCCAATTTTCATAACAAATTTAAATAGTTCATCCCATAATAATATTTAGAACAAATCCAGTTAGTATTGCGCTTAAAACCTACCTTGGCCATAAACTTGTATTATTAATACAAGGGGAGGTTTGGGTTTTGGGTTTGTTTTGTTTTTAAACACACATCTAGAGTCTAAACAAAGTAATAAATCATAACATGCTTTACACCTTTATTCATATTTCACCTTGGGAAATCAACGCAAACAGTAGCTTGTCAACACAAAATGAGACAGGATATTGTGGCTTCAACTGCAGTAATATTAGCGATATGAGCCAACCAGGGCAAATGTAAAATTTAAAATATCTGTGAATATACCTAAGAAGCAGTGTGAATAAGGGTTGCAAATACTCTGAACATAAAACACAACTGCAGAAATCTTAAAACCCATAGAAAATCTCTAACTGCCACAGGACTTCATGTAAGTTCAAAATGAGAAATACTATCAATCTCCTTCTACATAACAGAGTAATGAGGACATTCGGCATATACTTGTACATTTATCTCAATTTTGTCTTTCCAACATAGCTGATCACCAGGTAATACAAGAGATGGAATATGAAAAAGAAAAGAACAATCAAGTTAGATAACATTCTGATCTAAAAGTATTGTAACACATGCCACTGAGACTATGAATAACTGGGTCAATTACTACACACCCAGAGGGTAGAAATATAATTTACACCCAACTAGAGGAACGCAATTAACATGGGTGGAGTAATCCTTCCTACCTAATCCTTTTATTAAAAATACACAATGCAGCTTATAATGTCAGAAAAAAGGGGGCTTGCTTTCCTGGCAAAGCAAGAAATTTATGAAAGCTTAGTCAGCAAACTGAGGCTAAAAACCATATCTGGAAAGGTTTGCAGGCAATTTAAGGAAAAAGCAAGAATTTATAGCATATGCATGTACATACACACACACACACACACACACACACACACTCTCTCTCTGTACTAGATGTATACTACAGCATAGTATACAGATTACACGCTCCCTTAATTTATCAGCATGCTCACTACTATTTCAGGAGACAACGCTTTTCTCCACTGACTGAATATGAATCACTAGAGATAAAAGGATAGAAATTAATTCTGCAGGTGCTTCCAAGATGACAGCAAAGGGAAAACCTCCTCTTTGAGAGTTTTCCACCAATAATTAAAGGAGGGAGAAACAGTCTTCAGAACAGTACATGGGTGTACACTACAGGGGAAGTACACGAATAAAAAAAAGGAGCAACTCTGTGAAAAGAGAAGTCCACTGCGCACATTTTCATTGTTTCATCTTGTTAATTTTAACCAATTTTTACGGGAAGAGAGACCACACCCTAACAAACTACAGAGCAGCCTAGTTTGATCACTTTAAAAGGGAAATAAATGAGAACTCTCTTTTTCAGAGAAGAAGTTTTAATAAGACCATCTTTGGGAAGTGGTCTGCAATACAGTATCATCAATTTAAAGGAATGAAAACATGAGTACGAAGCAGTAGTAAATGGGAGAAGCAGCTTGAGAAAATGCAAATTTGTAACTTTAAGGTTTTTTGGTTTGTTTTTTTTTTTTACAATAATTGAAACAAATAAGGCACAGATTTCTATACACTGAAGATGCTGCTAAGTTTAATTTATATTCCACAACTTAACTGAAGCTGAGTCAAGGTTACTCAGTAAGAAAAAGAATAATTCACATTATACTGATCTACAGTTTACCACAAATATTTCAGAATGTTTCACGTTACAATGTAGTTTCACTTTTTCAATTATTTTTTATTTTTTTTTTTATAATTGCGACAATACGGTATTAAACCTATTTCATTACTGCACATGCAGCAGATATTTTGATGTAAAAAGGGCTGCAGCTAATACAAAGTAGCAGCTATCTTCTGTGGTTTTAAAACAAAACTTGATTACTACAACTATTGTAATAAAATTATAAATAAAAAATAGAACAGTAAAATACCTAGACACACTAGACATAAATTTTCCCAAAACAAAAACATTCTAAATGTAGATTCAATAACTTCTGGTTCACGACATTGCTGAAAGTCTCTTCACTTTCAAACAAAACACGTTTCCCGTGAAACAAATTCTGAATTTTGATCCACACCAGTGAAACAAAATATGAAAACATTTTGTTCCTTGCAGTGATGAACTGCAAAGCTGCTTTAAGCAAATGTAAGAGCATAAGGGTGAGATTAGGGTATGGGCTTTCATACAAAGTGTTAAAACACAAGCTAGGCAAATATCTCTTGGGCTTCCTGTGCCACGTTGGCTTCACAAACATCCAGCGGTGCTGAGAATGCTGGGGCACCAATGAGAGCGCCGGGCCATAGCCATACTGGTACTTAAATGATATTGTATTCTCAGCTTTCCACAACTGCAAGTTCTTATCACTGAAAGTATTTCCTTATTTTCAGATGTCCGATCGTTATTATGCTTTAGATTCTGAATGAGTATGAAGTGGTGCTAGGCATCGTAAATTCTGGAGCAAGGCATAACAAAGATGCAACGCACCACCTCTTATCTTAAGTCTCTTAATTTTCACTGCAACATATTCTAGTTTTCCCCCATTCTGCTTCCATGTGATTATAAAATATAACCTAGTTTTCATCCAACAACAGTTCTTACCAGAAGACATCAACCTGCCCCCCTACAGACATGGTTGAAGCAAGAACAATAAGAAAAGCAGAACTGACTTAAGGAGGAGACACAGGACACAGGACTGGAATGCACGATCTAGATCACTGATCTCAATCTAGATCACAGACACATGAAAAAGTAACGTCCAATAAGCAACATTAGGGAGATATGTGCATTCAATTCTTTGTGCTACAAAATTCTTCCTGCAGAGACTCACGAAAATAATTTCTGCAAAAGCACGTGAGGCATGTCTACATACCCCAGAGGCTACAGAGTGTCCACAGTTGAGTAACATCCATCCTTGTAGATATTCAAGCTTGACTGGTTATGACCTGAGGAAGCTGATCAGACTTTGAAGTTGGATCTAACTTCAAGTTTGGCCCTGCTTTGAGCAGGAAACAGACAACCCCAGAGGTTCCTTCCAGCTTAAATAATACTAAGATTCTACATTGTGAAATAAGTAACTTCTGTTTCATTCCCTGTCATGACCCCTTCATTATCAGTGCTGCATGGATGTTATTTCACTCCTGGGTTCTCTTTTGGATAAAAATCAGTAAGTCCAAAGGTGAAACCTGGATGAAACGCTAAAGATAATTCACTCCAATGACCTCTCTCTGTAGCCACTATGGATGAGAGAAGACTAGGTTTGTCTGTTTCCACATTGCACAGTCCACACTTACTACGCAGTTATTCTCAAATACACCCAAATGAACTCATCCATGCAACTAGGGCACACTAGATGCACCCTCAGCAGCATGCCATAAAGCCACTGTTTTGGCAGGTTTCAATTCTTTGCGTACATGTTCTCTGGCACTTTGATCTGGGAAAAACAAATATACGGAACACAAAAATTACATTGGGAGGGCTCAGAAAAATCTAGTTCAATTCTTAAGTAGTGAAACACCAATCTGTTTCAGAGGGGGCTAAACCTGAGCAGCATGGAAGCAAGTTATTATTTTCATCAGCAAGGTCCTGCAGACCATTACAGTTTTGCTGCTGCATAAGGTCAAAAGTGCCCACCATCTCAGCAGGGATCAGTATTTAAGTGCTCATCTTAAAAAAAATAAAAAAGGAGACATTCTTAACTGAAGTTGGCAGAAACAACAAGATAAGTTTTAACTCGTTAGAAATCTCAAACTGACTTATCTACAATCTTGAATTTGAACTGCTAGTATGAATCAAAGTCCAAATCGCTCTGTCTTCGCTGCTACCTCTCTCTAAAATTAAGAGCAGAGTTTGCAAGACAGGCATTCTCTGAATGAAGAATTTTGTCCTGTGCCGTCCTAGTGGCCCTAATTTTTATTTCATCTTTTTCAGTACTGCTTTCTAAAAAGGAAGTAATCTCACATAGTAGTACAGAACTAAGCAACTCAGATCAAGCAGGGAAAATAAAAGCGAGTCACAATCTGAGGTACAACCAAAGCACATGTGCACATACCATCACTATTTTGTAAAATATTTTTACTCATAAGGTAGGAACTGGAAACCTTGGTTAAAAGCGACCCCCAGTTTTGACCTCTAAACATAACGTTGAGGCACAGCAAATCTGAAAACAGTCACAGAAAGAATGCAAATCTGTGCACTTCAGAATCTACACTTAAACCAAAGTAATCATTCTCAGGGAGGGCACAAGAAGTGCTACATCTAAAACAAGGAAAGATCAAATAGCTGTAAAAATTTGTAAAATTGCTGTAAAGAGATTTTTCCTAGCTCTAGAACGCAAGCTCCAACTTATCTGTGACTTAACGGAGACAAAAGGCCAAAATTCCTATTCTTATGAAACTAAACACTTCAGATATTTGAAAGGGCAAAAGAGGTCAGTCACTCAACAGACAGCACAGCAGCTCCTAATGGCAAAGAGGTTCCGATTTAATACAGATGCAGAGGAAACAATGACAGTAACTGACAGCTAACCATTTTTTCCTAGTTTTCTCATAAGGAGGAAAGTGGACCTAATTTGTATCACCTAAATAGAAAAAAAAAGACCACAGATTGGGTTAACACAAGCTTTCCCTTTTGAACTTACTAAGACATTAATATATCTAACATACCTGAATTTGGATACAGGCAGACATCATTGATATCATATTCTGGCTCCATTGAAGTAAATATCTTCCCCTGAAATTGTAGGAAGAACAAATAAATAGATAAATACAAAATATAAATAGTTAAATTTAGTAAATCTAAACATTAAGAATACCCATTATAGAAGCTAAGAAATATGACGGAATAAAGATGGAGTAGATTTTGCAGAACAATAAAATGTTATTTAAGTATCATGTAACACCAGGAACTCAGTATTGTATTTTGTCTCTGATCCGATCTCTTACAAGTGTAGCTGCTGGTTATTGAAGACACAGTACAGTGGCACTTCAAATTTCTCAGCTCACACTTGTGTTGAAAATGTGTGTCAGATCTGCTTTATTTTATTTTATGCAAAAGGAGGGGTGAGGTCCATAAACCTCCTGGCACATCACCAGTGTCACCCTCCTTTTGCTCAAGTCTGAATGGGGTCGTTTTAAATCTTTTTATTTTAGTAAGTATCATTAGCTGAAATGATGGACTGAGAGTGGAATTTGTTTCTGGAGCTTGGTTCCTCCACCCTGTTCATGTCTACATAAAATGAAATATAGCTTAGCACTTTATCTATAATTTATAAACTCAGTATTAAAAAGAGCATCCAGTGGTATCTAGCTTAGATCAGAATTGAAGTTATAAAGGTTAGTTAAGAAAAAGGTAAAAGCAGGAAACAACATTCTCCAAAAAAAATAAGAATTGGAACAGAGTCTGAAAAACCCAGACAAAATACAGGTGCTCTTATAAGCCAACACACAAGACAGCCAGCAGAGGAAGAGTCTCTAAGAACTGGGCCACAGAACCTGAAGCATGAGAATACATGCCTACACCGTTCTAAATGAGGGACAGGAACAGAGCAAATCTTGATCCTGTTCCTCTTTTTTCTTTCCCTGCAGCAATCCCACCTACCTTTCTGGGCCCTTCCTTTCCCTCCCAGTTACATGCTGTTACCCCACCCACCTCTGGTCTCTCCCCGATGATTAATAAGAATCCTCCCCCACCCGGGCCTTAGCAGACAAAAGCCTCATGCTCCCCACCCCAAGGCACGTCTCAGCATGGGGCTATTCTGGTATCAAAGCCATATGCTCTCCACCCCACAGTCTGCCTCTGCAGTTGGTTCCCAGCCAGAGATAGTCAGGAACCAACATCTGGGAGAGGTGGAGCCAGCTGGAACATACTCTAGGAAAGAGTCCAAAGCTACCTCTGCCTTCCAGCAGTAAGAAACTCTCCCTCTTCCCACTGCAGAGGCCACCTGACAAACCTGACAGTGTTTCATTCTCAATGAGGAAAATATATATACCTAGGAAAAATGGAGAGAGGCCACTGCAGATGTTTTAAATAATAACTAATAATTTATTTGCTCTTTCAAACAATAAAAAGTAACTGCAGAAGAGCTTCCAAAAAACTGCTTGCGATCACAGAAAAAATAAAAGAGGCTGTTGAAAGTTTGTGAAGAAGCACAACAATAGAGAAATGACTGCCTGAAATAGTCAGAAAAAAGTTCTTCTAAACTATTGTAACTGCTCTTGATATGTTTCATTATACAGCTAGAAAAACATAGACGGAGAATACTTTTTAGAAGGAATACAATGACTAAACACAGCCCCTCAAACCAAACCAAGTTACAGTAGTATTACTATGAATCTATGGGGTAACATATTTTGTGCAAGCTGCATCGACCATAAGAACTGCGTAATGTAACGAAAGAAAGTCTTACGAAAATTAGATTTCAACTTCACTTAGAGGTGCAAAAGGCAGGGATAAACATGCTGCCTATTGCAACACAATCCATTAATACAGGATAATACACAGTTATTTGGATCTAGGCATAGTATCTGCTTCAATATCCAAACAGGTTTCTGTGAAAATAAGCAGTACCTAATTTTAATACGTCATAAACTAACTGTTCTACCTTTGAAGTGAGCCCTTCCTTGAGCAGGAAATTGAAATGACCATGTTTTCTTTGACGAAAAACCATAACTGCGTATGTTCAAGCACACTGTGAAAAACACACAAAGGAGGGCAATGGCTAAGATACTATTTTTTATGTTTAAATCCTTCTACTGAAAGAAGAATCCTAGGTAGACATGTACAAACAGCTAAAAAAAAAAAACCTAAAACTATATTCTTCTACCTGACAGGCGGTTGAATACCTTCCCAGATGTTGGTTTATTTAGTCAGACAGGACAAAATGCTATGTAAATTAAGACATATTAAAACCCCAACTTCCTACACTGAATTTCAGCTTTATTATTCAAGAGGCATGAAAAAAAGAAAAAAAAAAAGAAATCTGAAGGCAGCAACATAAACACTTACCGTATCTTTGTTCCACATTTTTATGATTCGAGAATCTGCAGAGATAATTAAATCCAGCTGATGCTGAAACTGAATTGACTTAATTGGCAAGCCATAGTGGTGATCTTTGACTATTAATGGATTACTAGACCGGAGATCATATAATAAAACCTTAAAGAATAAGAGACAGATTAAACTTACAATATTGTACGATCACGAGGAAGTCATGCACAACACACTTTCACTAAAGGTTTAACTAAACTTGAGATTTTTTACTTAAATACATGGAGAGGATTTAGGTAAAAGAGATCATTTTAAATTCTGAAAACAGCTTATTAAGTGAGGTCAGTTTATTTTGACAATATATTTTAACCTCAGAATGCTTCAGTCTAGAAAAACTACGAGAAATTTAAGAGTTCACCATCTTTCTAAAGTATTTTTAATTTCTATTGAAAAAGTGATCCATTTTCAAGGCTCTTAATATTTCTTAATTACTGGTATCTCATTTTCAAATTCTTGTGCATGCAGATTTAAATTTTCAGACTCCCTTTCATATTCAGAGAGTATCACTTTCACTCATATAATTTTTTATTTTAAGGAAAGTAGAGAGTATAGGCCCTGTCTTCCAGAAACCTACATGTTATCTCCAAAGTTTCCTATGGAACTCGACAAAGACCTTAAATCTTTCACATGCACAGCGTGAATACTAATAATTTTGAGGAAAAAATATTATCAGTTTGTTTAATAAAAAATTTAATTTCCAATAAAACTTGCCTGACGTATACTGCCATTATCACAAATACAACTCTAACATATCTGCTCTCGAACAACATACAGTTTTCTAAATCGAACAAAAGACTGACGAGGGCAGAAAAAAAACACATATCTGCTCTCGAACAACATACAGTCTTTTCTAAAGACTGACGAGGGCAGAAAAAAAAACCCATACTCCACTTTACAAATATGATGGTAACAATGAAGAAATGAATCTAAATCATCCCTTATAGAAAGATAACACAGTAAAAACAATACTTGAGAGACAATCACTTCTGCTTCGTTAGCCACCATCAAGATAAGGGACAGCATATACGTTGCATTGAGATAGTACTGATAGAGTCTCAAAAAGCAACAAATTCCCCACATACTTGACTCTTAAGTCATAAGAAAACTGCAGAATTTGAAGTTATATAGTATGTACACTGTGATTATTTTAAGTGGTCCCTACGGTATTCTGAAGAGCAAGACTATTTGACAAAATTAATCTGCAGTTCAAGTCTATACATGTAATTTATGCTTTTATAAATACTTTTTAAAATATATATTTACATTACAATAAGTGCACTCAATGTATGATAGACCTGGACTGGCAACTGCAAGAACAGGATCTCTTAAGAACTGCTGTAGATGAAGTCTACCTGCCCAGTAGATGTTCCAACAGCCATATTCAAAGCTCCATCAAATTTCAGTGCTGAAACGGATGGTAAACCATCTATCCTGCAAAGCACAATGCTTATAGTTAGACATTCTTTAAATAAAGGCTGCAAATAATTTTTTTCAATGTTAAAAATAGCTAAGATAATTAATGTAAATTAATTTACATATATCACTCAGAAATTCTACTTCAAAAAGCTGTAAGTTGTGAATGTAAACAATACAGTTGTATAGAAAATTAACCACTACTACTCAGATCAATAACTAAAAGGCTCCATTTGTGACTAAGAAAAGCTTTTATTCACACTAGCAATGAGAAGTGAAGAACTCATTTTAACATAAAGTGGGATTTGTTTCTAAAAGCAAAACTTCTGAAAAACCAGAAGCACACACTTTGAAAAAACAGCCTTTACTCACTCTGTGTCTGCTGTCACACTGCTTAAAGCACAGTCCAACAGCCCAACTCGATTTCTAGTTCTAGGATCCCAGCATTCCACTTTACCCTAAACAGTTTAGAAAATACGTTTCAAGCTTATGCAACAGATGTCTAGTATTCTGAAAATGTTTAAATAAAATTATGAATTATTTAATCGATGAATAATTAATCAAATTTGCTAAGCTGAGTTGCTCTAACAATGGCATAAAAGCTCCACATATTTCATTTATATTTTTGAAAAATGTGATCTGAACCAAAATCATTAACAGAAAACTTCCGAAGATTAATAGCCAATTTCTACAGATGGCTACACTGTAAAGCAAGATAACATTATTTTCTCTCCCATCTGCAAAATCTCAAGCACCTCAGCAACCAAGATAGCTCAGAAATTATATCTGCACTATGCTCTAAAAAAAGTCATCTTGTTTACTGAATCTATACTTAACGTAGCAAATGAGATCAAATTCATTAATTAGGTTTCTGTCATGATTTCTTCTTATCCTCATGCAAACTAATATAAAAAAGAAACAAACGCTACTGCCCTTTTTATAAAAGGAATGCAAACATTTACCTCAGCCGTCCCCATAGCAAACAAGTAGTGCACAGGATTTATGTCACAGACATTACTCTCTCTAAAACAGAAAAAGGAGCAAGTTTAATGACCTCAGAATAATTTAACACCTGGACAACTAAAAAGATTTCTGCAATCATGCATCTTGGAAAAGCAAAAGCTGGAGGGAGGGAGGGATGGATGGCCAACTAATAACAGCTTCCCATACTTAAGAGGAGCTTACCAAGAATTTGGAGACATCAGAGACAGTGCTGATTACTTGAAACAGGTAAGGCTCCAACTGGATGTAAGGATAATATTTTTACGCTATGCAGATAATTAAGGACTGGAATGGGTTGCCCATAGAGGCTGTGGAATTTCCATCCTTGGACTTTCAAGACCCCCTGAGAAAATTCATCTGAATTCAGTGTGACCATGCCTTGAGCAGGAGGAGGCTGGGCTCTGAGCTTCCTTCCAACCTGAATGATTCTGCATTTCTCTCCCCGCACCCACCACCTGTCAACAAGCGTTGCCATATCGCTCTGCTCCACTATATTCTTAAACAACTCAATTATGCCAAAAGGTCTTCCTGATTATTTACGTTCTGAAGCTTACATCTCCAGCATATTCTGGTGAATGGCCTGTCTTCCTTTCCCTCATCCAAGTATTCTATTTCTCTATAGGGCACCCAAGAGCCTTCTAATTTCTCCAGTAACTCTTCCAACGCACAAATATTTCTCTTTACACCACTCATCCTGGCACTTTCCAACTTCTTCCATTCAAAGCCCTTCACCTGTAATTCTATAACTCATTGAACTCCCCCACGTCACAACCTTCCCACAACTTCAAGTCTCATCTCACTAATTCCAATTTTACACTACACCCTCAGCTCTCCCGCTCAAGGATTTCCCTCCTTTTTTCTCCTGCTGCTCAGTTTCTGTATTGTGCCTTCCCAAATATTGCTTCGTCCATTAAGCTATCCCATCCACGGAAGACCACCTGCTGCCCACCAACCTGCCACTTTATCTAGTCAAGTCTGTTCTTCTCATCTGCCTCTCCTCACATGAAAGAAGCCCAGCTCCTGCTCTGGTAAAGTTTTCAAAAGAATCAGACATATGCTGGAGATAGAAAAATTCTTTTTGGGCTACTCCAAGAGCAGAAGGACAAAGACATGTCTGGGAAAGTACATACCCTGTGGGTAGATCTCTATATGATGGCTAAATTGAGCAAGAATGGCAAAGTTTTAATGAAACGCTCTTAAGTTCAAGTTATACCTATTACAAGTCTATATTAAGCAATTTTAAAATATCCACAGAAAACTAAATTAAAGCATAAAAACTAGAACAAAGAATTACAAAACATAAAATGAGGCTCAGACTCAGCATATGTTCATTTTCAAGTCTACAATGTGTTTGGGCAGTATTCAGATACAGTACTGATGGCGAGCATGATAGTAGTTTGCTTCCACCTGGTGGAAAGAAGACAGATAGACGTCGTACACTACAGATAACTTACGCAGCATCAGTTTGCAGGGAGTTGAGAAACCTTCCTTGTTCCAGATTTAGCCTGTATACTTCAGAGCTACAAAGGAAAAATCCAAAATTACTCCTTTCTGTTACGAATACTGAAAAATACTGTTATAAGTTGGGAGGAGTTATAAAGATTCTTGCCGACAGCCTAATTTTACCAAGTATACAATTCTCAGACTTCACATTCTAAAATTCTAAAAGACACAACTATCCTTCAGTGTTAAAAATACAGAGAAACATGTTCATATTCACCAAAGATATCTATTACACTGCCATATCCTACCAATTCTTCTTTTTTTCCAGGGAAAAGATACATTAATTCCTTTCTTAAAATCTTTTAATTTCCTATGATTTACATTACATCTTGAACTGCTACTATTTTGTTTGAAACCCTGAAGACCTCATTTTATTTTTACTAAGTCTTCTCAAAAACTCAATTAATTATTTTATGATTTCGCTCATACTTTAACAGCAACAAAACACCAACCAGAACAGAAAAAGTTAATTTTCATTACTTAGATGCTAATCATTTTCTAAAACAGTACACTGAATTGCAACTTTATAACAAACTTGCAAATACATAATGTACCTGGTTTGAGAACCAAAGCAAAAAGTCTTAAAACAGTACAGGAAACTGAGTTTATCTTAAGTCTTCCCACATTTTCCACTCTTCACAAACGGTCTACATTATTAACTTGTAAGGAATTGTCCCTTCTTCCGATTTTTAACTTTTCTGGTATTTTAATGTTCGCTTTATTTTTGGAAAACATTGCTAAGAAAAGTGAAACAAAATAATCCACTTAATCAATACCTTGCTCCTACAAAATACAGGTCACAGGATGGATAGTGGTAAGAGAAATCTCTACCAAATTTTGGTATTCTTGTCTTGTAGTAATGTCCATGTTGCGAATGAAACTCCACAAACCTGCCACA
The DNA here is from genome assembly GCF_000708025.1 of Charadrius vociferus. NCBI lineage: Eukaryota > Metazoa > Chordata > Aves > Charadriiformes > Charadriidae > Charadrius > Charadrius vociferus. The sequence goes on along the minus strand of NW_009649458.1, from coordinate 1,649,773 downwards.
CTGCAAGAAGACAATCTGAAAATAAAATAGAAAGCACTGAAATATACAGAAGCAGATGACAACCTCCTCAACTTGTCTTACAGTACAAACTCCAGTGATTTTTTTGTCAAGCTCATACAGGTTTATCACAATTTGTTTAAACCATTTCTATTAAAACGACAGAATCAATTAGTGCATCATCATTCTCACTAGCCACAGCGAAGAACTTTATTAATAAAGATTAAATGTATATTCACAAGAGTATATCAGATACCCTGAAAGCGACTCTGCAACCAGAAGCAGTATAGTCATCTCAGTGTTATGCTGCACCAAAATCAACATCTGTACTTCTTACACCAGAGTTAATAATTTCTTCCAGGTACAATGCCATGCAGACATCAATATGTTCATAGGTATTAAGCACATGAACTATATATATCCTGATGCACGGCAGCATTCCAATAAGTGACACCAATGACTTTTGTGCATTTTTTTGTTGTTTGCCAACTGCAGAAGCACATTGTTTCTTTCTGAAACTTCGACAAATATCTCAGTCCTGGAAAAGCCCACAGGGAGGCATTACTAGAAGGCTAGATCTATGCTAGTAAATAAAATAGACCAGAACCTGCCCCTATAGTCCTGATGGCAAGTTAAAACAGCACAACTCGTATCCATCTGAAGGAATTCTCCCAATTTTAAACAAAGTATCATCCACACCATGCGTTGCACTCATGCCCAGGCACTGTGTGAAGGAGGGACAGTTGGCCTGGCCCAAACTCATGTCACGATGCATGCCAATAGTTAAATCATATGGATAATCACAGGCTAACTCTTGACTCTGAGCCTCACCCTATTTAGCTTTGATCAGAGAAGCACTATTTTAGTTTAGAGTATGTATAGTCCATGTATCTTCCAAAAGTAGTAGATGATCAAGATTTTAAATTCTTAGCAACACAAATAAGGATGAGAAGCTCAGGTAAGGCGAGGTACAAAAGTTATTTTAAATCTGTCATCTTTATTTATATATCTGTATATTCTTCCCTTAAGAGATATGCAGAAAGCACTGACCTGTGCTAGTACTTCATGCTTATTTATCATTAAGCCCCCCCCCCCCTTACTTACACTTTTTCTGATATCAGAAACCATAGTGTTTCAACTTTTATTCAGGGACTCGCTCATCTTGGTCCAAGACCAAGTAGAGTATCATCTTTCACACATGTAACTACGATTTCATACAAGATTACAGATGCAGCTGCACAGTTGATGTGATCCAATGATGTTTTTCATATATACCCCAACCAATCCTTTGTGTGCCTAATGCTGTTATGCTTAAAACTAGAGGTTTACAACAAGCAAAGCTCTTTACTAATCTGTTTGAAACAATGCCCAGATCAAATCTTTTCTCTATCATCATTGCAAAAGAAGAAATGTCTGCATCTTCATGCAGTACAGAAGCTACATAAACTATGGGAACACCACAAAATTAAACCATATTTAATTTAAAAATATCAGTATCACGTTCTCCAAGTTCACTACCAGCAAGCCATCAAAAATCTGTTACCAGGAAGAGAGAACATGCAATTTGCTTTCAATGAGAAAAGTGCGTTTTCTTCTCACCTGCTCTGCCTCCAAATACATTTTAGAAAAATTTTGATAGTTGCCAAAAGCAACCAGATATTCTGCTAATGACTGCATGACCTCTAATATTTTCTATTTTAAGACAAATTTCTACAATCTCAGACTTGAAGATACTTATGTCCTCTTTCATTATCAATGGATACAACTCCCTGGAAACTGTGTTTGTCTTTCCTTCATACTAAATTAATTTTGGTCAATACCAGAAAACTACCACCTCAGGGTAGCAAAAGCATAGCCATTGGTGTGAGGCAAAAATACTAAGCAGAAATATATGTAAATATGTGTCTCTTCGCAAAAGGCTGTGGAAAACAAGATACTCTCTCTCAGGTCTGAAAATCAGTCCAAGTCTAAAACTTTTAAGACTAAAACTCAGGAGAGCACAGAAGTGTCACTGTTACAGATACAACTATGAGTGAAAGTCAACAGCGTGCACTCACTGTGAAAATGCAAATAAGCCTCAAAAGGTGACCTTAAGAGGACGGCAGGAGGAGACTGCGGAGAAGCTATTTTCCCTGCGCTACTAAAGCGTGAGGCAGTGTATCTAGCGTTGATGTCCCCAATTCAAGAGGGATGTTGAGAGCATCAAGAGGGCTACCAAGACAGACAATGGGCAGAACACAAAACATACACAGAAAGGTTGGAAGAGTCTTAGCTGGTTTAGTCGGGCAAAGAGTACCCTGCAGGACAACCTAATAGCAGCCAGCAACTAAGGTGCAGTAACAAAAATGACAAGAGTCATTTTGCTACTGCTACTGCAATAGCAACAGTAAAAATTTCAGATTTTCCTGGGCAGGTTGGATAGGAAGGAAAAATTCTTTACAACAAGGTAGTGCAGCATTGCAACAATTCATTCAGTGAATATGTGGAACCTTCACACTTGCAGTTTTTGACAGTCCTGCTCAAGCATTAAATGACATCTGAAGGTCCTCCTCCAATCAATATTTTTATATTTCTAAGCATTTCAAGCGTAATTTCTCAAATACTGTTCCCTCTTTCTAACATGTTCAAAACATTGTAACAGCTACCTGAAATGTTTTCTTTCTAATGATTTGTAAGTTTTAGGAAAATAAAATTGAAAATAAGGTTGCATTATGTTGTGAAAGTAGGGATTCCGTCTGAAATATAGTACCAATATCAGTTGAAAACACACACAAGCCTTACTGCTCATAACCAGTCAGAAATTTATTTGCAAACACACCTTCTGCAATTTGAATTGACGCATATTCTCAGAAATCTCACAGGGGGGAAATTTTGAAAAGACATAAGCTAGAAGGCTAGATGATAATGTCTCTGATCAAATAGAAATATTTATTAAAACAAACCTGTACCATAAATGTTAAGGTCTCTTCTCAGAAAAAAAGTATTAAAATAAACATTGAACTACAAAAAGCCAATCTAAACAAAACAACAACCAAAGTTTGTCCTAAGGAATCAGCAAAATTATATGCTTAAATTTCATATTTAACACCTTCATGGATCAGCAAAGCAAAGTTTACAGAAAGAGGTAACATCTTTTATCACACCAACTGCTGCAGGTGAAGAAAACAGCCAGGTGTTAAACAGAATTAGAAGTGGTAACTGTATGGGGCCTGAAAAGTATGATGGTTCTAAGAACTCAACTGTTTCCCCCAGGTACAGCACTTCATAAGGAAAAAAAAAAAAAAAGACAAAAAAAAAAGACATTACTCCTCTCCACAATTTTCCTGTCATTGATATGCTTAGAAGCATCATGGCTACAACAAAACTAAAAAAAAAATCAGGCTATTAACTTACCTATAGCTATCCCACCTCTCTAAAATAGGGTATCTGTGTATCACTTGTCACAAGGGATTGCAACTAAATGTTATCCTATAAAGAATAACTAATTTAGTTTTTCACTTTATTTTGTTTGTAGGATAGATCATTATTTCAAGTTTCTCTCTACTACAGACAATAGACTTTAAAAGTGGTAAGGCAAATTATAATACAAGGAGACAAAGAAAACAAACAACATTTTGAAGGTACAAAAAAATGATGATCCTGTTTGCTTCTTTAAAAAAACTTCTCTGTTCCAGAAGTTTTGATTGACTGCCTTTACTATATATGAAAATGCATTTTAATATACGTTCTAAACAATTTTTTCATTTATACATTGAAAACATTAAACATACCTTTGAGTAATCATCTGATAAAATCTCAAACGTAACCACTAGAGGAGAGAGCAAGAGAATTTTAAGTCAACTAAGTAAGCAAACTTATTTGCAAACATTGGCATAAATCCTGAAAACATTTACACGCATGCTAACCTTTAGTCATATAAGTATTCCCCACAGGTGTCAATGCATAACGCAGGCATTGTGATAAAATCTTTAATTATGTAACTTTATTTGCAAAATAGTAAGTAGTTTTAGAAAACTTTAGAAACATAAGAAGCATCCTGTAATCTTTTTATCGTTCTTGTATACTTGACACGTTCCTCAACACAGTGCTCAACCATGTATTTATTGGCTCGGGGAGCGTCTAATGAAACGGTTTTCAGTGAGTGTGTGGTCCATAGATCTTAGAAAAACCATCAAAGATAAAAAATGACATGAGTTTGGACGCACTACGCACAAACCTGCACATGCAATCCTTGTAAGGGGTGAGCACTTCCACAGGAAAAGTTTTAAGTCTCAAAAAAAAATATCAGAGACTTGAAAGATACTCTCCATGCTGAATACTGTAATGTATTGAACTTTGCCTAGTTTTAAATGAGCTGGGTTGGGAACATTAGGGAGTAGCTGCTTCAGCTAAATTGGTTCCATTTAAATGAGGTAGCTCATTTAGTTACCTGAAGTGACTCTATGCTACCTTTCAAATTAAACATATTTCTGCAGTCTAGCACGGTGCCAGGTCAAAAAAAAACAAAAAAAAACACACCTTACTTTAAGCTCTAATTACAAGCAAGCATTTACTATTACAATGACTCCTACTCCTTTAAAGCAGGTCTCCCTGTTGCCATTTCTTGCTCTCCCCAGCCTCTCTGAGCTCCTGCCCCTACCACCTTCCCTCTTACTATGTTGTAGCACTGTCCCTTCACCTTACATGACTCCTTGCAGTTCTGAGGCACAGGGTAAAGAAACGCCACCATGCGCTACTCCCCTTTTCCTGACATAATTCAGTTCTCAATTTTTATTTCTCACATGACTTTCGCACACATCACAGTTAGATCAGTTTCATTCTTCCATAATGATTTAGGACTTCTGCTCATCCCCTCATTGCTTTGGTCTCCCCTCTATCCCAGGTTTCAGCCATCAGTCTTCTAATATCCCAGTCTTCTAACAAAAACCAAACCACCATTCCCCAAATCTATGCACCCTAAAACTCAGAGACACAGCAGCTCTGACCTCCTCTCCTAGTATAACTACCAACAGATTCTCCCTTTCCCATGGTCTAGATGGCTCCTTGCTTTCCTCACCATAGTTGTTCTCCCTCCAAATTTGTAGCAAACAAGGTGTATCTAGGGCCTTGGCCATGCTACCATCTATCCTTAAGCATCTTGCTTTGAAGAAAAAAAACAAACAAATTCACTCTCAGGGAATTCTCGTTACCCTAACTCACCTACTGAACTTGGGCTCCAGTGGAAAAGCAGTGAAAACTCGTTTCAGCAATGATGGTGCAACCACTGTGCCTTCGCCTACTATACTGCTTCACAGAAGGGGACAGAAGGGAGAACTGACCACTGCCCAGCCATGGCACCCGCATCACATTCCCCAAACAGAGCACAGACTTCAGCCACATTCAGTCTCTGAGCTTCGTGCTTACTGATCAAGGTAAATCTTACACTCTTCACATCGCTCCAAGACAGGAAAGAATTTTCAAGGAGGAGGAGAAGGGAAAAATACAGAGATAAAGACAAGGTGATGTTTTACTCTAAATTCTTGTGTAACTCCAAAGTACGTTCTGCCTCCTCCGCATAGGCAGGCAAATTTCTACTTGAGTCCAACATGAATTATGTAGGACAGATATCTTGTACTAACAGCTATAGTTTATACTGACCTTCAGAATCTAAGCATCTTTCAAATTTCTGGGATAACTGATAGGTATCAAAACAGCGGATCCTTGGCTTATAAGTTCCTGAAAGAACAATTTAATCTTTAATAAAGTAAAAAAAATAAACAAAAAAATATTAAAGAAAAAAAAAAAAAAGAAGTCTTACGTATACAGGCTTTACTGAGCTTCATCTATAAGTATTCTGATCTTACCAGAGTCTCTGTGACTGGAAAAACATGCCTCTTAGATACATAATCTTATGGCCTGTTTTTTATCTTTGGTGCCTGGAAGCACCCTTGTATGTAGGTTCCTCTGATCCAAATACATCGTACAGAATTTAGTAATACCTTCCAGTAAGTCTGAAAGACCAAGTCTCCTTATGCTACTAAAGTACTCACGTTTGGATCCTGCTTTGATAGTAACAAAATATAGCGTTATCCTCCATCCTTTAAAACAATACTCAAACAATGATGTGCAGAAGTTATTTAAAGCAAATTTACATACATACAACAAAAACAAATAAGAACTTAGTTTTTAACTGTATTATAAACAGTTTAGTTTTTAATTGCATTATAAACCCCTGATGGCGGGGGATTGGACTAGATGATCTTCAAAGGTCCCTTCCAACCCAAACCATTCTATGATTCTAAAAAGAAGTGTTTCACAATACCACTACCAAGACAGCCACATCTATCACATCTTAACAGTAAGCTTCCAAAATCCTGTTCAATGCTACATTTAAAAATGAACTCTTATCAATTCTACCTGAAATATTAAGTCATTCTGCAATCAAAATTTTCTAGCAGTTTTGGCCTCTGCTACAGAGATACACTTTGTTAACTCACCAACTGCCATAATATACTGTCCATCTCTTGATACCTTAATCTTCGTGCTAACTGTGGGCATTTCAAAGTCTTGAATAAGTTCAATTCTTCTACGGATATCTATAAAGAAAAAAAAATTATAACGGTAGCACAATTGTATCAGTCCAAAAAACTGTAATGGTTTCTTCCAGAAGCACATTGAGTTAATTGAATATAGGGAATATCTTTTAAAGTATAAAGATCTTTTAAGTATAATTAACACGTTATAAGCAGATTAATGCAGCCTGTTAACCCTGAGAAGTAGGCAACTGCCATGCAAAATAAATGTCTATTCTGAGGTAACTATGTAACAAATTATTATATAATGTAGTAGCAAACATTTATTCTGCATTTTACACAACTAAGATGTTGTATAATGTATTCCATCCTCCTGTTAGCTCTATGCATTTTTTTATTGGTTGGTTCCCTTATACAGCACTTCCTATGGTATGTAAATAGCCATTTTTATTTTGTATAACAAGTTTAGGCTAAAATGATGATGTTCCTGCACTGCAGGATTAGCATAATAGCATAGAGGAGTTTATAGTTTGACTTCATCATAAGCTACACATGGAATTCATCCATCATGTTTCTGTACAATCTACAAGCCAAATACTTCATGTCTGCAATTTAAATCAGTATTGGTAATATTCTGTTCACACAAAGCTATACAGGGAGTTGAAGTAAATATTTACGGCTTTAATTCTGTAGTTTAAAAAAATATAAGCTACGCATAACTTTCTTCTGTCAGTTAGTAAAGCTTCTCCTTCAGGACCTGCACGTTGTACATGTGCAGCCGAGTATGACTGAGGACCCTCTGACGGCAAAACTCACCCACATCTTTCTTCTGTAATGCTCTTTTCTTCCTGTCTGAGAGCCACTGTAAGAAAATATATAAAATCAGACTTGAACTCATTACTCACGAACAGAGTTGCTTAAAGTTTACCCAGTTTGGGAATGTGAGATATTCAGGCCGTTAATTCTTTTTTTCTTGATTATTTTAAAATTCCCACTGGCAAGTTCAACCATTCCACAGCAAGAAAAACTTACAAAGTCGGGTTTTTTTTAAACGGTCTGTAGAAAAAGACACCGACAACTCGAGCCGCACACACTCAAACCGCATTTTTAGTTTAAAAACCTCACCAGCAGCTGGTTTCATTTGGCGGTCCCCACCCTCAACATCAGAAAGAGAAGGGGCAGGTGGGTGAGCGGCTCCAGCCCGGGCTGCACCTCAGGCCCCAAGCGCACAACACGTTTTTAAAGCCTCCTGCTGCGGGGGCCGGCGGGCGGGCGGCCCCCCCCGGGG
>NW_009649458.1:1636844-1641752 GCF_000708025.1 Charadrius vociferus | reverse complement strand
CTCTAGCCCCCTCTCTCTCATTGGGAAGGATCACAGAATGGTTTAGGTTGGAAGGGACCTTAAAGACCATCTAATACCGACCCCTCTGCTGTGGGCAGGGACACCGCCCACTGGACCAGGTTGCTCAAAGCCCCATCCAGCCTGGCTCCAAACAACTCCAGGGATGGGGCAGCCACAGCCTCTCTGGGCAACCTGTGCCAGTGTCTCACCACCCTCACAGTAAAGCTTTTCTTCCTCATATCTAACCTAAATCTACCCTCTTCCAGTTTAAAACCATTAACCCTCGTCCTAGCACTACACTCCCTGATGAAGAGTCTGTCCCCTTCAGATATAGGAAAGCAGCTATAAGGTCTCCCTGGAGTCTTCTCCAGGCTGAACAACCCCAACTCTTGCAGCCTGTCTTCATAGGAGAGGTGCTCCAGCCCTCTGATCATCTTTGTGGCCCTCCTCTGGACCCGCTCCAACAGGTCCATGTATTTCCTATGTTGAGGACTCCAGAGCAGTATCCCAGGTGGGGTCTCCCCAGAGCAGAGCAGAGGGGCAGAATCCCCTCCCTTGACCTGCTGGCCACACTCCTTTTGATGCAGCCCAGGATGCTGTTGGCCTTCTGGGCTGCAATCACACATTGCCGGCTCATGTTGAGCTTCTCATCCACCAATGCACCCAAGTCCTTCTCCTCAGGGCTGTTCTCAATCTATTCTCTTCCCAGCCTGTATTTGTGCTTGGGATTGCTCTGGCCCACATGCAGGACCTTACACTTGGCCTTGTTGAACTTCATGAAGTTTGCACAGGTCCACCTCTCCAGCCTGTCCAGGTCCCTCTGAATGGCATCCCTTCCCTCCATTGTGTCGACGACTCCACACAGCTTGGTAGAAGAAGCAAATCTTTCTTGTAGGGCAAGATGCAAATCCATGAGAACGCAAGCTTTGCCAACACCATCGCTCATAATGAAACAACTTGGCCGCTACCAGTTTCCCCAAGAGTTAATTTCTGATGTTCAAAAAGCACTTGTGTAAGAACCTGCCAGGAATCAAAATTTGTAGAGGTGGCAGGTAACAGGGGCGGCTGTGTGTGTCACACAGTCTGCACCTCTTCTTGGTAGGCAAAACCCTATCTTGAAGCATCCAAAGACCTGCCACGCTGCGGTGCCATTCTGGGTGCCATTCAGGAAGGCAGGAGTTGCTTTTGCAGACTTGGTGGAGGAGGTTAATTTTCTCATTCTACAGCAAACTGTGTCCACTACCTACAGAAAACAATTAATCCTGCATTTGGTTGATCAGAACCTTGCCAGCAAATGTAATAAGACCCTTTTTTATTGCTTTGTAACGTCACCATTTAAACAAGAACGGACAAGCAAAATTCTGACCATTTCTATTCTAACTTATAAGAGCCATGACAAGGACTGAAATAACGTATATCAAATCTATATACATCTTCAGGAAACAATGAAAATCACAACTAAATTCTTATCACAATACATAACTCCGGTACAAGTTGCAAACTGAAGCTGTTTCAAATAAGTCTTATGTATGGTATTCCCTGGATGATGTATCTCAACAATGATGATACCGATATCACGACTAGAAAGAACTCTATTCTAGTTCATATTAGAGGGCAGTATAGCTGAGCTTCATGGGAGATCAACAGACCTAAATATAGGTGTGTTTGTGGGTGCTAGACATCTGAGCTCCCATTTCAGAGCGCTAAGGCTTCACTTGCTTAAATGTAGGTTGTCTAGTGGCATTTGAGATGCCGTATGGTATCCAGGACACCTAGATGGGGCTGACACAAGACCTATGGAAAACCCATCTACAGCATGAGCTGGAGTCCGGGCAGTATGTGCAAGGACATCTCAAGTGGCACTAGAAGCTCAGGCATCTGAATCTCATCCCTAGTAACAGCCGTTAATGAAGCCTGAGGAACAATGTGGCGCCGTAGCCACTAGGTGTCTTCTTCGGGGTGAGCACAATCATTTCTAGGTTCCACTGCCCAATTACTTAGACCACCACAAGCTATGAATAGACATTTAAGGCTGAATTCACTTGTCAGCATACAGAAGTCTTGTGCCATTGCAGATGCCCTAAGGAATCCCAAACATCCACAGGGGGTTGGTAGGTGTGATGCAAGACGTGCAGAAGACCACATGCAAGAGCAGCTGAAGGCCAGGCAAGGATGCCCCAGGGCACCTCAAAAACCTGCAAAGAATTCCTAGAGGTGTAAAATACTGGAGTTTCCAGACTGGAGAATTATATGACTTTCTTTAGGTGAGACTGTCCAAGGATTGCTGACCCTCTTGTCCATTCTCCAGATGCATTTAACTGGCAACAGTGCAAAAGAAAAGAGGTAGAACCCAGAGGTTCTGGCTGCATAGCAGGAAACAGAATTGAATTTCAAGTTGTTTGAAATTAATTTTTTCTTCTTTTCGGTCAAATTCCATTCTCAGGCAAAGTTGATAAATCTGAGCCTGGCCAATCATACATTTAAGACTTCTTAGGAAACTGAAGGGGAAAAGATCAACTAGAATGTGCACTATTAAAATTTCAATCCAGATAACTTCGGAACAGCCAAATGTGCCTGTTACACTTACTACAGAAGTAAAAAAAATCAGGATCTGAATGATGCAGGAGAAGCTTTGACAAAGTATTTTGCTTCCTGTATATAATCAATCTTTGTTGCGTGTAGTAATGACATACTTTTACATTTTCCATTCAAACAAATATAGATGAGCGGGTATGTGTCCTGACTGCAAATAGGTGTGATATAGGATGCTTTCAACCAAGAGCAAATCATTTTGCTTGCTTTTTCTTTGTTTTTCTAGTGTCAGAATTTGCTGTGGGCATTACCTGGTGACAGACATGATGCAGTGTACTGAAACAACGTGGTGATAAGCAAACCAAGAGTAACCTTTGCTGATTTTAATGATAACTAGGGAGTACCCCTTCAGTACATACATACATGGGATTATGTTAAGCTGTCAGGTATATTCACAATGAAACAACATTTCACATTCAGTATATAAAAACAATTCATCAGGAAGGTTCTGCTGCAATTCACAGTACAGAGAGAATGAATAACCAATATTCCAATATTCTTTAACGTAATTAAGAGATAGATACAGAGCTAAGGAATTATGATAAGTATTTGCACACAAATCTTAAAAGCACACAGAAAAATGTTTTCATTTAAGTAATATTTTATTACGTATGGTCTAGTTATTTAAGAGTTCCTTCACAGAAATATTTTAGACTATCATTTAAATACATTGCTACAATAGTAATAAAACACTCACAGGAGTAGGAAATAGGATTTTTAAAGATTCCTTTTAAGCAGAGGGGATAACCCCCACACATTACTAGAAGACTAAACAGGTAATGCATGTAATAGCTGTATAAATTGTTTTATAGAGAACTACAGCTCTGCGGTTGCTGTTTTGCAAGCTTAAAACATAAGCTTTCCCATTAGTATCAATGTCATAATTGTCTAGCCAATTAATTTTGGTTATCTGTCAGAGAAATTTGCCTTGGGAGGTACTTCAAGTCGGATATTTCAGTGCTCTTAAAGACTTTCTGGAGGAAGAGTTTTGCTCCTTAGTGTGACATATGAAGAAGTACTCAATAAGCAGAGAGAGAGGCAAAGTCACAGAAAAGTTTACGGCATTGATGGATCAAAGGGAGAAGAAAGACACATGATGATCACGAGGGAATTAGACAGCTTTGAGATCACATGGCACAACGCACAGTACCAGCCAGGGAAATGGCAGGGGAGACATGAGCTGTCATAGCTGTGTTACCACCAGAGTGTGCAGCACACTCTCCATACCCCATGGAATATGGTATGAGAAACAAAGAAGAGAAGCAAGAGAAGAGAAGAAGAGAAGCAAAGCAAGGTGAATCCTTGGCTAATCTAAAGAGTCTGTAAATTTGGAGTCTAAGACCTTGACCTGAATGTTAGCTACCTAAAGCATGGTTTAGATGGAATGTTCCAAGTCCAAGACTGGTTCAGGATGTCTTCCATCAGCTGCTTCTACCTAGTGCTGGAGATACTTAAACCTGTTTGCAATTTTCATTTAAGGTTCTTGGAGGTGTCAAGAGCTCTGCTTCTGTGCATGACCAGACCTGTCTTGCCCAAGCAACTGAAACCCTTTCAGTTTAGGACAGATCATGTGGAAAACCAAGAGCCTCCTCCTGTTTAATTTCTTGTGAGGCTTCGCCTACATTTGGTACACAGAAACATGAGCAAACAATGCGCTGCCTTTTGAAGAAAATAAAACACCAGTAATAGGAGAGATTGCGTAAGTGCTGTGTGATAGTATAGTGATTAGACTATGAAAATGAGAGCTGGATGTGCCATGTACTCTCTATGAGGGGGTTAAATTCCTGCTTGCGGAGATGCCACTCTAAGGCAGGTACTGGAAGTGTTAAGACTCTTGTCTACTTCAGAGCATATCTAGTTTAGAAGAGTCTGAAGAATGTTACTCCGTATGAGCTACAAAGCACTCCCAATATCTTAAGCGAGCTCAAGGCAACTTAAGGCAAACTCAAGACTTAGTAAGGACTAAAAGCTGCAGCTATAGTCTACCAAGGAAGAAGCATCGCTACCTTGCAGACTCCTGCACCGCACGAGAATTTCTTAAACAAACCACCCAGCGAAGTCCCAGAAACAGAACTTTCCTAAAAGTTTCTTCATTTACCCCAAAACCTTCAGACTCGCTAAAGGCAGTCGGTGTTTAACGAGGAGGAACGGCCTCTGCGTTATTTTTGCGAGTTTAAAAGACGGCAAAAGGACGGAAAGCCGCAAGAGCCGGAGCTGTCGCCGGCGCTGCAGGGCTCGTCTCAGCGAGCGCACCAGCCCCGGGGAGCCCCTGCCCGCTCGCACCCACCCGCCTCCCTTCGCCCTGGGTCCCGGGGC
>NW_009649458.1:1628206-1636772 GCF_000708025.1 Charadrius vociferus | reverse complement strand
ACACTCCCACCCCCCACCCCCCTCACCCCCGCCGGGAGCATCATCCTCCCCTAAATACACACACGCACACTCCCACCCCCGCTCGCAGGGCTCGTTTCTGCTTCTCCCCTGCTCTGCTCTGCTCTGCGCGGGGAGCACCCGTGTACCTCTCCCCCTCGCCGATTCTCGCGACTGCTGTATCTGTGTTGTTCTGATGATATCTCTGTACGCTGCGACCTGCCTTCCTCCAGCTCCTGCCTATCCAGCCTGGGAAGAAGAAAAACACGGGGGAAAGAAATATTCCATCTAGCCAGTGGCATCTTTTGCAGCCTATAGGTTGAGCAGAGGTCTTTTTACATCGTTTTCAGCTTTGCCTACAAGTGTCCAAAGATTAGAGAGACAATATTTATCAAGCAGAAATCCTTAATTATGTTTGGATGGTTTAGTGAAGTCCCCAAACCCCACAGTAGAGACTGGACTTACAGTGCAAGGCGAACGGAACAGGCTGGGAGGGAAAAGGGGAGGAGGAAGATTCATTTCTTCATTCAGAAACTGGATGAAACAACCCTGAGAAAGGAGGAACGGCTGCACTCTTTCTGTGACATTCCGGAGAAGGTCATGTTCCATTTCAGCTGGAGACACAGGACTGACTCACTCTCCTTGTGTTTCTGAAAGAAATCATTAATCTGTTCTAACTTTTTGTGTTCTTAGGGAAGAGTCTGTTTTGTGCTGTGCTCTTTTAGCCATTCACCTGCTTTGTGTTTCTACAGTGACCAGGAGCAAAGGGAAAATATTAGATCATGTCCGAGTTTTGGCTAATTTCTGCCCCGGGAGATAAAACAAATCTGCAGGCATGGGAGAGAATGAACACGGTGACATGTAAATCCAACCTGTCCAGCAACAGCAAATTCCATATTCCAGACTTAAAGGTAAGCAAGGAAGGAGTTTGGGTGTGGGTGATAGAGTAGCATTAGCCGGGACTAAAGACTTTTGGGATAAATGTGGGATTTTTCTTTTGGGATAATACGCAGAGAGTAGAAGAAGATTGCAGTCAGGGACTGAATTGTGTTCAGTCAACTGAAAATTGATTAGAGAGAAAAGAAGTCATTGTGCTTGAAGCTGACCTTCACATTGGAAGGATATATGTTTAAGGAGTGAAGATGCAGGAGCTGAGTTAAATAACTAATCTGTTGCATTCAATATACTGTTTGCTTTCAGTCATGAAAGTCATACAGCATTGTACGTCTCGGATCGCTAATGCAAAGGGAGTAGCTACGTATCTAGACCCATGCCAGTAAGACTGCTGACAGAAGAAACAGTGCTATAATGTACATTACTCCTTGGGAAATGGAGTATGTGTGTATATTCAGCTACATTACCCAACTTCATATCATCATGTAAATAGGAAGAGTATTAATCCATGATTTTTTTTAAAATATCTTTGCATTATTTAATCCTTATTTTGTAAGACCTGCACCTTATTTTTGTTTCACTTGTGGCTATGAAAAAGCCAAATATGCTGCATTAAAGTCAGTGGCGCTACCACAGATGTAGAACTTAGTTCCCTGGGCTGGTGCCATAACCCGTCACTTAATGAAGCTGCTCTTAGTGCATCCAGGATCTGGCTTTAATCCGAAAAGATTGTTAACAGTTATGACTTGAGCTATCCCAGTTACGTAAGGATGCAAGTAAAAGGGGAGCATGACTGGTTCTCAAGTAATAACCCACTGAATTGTCACACGGATCTTTCAGACCAGGAATGTTGCTTTCTGTATGTACACCTGAGATTGATATGATTTTTACCATCTATGGGTCTTACCCAGCTGGTGTTGGTGTGTTTGCTAATGTTGTAGGAAATAAAGCATTCACAGTATCTGAAGGTGCAACCAGCTCATTAGTATTTGGTTCTATGCAAAATATTTTTCTTCTCCTTCAGCTTGACCCTTAATGTTGAGCTGGCAAGATTACAAGAAAAGGTTTGGCAATATATTGAAATACCATAAACGTAAGATTATGATTGTGACGGAGTCATACAAAAAGCAGATGTTGGTCTTGCGGGAAATGGCTTTGTGAGAGCCTTAGTCTGTGGTAATAGCAAAGAATGCAGACAGAGACCCCCTTCTGAATCCATGCTGCTTCCTTGGTTTGCTCAATACATCTGATTTGTTTGCATGTTTACTGTGTGCGTTTCTAGTCACTATTTTTTCATGTAAAATATCAGTCTATGCTACTTGATGATACGGGAATGAAAACAGGAAGGAAGACACTGATGTGTAATCTTGAGACTACACATACATTTTTCCTTTATTGGAAAAGGCTGTTTATGCCCTAGGACTTGGGTAAAGGAATTGCTACTATTTTCCACTAAGTAAATAAAGTTCTGCCAAACTACTGAGTTCACACGTGCTAAACAGAAGTCGATGTCTCTAAGACTCTGCCAACAGAAGCCTTAGACAGACTTGTGCATCTTTCACCTACTTCTCATCTTTTGCACAGGTGGGGACACTGGATGCTCTTGTTGGTCTGTCAGATGAGTTGGGAAAACTTGATAGCTTTGCTGAAAGGTAAAATAGATCTTATTTACTGCCTACAAATGAGAAACAGACATTGTTTTTATGGGATGGTGTGTCCTTGTGTTCACCTTGGTCTGACTCAGTTCAGCCTGGACTACAACTGGACTAAAGTGGATAGGCTTTGTTTAACCTTTGTGTTGATTGTCATGCAGCCGTCACCAAGAACGGATTATTCCTTAAAATTTAGCTGAATTAAGTCCATGACAGTTTTGTCTGCACAGCAATCTGTTTGAGCGGCAGTGTTAGGGAAGCTGTTTCTTGAAAGGAAGCTGCTTAAAAAGCGTTGTTTTTTATAAAAAAAGAATGTCCTCCCACCCCATCCAGAAATTTAATAAAACAACATTTAGAGTATATGAAGCCCTCCCTGATCTTATCATAGAATCATAGAGTGGTTTGGGTGGGAAGGGTCTGTAAAGATCCTCTACTTCCCACCCCCCTGCCATGGGCAGGGACACCGCCCACTAGACCAGGTTGCTCAAAGCCCCATCCAGCCTGGCCTTGAACACTTCCAGGGATGAAGCATCCACAGCTTTTCTGGGCAACCTGTTCCAGTGCCTCACCACCCTCACAGTAAAGAATTTCTTCCTCATATCTAACCTAAATCTACCCTCTTCCAGTTTAAAACCATTACCCCTCGTCCTAGCACTACACTCCCTGATAAAAGAGTCTGTCCCCTTCAGATACAGGAAAGCAGCTATAAGGTCTCCCTGGAGTCTTCTCCAGGCTGAACAACCCCAACTCTTGCAGCCTGTCTTCATAGGAGAGGTGCTCCAGCCCTCTGATCATCTTTGTGGCCCTCCTCTGGACCCGCTCCAACAGGTCCATGTATTTCCTATGTTGAGGACTCCAGAGCAGTACTCCAGGTGGGGTGTCACCAGAGGAGAGCAGAGCAGAGGGGCAGAATCCCCTCCCTTGACCTGCTGGCCACACTCCTTTTGATGCAGCCCAGGATGCTGTTGGCCTTCTGGGCTGCAATCACACATTGCCGGCTCATGTTGAGCTTCTCATCCACCAATGCACCCAAGTCCTTCTCCTCAGGGCTGTTCTCAATCTATTCTCTTCCCAGCCTGTATTTGTGCTTGGGATTGCCCTGGCCCACATGCAGGACCTTGCATTTGGCCTTTGTACTTCATGAAGTTTGCACAGGTCCACCTTTCCAGCCTGTCCAGGTCCCTCTGAATGGCATCTCTTCCCTCCAGCGTTTTGACCGCACCACACAGCTTGGTGTCATCTGCAAACTTGCTGAAGGTGCACTCAATCCCACTGTCCATGTCACCAACAAAGATGTTAAACAGCACCGGTCATGGTACCAACCCCTGAGGAATGCCACTTGTCACTGCTCTCCACTTGGACATTGAGCCATTGACCGCAACTCTTTGAGTGCAAACATTATTTTCCCAAAACTTTTCTCTTGAGCTTTCTGCCCCCCTTCAATCAGATACAGGAGTTCTAAGAAATAAGTTCTGAATGAAATCTGGAGCTCTCCCTCTCCAGGCTTTTAAACTCCTCGAAAACCAGAATAATGACTCACATTGTATCAAACCTATTTATGCAAAAACTCACATGATCTTCTTGCTGATCATTGCCTAGATTGCCTTTTGGGCCAAACTGACCTGGGTGTACAAAGAATAATATAGTACAGCAAGCTGAGAAAATGCCATGTTGTAAGATACTTCATAGCACAAAGTAGACTTTGTGGTTAAGGCAGTGAAAGTACAAGCTGTTGGCGTTTTTTGGGGGCAGTTCTTTTTTGCTTTGGAAGCGTACCTCACAAATAATTGTGGTCGTGGTCATGGAGGGATGTGTTAGCTCTGAGGCTTTTTGCCTTTTTTCCCCCAGCCAGGACTGGTAAGGATTTGCTTGTCTAAATATGCTTAATACTTCCATAGATTTTGTCTGGCAGTTGCAAACACGTACGGAAACACTGATATAAACAGTTTACATCTGTGCTAGGCAGTTTGAGTGAAAATAAGTCTGCTAGAATATGTTTCTGTAGGATTATTTTTTTACTACTTCACTGGTGCTACAGCAGGGGTCTATTAGGATGATTACATTTGATGACTCTGGGTTGCACACAAAGTTGATCTTTTTAGAATCATAGATTCATAGCGTATGTCAAGTTGGAAGGGACCCATAAGGACAGAATCATAGAATCATAGAATTGCTGAGGTTGGAAGGGACCTTTAAGATCATCAAGTCCAACCATCAACCTACCCTGACAAAACCACCTCTAAACCATGTCCCTGAGTACCACATCTACCCTTTTTTAAACACCTCCAGGGATGGCAAATCCACCACCTCCCTGGGCAGCCTATTCCAATGTTTAATAACCCTTTCAGTGAAAAAAAATTTCCTAATATCCAATCTAAACCTCCCCTGACATAACTTGAGGTCGTCTCCTCTCATCCTATCACTTTTCACCAGGGAGAAGAGGCCAGCCCCCACCTCTCTACAACCTCCTTTCAGGTAGTTGTAGAGGGTGATAAGGTCTCCCTTCAGCCTCCTCTTCTCCAGGCTAAAAAATCCCAGTTCCCTCAGTTGTTCCTCATAAGGCTTGTCCTCCAGACCCCTCACCAGCTTTGTAGGCCTTCTCTGGACACGCTCCAACACCTCAATGACCTTCTTGTAGTGAGGGGCCCAAAACTGAACACAGTACTCAAGGTGGGGCCTCACCAGTGCCGAGTACAGGATCATCGAGTCCAGCTCCCTTCTCCTCATAGGAATACCTAAAACTAAACCATACTGCTTTTTTCAGGATTTTTAGCAGGACAGAGCAACTTAATGCTTAATTCATCAAGAAAACCTTCTCCATTGTGACCCTGCCAAAACAAAGTGCCCGAAATTAATTCTAAACATGTTCAGGCCTCTGGTTCATACTGCAGAGTTTCTTTGTGAAGTGGTGATGAGGCCAAATTTGGGGAGAGACAGTGCCAATACCTGCTATCTGTTCTATTGGAAGGTGTCTCAGGGCAGCAGATAGGCAAGCAACTGTGTGATTTAGGTTTGAGGGCTGCCAAAAATCAAGCAGAACTGATTTTCAGAGGGCTTAGCTAATTCCCAGCTTTGTGAAGAATTATGACTTCTGAAAGCCATCTGTAGGATCCGTGTAAGATCACAGAGGGTGATTTTAAGTGAAATGTCAGCATGAGCTTCCTAAGCTCACCGCCTCCTTCTGTTAACTTTGTCTTAACTTGACAACATGGTGCACTTGCTTATTCAGGCTGAATGCTGCTTTTTTCCACTAATTGTCCCTTTAATGCCAGTAATGACACTTACCATATGACGTGCTATCGGCACCGAGCAGAGGGGTCAGTGAGGCCCCTCCATCATAAGCTACTGCAGGAAGGACTCTTCCTATTTGTCTTGTTTGCCTATCCAGCTACGTAATCAAGAAGGATCAACGAGATTTAAAAATAAGCAAAATGCGTTAAAAGGTAAGGAAAATGCATTAGAGTAGAGTAATAGCAGAGAATAATCAACACAGATCAAGCCCCGCAAGGACGTACAAAAGCATTTTGCATTAAATGAATGCCCAGGGTTTTGAGTATAAATTGTGATTCAAGGGTTAAAATGCCAGGCACTCACACTTCTTCAAGTAAATGGCATCCCGAGGGTTACAAGCCTCTTCAAATGACCTGAGCATTTATATTCCTGCTCCTCTGAAGCAGCTACCTGCTGAACTGTTGCTAGATAAACAAAACGGCCAGTAAAGCCAGGCAGCACAAACCTGTCAGCGCTGCCTCCTGCCAGGACAGCAGAGAAGGGGCAAGAGTTTGCAGGATCTATTGTTTCCATATACTTTTATTATTTATTTACACAGGGAGGTGGAGTGTTTTTCCATGTCACCGTGTGGTAGCATGGAGCTCTCTCAAGCTGACGATGCCCTCAGCTGCTTTTACCCGAGGGTTCTCCTGAGTTCTTGGGCCGGCGGAGCATTCTGCAGTGGCCTCAGATTGCAGGGTTTCTGCTCCCTGCAGCATTTTGGAGGCCGCGCTCGTACCACCCTGTAATACACGGTATCATTTAAGTAGTGTTAAACTTTTTTTTGAAAGTAATGACATTGCAGCAATTTCAGAAGCAAAATGTGAGAGTTCTTCCAGGCCATAATAATAGGCTAAATGGAGTTATTCTCTTTACAGGTTTTTATTGCTACTTCTTGAGGCAGTTTAGCTGAAAACCTGTCCTTTTATAACACATCATTTAAGCAAGATATTTGCTCAAGGTGGGATTCATCTCATCTAAAGGCAGAAGTTTAAGGGTTGGCTGCAAATGCTGCTTGCTGCTGGATGTCACTATAGTTGATGGGACTTCTCCAGTGGTCTGATTCCCCTCACTTGCCTCAGACTTCAGTGGTACACAGGGTGCCTGTTCTGTCTTTGCATGGGGATTGTATTGGATGAGTGAATCCCTCTTGCGTTTCACAGGAGGCAAGGCAAGGCACAGAGACTAAGCCGGGACTGGAGAACATTTCTCTTGGTGCAGCATGTTCATGCCTTCTGGCCATATCCTGCTGCAGGGACCTTGGGGCGTGAGGGCTAGAAGGGGACCAAGCCTTGCCTGGGCAGCTGGGACTGCTGGGCACACGACGGTACATACCTGTCCCACCATCTATATTTATCGAGCACACACCGGAGTGTGCGTTCCTTTTCTGGGTTTGATGAAGGCGGCCCATTCATCTGTTGTCTTAGCCTGTGCTGTATCACCGTGTGATGCATCATGTTTAGTAATCGTTAAGAGCTCCCACTTTGTGTCCCTTTAATGGATAGAATCAGTTAACAAGTCACAATCTGTACAACATGTCAGAATTAGATGTTACAATATGGATGATGGGATCTAGATGTTACTTAGTCTAGTCCTGTTACATAACCTCGCGCAATTCATAGCATAAATACTTAGAATTACCACTTCAGGTTCCGATGCCTTCAGAAGTCCCATACCGGTTTCCATAGGATACCATCCAGATCTCCTTATTTACCAGGATGGCAGGATGATCTTTTCCGGATCTCTGTACAGACCCTGTTGGCAATCTAGTCCCAATTATAGTCTACCAACAGTCCTCTCACTGTTTTCCATAGGATGAACACTCCACTGGTGCTGAAATGGCTGGAGGGTCTTTTCTGGTTACCAGGATCAACGTTGGCGATGATCTAGGCTGATGATGAGGGGTCATCAGCATCAGCCCTCCATGTGAGGGCAGTCTAAGGAGACCAGAGCTAACCCTCTCCCAGCTGTCAGGTTCGTCCCCAGCTGCACCCAACCGTAACCAAAGCAGTTCAGGTTCCTTGAAAAGCTACTGGTTTATACACTTCCCTGTTATGCCCTTAGCCTCCTGCTATACTGTTCTTATCACCTGGGCTTGAGTCCTGTCTTGTTCCAAGCTCCTTTGGTCTCCCTGGACACCCTGAAGGGGCTGAAAACCAGTTGTGTCTACAAGCTGAAAACTGCAAGGCAAGTTTGAAAGCTGAAAACTGATGGGGAACCACTGTGTGGATCCCTGCACCCTCACTGCAGTCCAAGTGTGGGCAACACAGTGTTCTCCAGCAGCACTCAGCTGGCACCAGGTCCCTCAGTGGCTGCAGCCAGACGGTGGAAAACTGCGGCAGCCCTGAGAGAGCTGTGAACTAGAGTGCAATGGCGTAGATTCCTCCTACAGGCACTCTGAACTGCACCTGTCCAGGATCATGAGAAGAATGGTTTGGGTTGGAATGGACCTTTAAAGATCATCCAGTCCACCCCCCTGCCATGGGCAGGGACATCTTCCACTAGATCAGATTGCTCAAAGCCCTGTTCAACCTGACCTTGAACACTTGCAATGATGGGGCATCCACAGCTTCTCCCAGCGACTTGTTCCAGTGTCTCACCACCCCATTGTAAAGAATTTCTTCCCTATGTCCAATGTAAATCTACCCTCTTTCAGTTTAAAACTGTTGCCCCTTGTCCTGTCACTACAGGCGCTGGTAAAAAGCCTCTCTCCAGCTTTCCTATAACCCCCCTGTATATAGTGAAAGGCCGCA
>NW_009649458.1:1608425-1628169 GCF_000708025.1 Charadrius vociferus | reverse complement strand
ACTTCTGCTTTCTTGGCAGCATCAGCAACCTCAGGTTTTTCCTCCCTGTCACCGGACTGGAAAACCTTTCCAAAGACTGCATAGTCCAAAGACTGTGAGTTTCTTCCCGGGAACAGAGATAGAATTACTATGAATTACTGCTTTTAAATGGCCTATAAATCTGTTTTGCAGTATATCAAAGAAAATCCTTTTCTCTGATGCTCTCGTGATATCTGTACCTGGCCTGAAGTCCCTTTCCTGAACTCGTGAAAGACACAGGATGTCACAAGACACAGTGCCCAAACACTGCAGGTGCCCTTTCAGTCTCCAGCTCATCTGCAGCTGTAGTAGTCTGTCCTCTGTAAGGAAAGAAAGGGAGAAGCAGCCTGTTATTATGCTCCACTCTATGTCATCATGCCAAGGATTATGCCCACTTCATGTCTCTGCCAATTTCATGATCAGGCACTTACTTTTTAACTGTTGCTTTTTTTACAAGGTGTAGTCAACCTGCAATGGTTAGGGAACTGGTGGCCAAATTCTGCGAATATTTCTGAGTACAGAAGGGTACTAGAAAAACCAGAAAGGCTTTTGGCCTGTAGGAGTTATGTACTTTGACTAGAGCCAGGGGGATCTACTGCTGGAGGGACTTGATGAATCCATTTTTTAAATAAGCAAAGAATAAGTAACTGTGTGGAGATAATGTTCTCCAGGAGGGGCTCTATTCGAATCACTGATCTGAATCAGGCAGAAGGAGGATTTGAATCTAGTTCTCTCACACCTTAAAGGAGTGTCTTGTCTACCATGCTAAAGAGAAAAGAGAAAGAGTCCCCTAAAGAAGAGGAATAAGAAGGAAATTCTCCCTGTCAAACAGGAGAACACTGTTGTTTCCCCCTGAGTACTTTGTAAGAACCTTATCTCAGCAAGACCTACGGGTTTATTGAGCATCCCATGGAACAGATTTTCAGCCAGTCTGTATGTAGCCTCTTGTTCACCATTAGAGTTTAAACATGGGCTTCTTGCCTTCTTGTTTCCTCTATGAGTATCACGAATATACAGAAGACTGAACCTTGACCTTCTGGAAGTCTAGAGCAGTGGGGAAATGATATTACCCATGAGTTTGCGGAGATCAGTGTATTTAGAAATAAGGAATTGCAAACTAACCTGCCTTGCTTCAGAATTGTTTTGTTTGGGCACTTCCATGTTTATCAGATCATTGTGGCAACTGTTTTATATTCATTTTGTTTCTTCACTAACAAAGCTTCTCTTGTTACACCTAAGCGTAATAAAGAAAATAGCCCAGTACATAGGGGAAGTTATGGAGGACTCAAAAGATAAAGTCCAGGAAAATCTTCTGGCCAATGGAGGTAGGTGCTGGGAATGTGGTTTTTTTTTAATACATTGATGCTGCTTTGGTTTGCTTCAGAATTTTAACATGTGGAATTTAAACACTGGCACATTAGAAAGGACAACCATCACCAACATTTTTTAAGAACACGTCTAGCCTCCTCCCATTTTTCTCAAAGTTAGCAGAAGCTTTATCCAGTGCCAACTTTGCTTCCAGGACGGTGTTCAGTGTCTAGTACTGAACTAGTTTCTAACACCAGAGCTGAGGAGTGAAGAGGAAAGCAGGAGACACCCTTCTTCCCTCCTAAAATGACCTAGCACCTTTCTGTGCCCTGTGTGGGCTTGATCTCCTACAGGCAGCTAAATCTCATTGTTTATGGCTGCAAGACATCTATCAGTGATCTGGTAGTGATTTGCCTTCCCTCCTACAGTGCTGGGACAGATCACATCATTAACTGTGGATTTCTGACATCACAGGTGGATGTGTGAGGCCACAGCTCCAAACCATGGTGCCAGGGCTGCACTCACAAGGTTGTGCCAGAGTCTGGCAGGACGTGTACGTGCAACTCCTGTCAGGAGAAAATGCCCTTCAGTGGTGTCCTGCCCTGGCTGGCGGCAGCTGTGTAGCAGAGAAGAGCAGGCAGTGAAGGCAGGGGCACTTCTGACATGCCAGAGGGCCGTGGGAGCCCACTACCTTCTGTATGCTCCCCTACATCATCTCTAAGTAGCCAATATGGTGTTTTTATAACCTCCATGAACTAATTTTCCCCCTTTATTGTCTAGTATGGTACTCAAGGCCCTAAAGGGAGCCCATGTCAAGGACAAAATGAACATTTAGAAACTGGTAGCTCCTAGATCTCCGCATGTTTTGTTAAAGCCTGGTTGTGTTTCAGAGCAAATTCCTCCCCAGCTATCCTAAAAAACTACAACAAAATTGGATGTGTTACACATGCTAATTACAGGCTTATAGAATGTTGCTTGTAAGTAAACTAAGAGTGCACACCCCATCACCCTTTGACTGTCTGCAGTGTTGTACTTCAGATCTGTATGAGTAAAGGATGGGGAGGAAGTTCTTTTACAAGTGTTCTCCTTGCATGACATAAGAGTGACATTTGATGGTGCAACTGCTTGACAAGTACAATAATCCTACTTATTGTGTTTCAGGGCTAAAGGATAAAATGAAATGTCTCAAAAGTATGTTGAGGATTGCTGATTGCAGTGAAGTTATAAGCATGCATTTGTGTGCATTAGTGCTAGACACAAGTCTTGGTCTGGTTGTAGAGATACAGTGATCAGGTTACGATGGATTTCTCAAGTAACAACCTCGTAGCTCGATCACGATATCCCTATGACTTGAGAAACGACAGGTTTCACATATTTCCTTTGTTTCCACTTTTTACAGCATTTTCCTTTCCTATCAGCTCTGCATGTGTTGTAATAGAAGGATGTGGGAATTACTTGTATGTGTTACTAATTTCTGTCCTCTGTTTGGATTTGGTCATCTAAACAAATCATATTAAACTAAGACATTAACCTTTCCAAGATTAATAACTTCATCTTAAAAAATTGAGTCAGCTTTAGTATATGAGGCTTCCCCTAATACATTTCAGTGTCATTCTTCATAACCAGCAGCAACTTTGCTGTATGAATTCTTCCTCCTCCCCTTTCTGGTTAGCAAAAGGACTCTAAAGTTGAAGACTTCCTTGAGGTCGTGAAATCAGAAACAAAATTATAAGACACGCCTTCTTGCTGCATGGTCCTGTTTCAGGCTATTAGACCATCCCAACTCAAATTTTGTTTTAGATTACACTGTACAAGTTTTCTGATTTTAGCTCAGTTGTATATAATCCTGACAGCAATTTGGTCCACGAACAGAGGAAGATGGTGGCTGTGTGTCTAACAATTTTTTGGTTAGATTTTTTTTGCAGAAAAATGCAAAGTACTAGAAAATACAGCACTTTTAGTTAAGTGCACGCACACCCTACTTTCCAGTGGGCAACAGTCGAAAGCAGCCATGTGGAGATGTCTCTTATAGAAGCAAAATGTGTGTTTGTGTATTAAAGGGAATTCTAGTATATCACAACAGCAGGAAATGCTTTCTTGCTTATGACAGAATAAAAAATGTGAAATGTATGTAAAAGCTTTTCTTCAAATAGTCGGTCCGAATTCTCTTCCGTTTATAGTAATGTTAAACCCAAATGAATTTTAAAATTTGGCAAGTGGTGGAATAACTCCATTCTTTATAATGAGCTCAAAATAAAGCAGAATGGGAAGCAAAACAATTTTGAAAACTTAAGTGTTTTGAAGGGAAAGTATTTAACATTGCCTCTTAGAGATGGGTGAGTAAATCAGAGTTACGAGGGATTCAGGCTGTAGGGTTCCTGGGCAGCTGTGAGCACGCTGGGGTAGGTAGGAAGCATCTCTCCTGGATGGGCAGCTATGTGAAGGCTTTTAGAAGTGACTTGAGAGGTTCCGTAAATGAGGGGTGCCATTCCATGAGCAGCAGGGTGCTTGGAGCGCTTGGCATTTTAAGCTCAGTTCTGCTAATGTGTGCACAGTAGTTTGTGCCGTCCCCAAGATCAGGCTGCTTCACTGAACTGCCTGAACTGCACCGTGCCAGAGCACTGCTCAGGAATTAACTTGTAAAATGGGCTGAGAACTCATGCTGTGCTTAACTGCCTAACATTTTTATTCTGCTGAGATTCAAGGAATGCGAGGATAGAAAGGGCATGTGTAGGTCTACAGGGAACTTCCCTATCTCCTCAACTATGTGTAGGTCAGAGCCTGCGAATACACTGTTCCTCTATACAGCCCAGTAATACCGTGCTCTGTGCAGGTTTCATTCCCCTAAGCAAGAAAGCTTGGAAGAGACGCAGCAGGATGAAATCCTTATGTTGTGTACTCCGTGCTGAAAGTGCTCGGTGAATTCTATTGCTGAAGTGTTTTTCACCTCCCTGCCTTCCCCCCAGAGAGCAGGAGCAAGCACTGGCACACGCAGGAGCTGTCTGAGAGCTCTCCCTGCCTTCTGCAGCTTTGCCCCCTTCCCATACGCTTCCTGTGCAGAAAAATTTGCTCAGACCTTAGCAGGAAGGGTTGCATCTTTGCCTCGTGATTCCCGTCTATTGGATGTGGGGGAGGTTTACACAGCTGTGGTTTTAGAAAGAGGGGAAGAACACCGTCATGCCAGTGCTGTCTGCCTCCCAGGCAGTCTATGCCTTGCTCAGAAGCCTGTTTCCTCCTAACATGAGACTTTCCATGCTTTAGAAATCTAATAGGGTAAACTGACTCTGTTGTGGGGTGAGAGAAGCCCACGGAAAGGATAGCGCTGTCCTGCCAAAGGTATTCGGTATCACACCAGGCAGGGTAGTACCCTCAGCCTGGTAGTATGGCAGTTATGCAACTTTTCACATTCCTTCTCGTGCACCTCAGTTCATAAAGTTTTCCCCACACCCTGGAAGTCCAGCCCACAAGAAATTGTACTCAAACCTCACTGTGGACTCTCTGGACACAGTAGCAAAGAGCACTGAATGGCTCCAGCGTGCCCCTCCTTTTACTTGCCACCTTGAGCTTGTTTTGCTTCCCATCTCCCCAGGGTGACTTCCCAGATATTCTCCTGATCTGGAAGAAAGCCTGTCCTGCAGGTGACACTGTTCTGGCTTCTTTCTCTAGACACTGGGACCCTGCCTGCTGCCTTTCTCTAACCTCCCTAACCTGCAGGGGGACAGTCCCAGCCCCTCTGCTTGTTGTGAGTTTATCCCATCCCATGACGTTGCCCAAGAACATTATGTAGGACTGTGTTTGGCACCCCGAGGACTCTCAGGAGTCAGGTTAGGCACAGAGCTGTCTGATTTTGTGAGCTGCTGGAGGACAGTTCTTTATTTGGTACCATAATGTACCAAGTCTTAATGTTTTCTGACATTAAGGAGCCTTGGTCTTCAAAGACAGTGCCACAGCATGACCCTGTTCTAGGAGCTGGGTGTCATATGTGTCATCTCCCCTCGATTCTGGGAAGAAGCTGTGGCTCTCCGTGGTCCCAGGGTGTTTTGTTTTGGGGGGCTGCATGCACAGGGCCTTGCTGTGAATTTCTGTCGTTGAGTGCTGGGACTGGATTTATCCATTTAAAGAAAGACTGTATGGCTTTGCATGAGATGGGGAGCTCTGTGTGCAAAGTTGATGAGGAATTCCTCATTGCACCTGAATTGGTTTGATTTCTACTGAGTGTTTGACTGAATCACAGAGAAGTAACATCAGCCACACTTTTAATATCTTTGATCAAACTCTCAATAACCTGGGGTATTACTGCTGGTCCTGGGCACAAAGTATTTTTCTGATAGCTCTTGCCGGGATTAAATTCAGGCATGTTGCAATAATCAAGACTGAGGTATGTTACATCAAGCTGTTTGTGCTGTGAAGTGATGATTATTATTAGAACTATTTATAATTAGAATTTGAAAGATGGTTAGATTGGGCATATGATCTATGCGGATTTAATCTATATCAAATTTCTATGAGGATTCAGAGGTGGGCTTCTAGTTCATTCCTGTCACTAATGTTAATCAAAGATATGCTTAGGCTATAGCTGGGGGCTACTACCCAAACTTTCACCTGCCACCTGGTAAGCTGTCTGCTTTAATGCATCTCTTTGCATTTGCAGTTGATCTAATTAGCTACCTGACACGGTTTGAGTGGGACATGGCCAAATATCCCATAAAGCAGCCGCTGAAGAATATATCAGAAGCATTAGCAAAGGTAAACGGTACTCCAAACTTTAAGAAGATGTCAGCATGGGGAAACATGTGTCTTCTGGCAGTTTTTGGTCCCTCCTCTCATGGCAGTCAACGAGAGCTTTGCATTTGGTTTAGGCAGGAACAGGCTCAGAAGGACACACTCTGTACTGAAGCAGTTGATAGTTTAATTTCTACTGTAATAATAATGATATCTATATTTAAACCTATCCAGTCAGTAAGTATATGGCACTTTATCAGATTTACTAGAGTACATTGACATGCTTTCTGCACTTTAATCCCCTTCTTTGTAATATTTTATTGGTTTTATATACTGCCATATCGTTCTCCATTTTGGAGTTCTTTTGTGAAATCGTTGGCCTGACATTATATCAAATGCATTGCAGGCTGGATGAATTATTTACACTCTCAGTCTATTCAGGAAAGCATGATGCGTTCTTCAGTATAGATAACAAATGAAATCCTGAACTTGCTCCTTAGGTACAGCTGTAACACACACACGGCAGCAGATAACTGCATCCTATTTTCTGCAGAGGCCTTTGCCACAGGGCGGCTCGGACACCGCCTCCCTCTTGGCCACCATCAGGTGGTTTTCCGAGGGGCTGACAGCTGTGTCCTTGCCTTAAGGTGCAGCCGGAGTGGGAGCGGGGTGAGGACAACACCTCAAGCACTGAGTTGACTCACTTTTTTTACTTTGTTTTAGCAAGTGACTCAAATAGAAACAGACCTAAAGACCAGATCAGCTGCATACAACAACATTAAAGGAAATTTGCAAAGCCTGGAGAAAAAAACTGTGTAAGTATAGCATGTGCCTGTTCACATCTGGAACACTGCATGGCTGAACGGAGGGCAGTGCATGCTCACACCCACTGCTGTGCTGTGGACCATGTGGGTTCTGGTGGGAAGAAATTTTTCTGGCTTTGGGGCGTGCTAAGCACCTACAGAGCCAGCGAAAGCCAGAGCCGGGGGAGCTGGTGTGATCAGCATGTCTCAAAATCAGCTCCGGGACACTGCGGTTCCTAATAGGATTTTATTGGCAGCGTGGGCAGACGGTCTTGGGAAAGAATCAAAACTAAATGCACTGTATTGTTCTGATGAGATTTCAGTGAGTCAGAAGTTAGATAAGCTGAGTCAACCGGTGGATTCCTTTGCAAGACAGAGCTTTTTCCGATGGGAGCTCTGCAAATGCTGTTCAGAAAGTCAGTTTTACAATATTCCAGGCAAAGGCATCTATTCTCTGTCCCAGCTGTGTCTACCTCACCAGTATATCCCATTTACATTTTTCTTTTCTTTGTTTTATTCTGTTGGTCCAGGTAATGCTCTGTCAGGGCTTCCGAAATTCTCTCTCCTCTCTCTCCAACTGCTTATGGTCTTTACCTATGTCAGCGCTGATACCTGGATTTCCTCCAGGGTATCACTGGGGAGAATAATAAATGCCAGTAGGTAGTAAATTTAGAGCAGCTTAGACGATGCTGTGCAAGCCCTTGCCCAAGACACGCTCATATGTGCCGCTCTTTCCTACTCAGGCCCCTTGCTCTGGGCACAGGACACAGGTCTTCACCTTCCCGGCACCGCAGCCAGCCAGGCTGGCGGCCTGCCTAGAAACCAGCCCTTGTCCAAGGGAGATACTCACAGGGGCTCAAACCAAACCCCAGGGTGGTTGGAATTTAGTTCTGAATGCGTAGCTAAAATGAGCATGCCTGGCACCAGTGCCACTGAACCCAACCAGAAACGACAGAAAAAATACTTCCAGGTGGTGGTTCAGAATGAGTTTGTCAAAAAAATGCTATCCCTCATGGAGACCTGCTCAACATGGGGACTGCAGTGCCCACGAGGGGCAGTGGAGCTGTATCACAGTTACACCTTCCCCTCTTTCTGCTGAGTTCCTGTGTCCATACCTCACCACCAGCAGCCAGCACCACTGGCCTGTGCTTCCAGCTTGGTATAGACAGTGTTAGACACATTTGTCTCAGGCTACGTTCATGTGGATAATCATGGGTGGGAGGGACAAGAGGACGATAGCTCCCATTTCCGTTTTCTTGGCACTGTTTGAATTCCCAGCCCACTCTGCAGCATCTCTCCAGCTTCCACGTCAGCTTTAAGCACCTGGAGAGAGGCAGAAGCTCTGTGTGGGGAACATACGCAGTGCCAGGCCTTCAGAAAGGTGGGGAGGGAGAACGGAGGCCCCATGGTCCAGGCCTATCTTCCTCTCACCATCCTGTCCACCTTAAATTGGTGGCATCTCTAGCTTCTACCAGTGCCAGCTAGCTTGGGTTGAACAAACATCTAATAAGATGTTACGGGCCAGTTAATTAATGTTTAGACTGGCACAGTGAAACTCAAACCAAAAGCTACTGGTTTAGGTAGTTCATTCCTCCCAGTGACAGAGAGGGCAGCTGCTCTCTTCCCATACACACCTAGTGCCTCCCAGCCATGCCCGGCCAGCCCCAGCCATCTACGCTTCCTGGGCGTGCAGCACTAGTGGGACTTAATGTGATCAAGTGGGCTTAGACCATGAAGAGACCCCCTCCTGCAGATCCCACCTGCACCCAAGACTGCTGCTGCCACTGTCCTTCAGCTGGAGGTATCTCTGTGTGCTTGTCCATGGCAGTCCAGGGTTGCTTTGATGGCTTAGGTCCATACTAACATTGCTTACTCTGACTGAAGCGTGGTGACACAGGCAGATCAACAGGCAGCCTTGTGAAGGCAGGTGCCTCCAAAAGATGCGGCAATGAGTGGGAGCAGGGTGATAACTTCTGGTGTGCACTTCCCAAGCTTCTACACCCTTACTGCGGAAACAATAGCAGCAGAACGGTGTAATTTCACATAAAGGGCATAAACCAGCCTAGTGCTAGTCACCAATATTCTGCCATTAGTATTAGTTGCTTTTTTGTTCTTTTTAGTTGCAGTAAAGATAACTAAATGGCTGGTTTAGAAGTGTAGACGTGTCTTTTGGTCACCTCCTTCCTGGCCACCTTCTATCCCAGGATACACTATTAGCAGCTGTACCCACAGCACAATACCTCCAGTGTGCTGCTGTTGGGTTCCTGCTAATGTTGTTTTTTCTTTGTCTTCTTCACCGTAGGGGAAATCTGCTGACTCGGACCCTAGCAGACATTGTGCATAAAGAAGACTTTGTTCTGGATTCTGAGTACCTTATCACGCTGCTGGTGGTGGTGCCAAAGTAAGCCAATAGTGCGTGCTCACGCGCTCAATGTGGTATTGAGTTTCAGGCCTAAGCGCCGGATCCAGGAGATACTGGGTCAGGTTGGGGCAGCTCATCAGTGGTGTGGCTGGGACACGGGTGGAGTTGTTAGCCAAGAGAAAGAACGGTTTCTGCCAAGGGTGTTGCTGGCTCAAAAAAAAGAGACAAAGACTGCTCTGAACTCGGAGCAGGACAGAATCAGATGCAGGTTTTCAATGGTTACAGAGTGGGTTCTCAGCCTTCTGCTAAGGGTAGTACGAGTTAAAAAACAGAGAAAAACGGATTCTTACTGGAGTTTAGCCACTTTATAAAAGGAATTAGACCTATCAAACTCACAAGGCCTCTCCTGGCCATATATTCATACGTGCCTGCACATAGGATGACTGCGATCACCATCAGTTGTGAAGTTACGCAATGTCCTTCTCAGAAGCCTACACAAAGCTTTCCTCTCCAGATAGCCCTGTCCCAACACACACACATACAGTACTGTCACTTTTCTGTCTGTGAAAACCACGTTACAAAAAGCTCTCTGAGGTAAGTTTGTTGAGTTTATTAACTGCACATTCTTTCAGATTCCCCCTATAAACAGACTTCTCACTTTGCAAACTCTTACCATCCCTTGACCCCTTTCTCCCAGTGCTGGCACTTGCCATGCTTGCAGTGTAGCAGCTGATCAGCTCTGGGACTGCACGTAGCAGATGTACCACACCTACCCATGGAGCAGGGCCACCTTGTGCAGGGATCCTGGTGGGACACTGTGTGGCAACCTGGAAGTATGTGCCAAAAGTCACGTTCTTCCCACCATCAGGTTCCTGCTCTGGGCCCTTCTTCATGCCAAGACCCAAAGTGAGGATTGAGGGTGTGCTGTTGAGGGAAACATCTCCCTAGCTGGTGACTAGGAGAGGAAAGGATAGGAGATGCTTAATGTGTCTTAATTACATAACCCAGCACGAAGACCTCCAACCCTTCTACCCTAAGCCATTAGCTTAATTAACTATATTTATTAACACATTTGCTTTCTAGTATATGGTATGTATTTACTGTGCTTTGTTTTGTGTTGCTGAAAGGTCAAGCTATGTCCAGTGGCAGAAGACCTATGAATCCCTCTCTGATATGGTAGTACCTCGCTCCACCAAGTAAGTGAAATTCCACATTAAGGTCCCTGTTTGTTTCAGAGATTCCTGACACAGTTCAGCCCCTCAAACTGCTGGATCCTGGAAGGAATCACTTGTCTAACACATAGGCTCCACGTTAACATATAGATTTGCCCAATCTCATTCTCAATTGAAATCAAAAGTTACTCTGTTGAAGGGAAGTGCAGATAAAAAAAAAACACCTTTTTTTTTTTTTACAATTAGCTTGTTGTTCCCTTTTCCAGTAATCTCGTTCGTTCTACTTTCAACCAGGTTCGTTGCTTTTTGTGTAAAACAAACAATTTATTACAGTAATCCAGGCATAATTCAGACACATGCAATCACCTACAACTTTATGGAAACTACTTTTTACAAAGACCAAACACTCTCTTTGCATCTTTAATTGCTTCCTGCTGTACAATAGGATAATTCAGCATAGTAATTTCCATTAGCAAATGCCGTAATTAACTTATCCTTTCACCTGCAGTAAAAAGTCCTTCCTAGGAATTAAATATTCCACTGTTCAGCTCCCACAGACCATGAGGTCCAATCCAGGGCACAAAAGGTGACAGTGCTATTATCTGAAATGGAAGAAGCAGAAAGCACAGAGAAAGAAGAAAGTTGTTTGCTACTGCCTCTCTCAAAATCACAAGTGCATGGAAAGTGGGGGAAAGTTACCAGGAAACATAGAAAAAGCAGGCACGCAAGAATGCGCATGTACTACGATGAGTTCGGGAACTTAACTCATGAGAGTTTTAGACTGGAGATGGCGTGGCCAGTGCTAGTAAAGTCTTTGTTCCCTAATTCAGTCACAGCAGTTCTTGAAAAGCAGGGTGTTGTTCAGTATCATAAATGAAAAAAAAAAGAACTGCAGAAGAGGAAGGTAAAGAAGGCACAAGGGATTTGCCATGTCAAATCACAGCAGTGGATTTCCCTCCCACAGAATGATTGCTGAGGATGCAGAGGGGGGACTGTTCACCGTGACCCTATTTAGAAAAGTGATGGATGACTTCAAGGCTAAAGCCAGGGAGAACAGGTAAGGAGCACTGATTGCGCGGTGGGGCAGGCTAGCAGATGGTGAGGGTAAGGTGAGGCTTGTTCTGTGTGCAGCACAGCTGAACCCGTCACTGCTTTTTAGGACTCACCGTTTGGGCTGCTGCTGGCCCTAAAGCCACTGAGAAGGCAGGGTGGGAAGGACCTGTGGCAGCAGATACAGTGATTCTATTATTTCAGTACCAAATTACAGATCCTGGAATTGTCTTTCCCGCTCTCATGCTACTGACAGCAGGAAGTTTGCTTTCTGGGGGTGACTTCAACTCCCACCCTTCACGTACCTTAACCAGTTAAATGGCTAGCAGCTCTGAAACATCCCATACCTGCTTCTCTAGAGGCAAAAGAAATGAGCACACATATTGCTTGGACTATGGCTTGTGTCATTCAATCGTAGGTTCATGGTTCGGGAATTCTATTTTGATGAGAAGGAACTGAAATGTGAAAAGGAAGAGCTGATGAAATTAGCTTCTGATAAGAAACAACAATATGTAAGTAGCACATCAAGTCGATGGTCCATATAATGACAGCTGTTGTTACCTAAGCTACTCTCACTCAGAAATGGCTTTATGGTTCAGACAGACTCCTGCGAGCTCCATTTAGTGCAGAAAACGCAGGGCACAGAATAGATAACAGAGTTTACCCAAGGTCACTTGAGTTTCTGATAAATTGGGAGCCACTAACTGGCTGCCTGAGAATTATCTCAGCAGCCCGTGATGGCCTCAATGGTGTTAGTTATGGAGCTGCTTCACGCAGCGAGGGGATCACAGTACTATTGTGTCTGTTCTCATAGGGCCCGTTACTGCGGTGGCTGAAAGTGAACTTCAGTGAAGCATTTGTGGCTTGGATTCACGTGAAAGCCTTGAGAGTTTTTGTTGAATCTGTCCTGAGGTAAGTAGGTAAACACACAGTGCTGGCAGAGGTTCCTGGAGAAGTCAAAATGTACAGCGGTCTTCCTGGGGGAGCTCCTTCATGGAAGGGAACATCCCTTAGACACCATACTCCAGAAGCTCACAGGAGAAAATACAGATGACCACAAAAAAAGGTGACATACGAAGCTGATGAAAAATAGTTCTTTGGGGGCACTTACAGGGAAGTGGAAAACAAAGATACTACTTAGTTGACTTTCAGCTTCAAAAAGAAAACGCTTTCAGATAAGGAGGCAGCACACCACCACTGAGATTGCTGCTGCAACGCACGATCAGCTGGCGTGCCAGGAGACTGAAGGGGGAGAAGAGCAGGGGTGGAAAAGCGTGCCCCTACCCAGCAGATGATGGTGTATGTTGATGTGTTTCAAGGTATGGCCTCCCAGTGAATTTCCAAGCAATGCTGCTGCAGCCAAATAGGAAGTCTGTAAAACGCCTGAGAGAGGTCCTAAATGTGGTCTTCAAGCACCTGGATGAAGTCGCAGCAGCAAGTATAATGGATGTACGTATTTGGTCTGTGACTGCCCATGCTGTACCTTGTCTCACTTTAGCCAAATGAACCGTTTCACAGTCCAGGCGTTAGAGCAAGCAAATCCTCACACCTTGCAATGCTGGGATCCCTGGGTGCAGCTCCAGTATCTCGTGGTTACAGACTGGATGAGGGTAACAGGAGGGCTCAGAGATTATGATGGAGATGCA
Organism: Charadrius vociferus; assembly: GCF_000708025.1. Classification (NCBI taxonomy): domain Eukaryota; kingdom Metazoa; phylum Chordata; class Aves; order Charadriiformes; family Charadriidae; genus Charadrius; species Charadrius vociferus. The sequence goes on along the minus strand of NW_009649458.1, from coordinate 1,615,088 downwards.
TAGAGATTGCTTACATTTTCTGTTGAAGCATCTGATGTTTACAGCTACTGGACTGAAATAGGTCTGCTCAATTATGTCGGTTCCTCCAGGTAAAAATCTTCAATGCTTCTATAAACATTCAGATCAACACAAGCAAGAAAAATGCATTCAGAACTAAATGCTAGGAGTGCGACAGTTCCATCCCCTCGAAAAAGGCTGTCATTGACTAAATACCTCCACCTAGGACTTCAGCAAGCAGCAGCACTTGCTCGTCCCCTCTCTCCCCCCGTATCTCGAGTACACAAATGATTCAGCATAAACCAGTAGGTGTTAAAGCAGCCTAAAACCAGCAAACATATTTTCAGTGCATGAAGGGAGGAGAAAGAAATTAGTTGCTCTAGAGCTGAGGCACACAAAGATACTGCAATACACATTCACAAACTTGCAACAACTAAGCATGAATTCTCAATGCTAACTGCTTTAAGGCAGTCTGAACACACCAGACAAACTCCAGATTCTCAGTGGGGAATTCCCCATCTTAAGCACAGCAAATACAAAAGTCAAAAGCAATCCACTGTTGCTTCCAACTGCTTTTTTTTTGTCCTGATACTAAAGTCATACTGTTTCCTTTTGCAGCCTGGCATGGACATACCTGGTTTACAACTGAGTAATCAAGAATACTATCCTTACGTCTATTTCAAGATTGACCTCAGTCTTCTTGACTCCAGTTAAAAAAAAAAAAATTGCTTAAGCTTCCTCTATTGATTTTCAAGACTCTAATGTTACAGTAAAGCAACCTTTAGCAACTGAAAGTAAAATTAAAATGCAGATGCTGTAGCAGGATAATTGCATAAGATCTTACCACTTCCAGTAATTTTTACAGTGACTTCAATACAAATATATATTGTTCATAGTTTTACAAAAACATATTTCAGAGGCAGGAGGTACTATGGTAGTATTTATTTTGTTATGGTAAGTTACAAAGACGGAATATCTATTGGACTTGAAATAAAACAACTTAAAAAGTGTGGTGGCTAATGGCTCTACTAGGTGTGTACAGTCCTGTTCTAACAAAGCAAACTTGAAAAACAAAACAGAAAAAGTAGAAAGCAGAGCAAAACCCAAAGTTTATTTTTTTAATTTAAAAAAAAAAAAGCTTAAGAAGAAAGATCCTCAAAATTGCTGTGGAACTTAGCGTAGTATGACTTCTAGTCCCAAGTACTTACAAGTATAGTTTTTGCCACATTTCAGTTAATACAGTTCCATTAGAGCTCATCTGCTGGGATGACTTGGAGCTGGAGCACATTTGCTGCCCTAAATCAGCAGCCAAGCTACTGTTGGCTACCAGTGGCTCTTACACTGCCTTTCACAGGGATGAGGTGTGGGCGATCTCTTACAGACACCAGATGACAAATATCCATATTAAGTTATTTCCTTGAAAGGAGGGGAAACTTTCAGGTCTTTCAGTCCTTACTTACAAACAAGCTGATCACATGAGGGTCACTTCACTCGACACCAATACACAAGACATGGAGAGCAACAAAATATAGTATTATCTTTATTAAAAAAGCAGCAGTAACCATGCCCATTCCCAGTCCCGATTCCCCTTCCAAGGAAATAGCAATTTCAAATTAAAACAATGCCAGATGGGAAGTGAAGAAATATTATCCAATTTGCTGGAGACAGCACCATGGTGTTTTTCTGTTAGCACCTGGAAATCCTCGTGCCCTATAACGGGGAGTAGCTTCACTGTAATCCTGGGGGAAAGACCAACAGCTCCCAGTGTCTCCCATTGCAGCATTCCACTTCCATTGTAATAATGAGCTTACAAAGTCTGGCACAAAGAAAGAGAAAGCCCCTGAGAAGGAATAGGAAGACTAAAGAGCATTTAAACTAAGATTGTCCATCTAACCAGGCTTTATGCCAAGCAGTCAAGATCGTTCACAGCGAGGGAGAGGTTTAGGACTCCCCTCTGCACCAGCCTCTATTCTACAGTTCATTTTTTTCAAGAGTCATCCAAAATGGGATACCTTTTATCATGTGCACCTTTGTTACTCTATACAAGACTAACACTGTGTGTCAAAAATATTTGTTTTATTCTTTAATTGAAACAGAAGCTGACCAGGTTCCACTTCCATGAAAAAAAAAAAAAAAAAATCACATTTAAAATTGGTTATACTAACAGCCTCCAGTAACACCCAAACAGCACACTATCCACAAAATAAAAACCAAGATGTTCCAAAGAAATATCCATGGTGTCCTCAAAATATTTGTTACACAGAATACAATCAAGTTTATGGGTTATGACAATTCATAGAATTTCTGCAATGTTTTCTTGAGATGCGTACAGTTCACTGCTGCAATGCATCAAATAGCACAGTGTGTCACATGCTATTTCTCCACAAAAAGGCCACTGGAATATCCATCAGATTGTGAACCAGGTTGCAAACTGCTGCACAGACTCTCCCAAGAAAAAAAGAGTTTCCTGAAGATCTCACAGCTCATCTTTATCCCAGTCATCCAGATCCACATCACTGAGATCAATATCATCTTCAACTGGAAGCTGTGGAAGAGGGAAGGTTTTAAGCACACATTTAGAAGCACTTAACATCGGGACATCACCAACTTTGAAAGATGCTTACTTCATCCTGAGATTACAGCTCCCGCCTGTCATCTCTTTCATTCATAAAAAACTCAAAGTGCATTAAGCACAGGACAAGTGATCAGAGTTTAGACTAGAAAGTTGTTTTCTAACAAAAATACCCCAGATAAAGGCAAATACAGATAAATGCTGTAACAAAGCCAGTACCATATTTTAATTCCATCTGAAGCAGATAAAAGGATTGTAGGAACTTTGTTTTTTCACAGCAACGTTGAACCTTAAGAACATACTCCATCACTGTGTTACTACACAGGCTTTACCTTACAAGCTTCCTGACATTAAGACTTTGATGCTAATGTCAGCATATCGCAGAACCAACATCTCGACAAACATTTGGGTCTTGAATGCATACACTACCACCTCCCCTACTCTGCATGGGTAGTAATAGGTTACAGCCTCAAGGGATTCAACTTTCAGATTACATCCTAACAGCTAGGCAGGAGTAGCATGCATCCTACATAGGGAAGTCCACCAGATGAAGCTGGTGTTTGGTGTGGTGGCAGAATTTAGGTAACGGGAAAACATCAAAACAACTTGCCACAATCTTGGAAGAACAAGAACTTTCACATTGGCAGTTCTTAGTTACTCCATCCAGTCACTTCCAAACCTAGCAAATCATCAGCAACAGAGATGGAGCACCTCTTACCTCACCATCTTTGCCATCCCAAGGTTCAACTGAATGAATTTTAGGGAAAGCTCCACCACCCACTGGTGCTGTAGAGCCACGACCAACAGACAGTTCCCTGAGGGAAAAAAAAAAAAAAGCCAAGCAAACATTAAATTTAAGAAATTTCTCCAGTCTCCATCCACCCGGAACAGCGCCGACTTCAGACAAAAGGAAGTTAACTTTGAAAACTGCTTGTACCTTTTGAAGCGAATGTACACTGTCTGAAAGCAAAAGCTTCTTAAATTGAGAGGCAACAAATGAACAAGCGCCCTTAAAGCAGCATTGTGAGTTTCCAATTGGATCCAAAGAGACAAACTATATGAGCTACAGTTTCATGCTTCAGCAGTGCCCCTTGTAATACTCAAACAAACACAGCCTCTTTAACAGTATGTTGTGTATCACTTGAGGCAACTCCAAGGAGTCTATAATTCTAGTTTTGGAAGTCACCCACAACTGTTACTTGAAATCACTAGCGATCTTTTTCAGTGGACTCTAAGCCTCCACAGGTTACAATGGGTATGAGGTAACACCAGCTCCTGACTTGAGACACCCCATCTTGCACTTGCCAGTTAGGCTTGCTCAAGAAGCCTAATATTAGAATCCTGAAGAACTAATCCCTTTGCATTCTTTCAGAGGCAAGTAAGACTGAGTAAGTGCTGGAGTGAGTGCAGAGGAGGGCAACGAAGCTGGTGAAGGGCCTAGTAAACAAATCATATGAAGAGTGGTTGAAGGAGCTGGGACTGTTTAGTTTGAGGAGGAGGAGGCTGAGGGGAAACCTCATCACTCTACTACTATTTGAAGGACACTGTAGAGAGGTTGGTGCTGGTCTCTTCTCACAGGTAATTAATGACAGAACCAGAGGGAATGGCTTCAAGCTCCAACAGGGTAGATTTAGACTGAACATTAGGAAAGAATTTTTCACAGAAAGAGTGGTCGGGCATTGGAATAGGCTGCCCAGGGAGGTGGTTGAGTCACCATCCCTGGATGTGTTTAAGAGCCATTTGGATGTGGTGTTGGGGGATATGGTGTAGGGCAGAACTTTGTAGAGTAGGGTAGATGGTTGGACTTGATGATCCCAAGGGTCTCTTCCAACCTAGACAATTCTATGATTCTTAGTATTCCTCCCTAGATGGAGTCTACAGTTTTTATGCTCTTCTCAGTGCTTGTTTCCTTACTTTTGGTAAACACTGTTGAGTCTGCCTATTAGATTATAAAAGCTGCACACAGCAAGCTGAATTAACAGCCAGCCACACCAACTGCGATTGTACTGCTTTCTCTAGGCAGCACAGCTGAGCTGAAGTGTCAAGAGATTATTCCAGCAAGTATTGTTCTGTAGTAAGACAATACCAAGTCAATTATCTAACACAATGTAAGCTGTTAAGTTGGCTGTTGTGTCCTGGAAGCACCATACACCCCCATGAGGAAAGTCTTCGCTAATATGGATTTTATAGACTAAGAATTTGCCATGTCTGAGAAGGGCAGACATTTCTCTCACAATGTATTACTAGTACAGACTGTCTGGTATCACTTTTCTTGCATCTGAATCCTGTATTTTTACTTGATGCTCAGAGCACCTTCCCTTTTTGGCATTAAGAAAGTCTGATTCCTTACACAGGTAAGAGAATATATAGGAGAATATAGCACTGTTTCCATCAATCCAGCAGGAACAGGGTTCAATTAATGGCAACGTAGGAGAGATTTGTATTTCCTTTTGCAATTCTGACTGTCCTTTGCCCTTCTCCAGGCAAGGACATGAAAATAACGCTGCTAACATAAGAGCCTTTGAGAGCTTACACACCTCATGGCAGCTGGTGTTTTACCCAGAAGCAGAGTTGTCACTTCACTTTGACCATACTTAAGTACCAGCATAAGGTCAGCTGCTGTGCCTTCTGTCCTCCTCCCCATTTCCTTTCCCAATTCAATTCTCAGCACTGTTTTTTGCTGAACTACACAAGAGGCAGTTTCAGGGAACTTGAGCTGAGCAGCGAGCAATTTACTTTTTGGATGGATTGCTTCAGCTCCCTCAATTAGTTTACCAGATGCCAGGGGAATGGGTGAGGGGAGAGCAGGAGGGGGCAGACAGGACTGGACCAAACCAGAAAAAATGAACAGTAACATACAGAACCTCAAGAACCTCAGCAGCACCCATTTAGATTCCTAAACTGGGAACTTTCCAACTACTAGTCAGAATGCACCATTTGAATTTAGTAGTATTGATTACCAAATCCCACTAATTTACTGGATTACCAGAGAACCAGAATTTTTCAAGATCCAAGATCACTTCTGTTTTTCAAAGGTTGTGCTAAATGTACCATTTAAGTCTAAAAGGCCAACTTTTTCATTCTGTCCATGACAAAGAGGTAGAGACTGCTTTGTTAGTTGCAGGCCTCACCGAAATCATGCCCTTACTCCAGTGAATGCTCACCATCTTAATTCTCTTAACTGTGCAAGTCTCATCTGATCCAGGAGAGCCTGGCTTTGGGCTAAAGCATCACAGCCCCAGTTACAGAAAGATTTAAGTCACTTAAAGACTTCATACCTGAGAAACTCATTAATCCCTTGCTCACTGAATGATCCTTTAAGAAGGGCAAATTTCATCTTCCGAGCATTAATAGCTGCCATTGCTGGATACCCAAAGCCTCCAATCCCCAGAGAGCTCTCAAGATCTGACTGAGCACCTGCTTCTGTCCACAGCCACCTTAAAGAAAAGATGAAATATAAAATGGATAATTAGTATAGGCACTACAATTGTTTAGAAGTCACACACACCCCGAAACCCTGCAGTGTTCAAGCTGGGCTCTGAACTGCCCTTGACGGTGTCAGCACATCCCAGTTTGTTACTGAAGGCAGCAGTGAAAAGCAGGGTACCAGTCTTCAACCATGTAACAGAAGAAAGCCCCTCCTGAACAGCACTCTAGGCCAGCCCCATGCTCACAGCCACCGAAAGCTGTATCAGAAGTACAGCCATGAAAGACAGTCCAGGGAAAGAACCAATCTGAACAAACTGCTGCACTTTAGCTTATGTTAAGTGAGGTTTAAGATGGCTCAAGTTATAGATCTAAACACAAAGTACTGCACAAATCCCACTGTAGAAGATTTCTGGCCAGAGACTGCAAGACCAATATTTCATTCAGTATTAGTTCCTCACTGGTCAGGTCTCAGTTCCTCTAATGCTTAACAAGTCCTCTGAGGAACCTCTGAAATCAGCCAATCTCAGCATTTCCCCCCAGGCTTACATGGCATTTTGCCCCCTTTCCACAGGAGTCAGTGTGTCAGAACAGCTCTCACTTCCTAGAGAAGCCCCAGAGATCCTAACCTCCACTTGAGAGGAGAAGAAAAGGCAAAGCCTGCTGAA
>NW_009649458.1:1597756-1608407 GCF_000708025.1 Charadrius vociferus | reverse complement strand
CTGAAAATTGTTAATAAATTACCCATCATTTCTAAAAGAAGCTGGATAAACATTGCCCTAAAATATTTTAACACTCAGGACAAGAGTAAAATATGCCCAATCTGATCTCATTAATACTCAGATATCACTTGGAAACACAGGATTTGAGAGATAGATCAAAAGAAAAAATCAGTTTATTCTAAAGCCACAGCATCCCCTCCCACTCAGTTAGTGAAACACCAAGCTATACTATCCTGAACAAGGAACAACTCTTGTCTGCAGATAAATCACTGTCATACAAATTCTTTCCTGTTACCTCTAAAAATGCTCACATCTTTTCCAAGAAGACCAGTCTATAGTGACACTTACCCCCACATTTTCTTTTTGTATTTTTCAGCCATTTTCAACATGACATCCAGGTAAGAATTTCTCCCCGAAGCTCCTGTTTGTTAGACAGGATCAGACAAGTTAAAAAAAACCCCACAGCTACATGCTTTAAGTGCCAAATTCATACAGAAGCGTGCTTGCTTATATGCCTACCTGTGTCAAGAATATGAGGCAGGACAGAAATGATGCAGAGCTGATGAGCATCACAAGTACCCTTCAGAACGTCTTCACTAATTATCTAGAAGAAAGTGGCAGAAAGTCAGTGAGAGTAAAGCTTGGTTACCCAGCTGTGACTCTACTTCCCTCCAATAGCCTATCAACTCCATCCTACAAGGTAATAAGCATTGAAACAGCTTGACACAAAAGCTTACAAGCCTCTCCTACTTCACTGGTCCCCCACCACAAGGCTAATTACAGAGAGTTCACAGAGTCTTCTGCTGAGACTTGCAGCAAAAGGAAAGTAAGCAATACCAAATAAGGCTTTCAGAGAGCACAGTAAGATGTCACTTCTTGCTCAAAGTCACTGTCCTCGGACCAGGGCTGGAAACAGCACACCCTGACCTATGCATATGCCTATAGGTTTCATTCATGGTACTGCTAGCATAAGGAGAGCCAGCAGGGTGCAGATTTGCTGAAGATGAGGACATTTAATTGACATTAACAGACCAATACCAGTTTCATGTGATCTATCTTAAAAAGGAATCAATACATCTATCTACATCAGTGGTCTTCAAACTTTGACTGTGCACTGCTACCAGTAAAAAAATTTCTAAGCACACAGCCCCAATAACATCTTAACATGAGAAGGAACTTCTTTACTTTGAGGGTAGTGGAGCACTGGCACAGGCTGCCCAGAGAAGTTGTGGAGTCTCCCACTCTGGAGACATTCAAAACCCGCCTGGACGCTGTCCTGTGCAACCTGTTGTAGGTGACCCGGCTCTGGCAGGGGGGTTGGACTAGATGATCTCCAGTGGTCCCTTCCAACCCTAACCATTCTGTGATTCTGTGAATATATGTATATCAATTATACACATATACTACTGTATTAACATTATGTCCATAAGGCATACAGAAAATAGATATTTTTAAAGGATGACAGATGAAATAAACACCATTTTAATTTTTTTTTTTTTAATAGCACTTTTGTTTTTTATCTTCCTGCAACCCAATGGATTCTTGCAAGACCCCCAATGGGGTCTTGCACGCACCTCCCTTTGGGGACAACTAATCACCATTTCCCATCTACCAACATCAAGCTGAAAACTAGAGGTCACCATACAGACACTGAAGCTTTTTGGACAACAAGCAAGATTAGTCATCATGCAACTGGTTAATAGATGGTTTACAAATGACAAAACCCTGCCTTCTTGTTAAAAAAAAAAGGCAAAAAAAAAAGATGGGGCACAGAACCCAAGCTTTTCACTTGTTCCTCAAGAGAGGATTCAGACATGCTGGCACCATCCTGTCAGTGTCTTCACTGTATCAATTCTGATAATCTTTCAGTCAACAAATTCACAGTAAAAAAAAATAACGGAAAGCTGAATGATCAGGCTTGTTATCTTTGACATTCTGGTGCAAAACAGGGTACAAGCAGCACACTTCAGCTGTTTTATGTAGTTAACACAGTCGTGTAACAACTGCTGCAAAGGATATGATGGAAAAGCAATTTGAGAAAATGATGTAGATGTACCTCCAGGAGCTCAGGTGGCGGTGCGTTATCAGAAAACAGATCCAGAGCACGAGCAATGATATCAGATCTAGTTCTGCCACCATCATAATCAACAGGGTCTTCTCCCTTCTGGAAGATTTTAATTGTGGGAAATCCACGAATCTGCAAGACAAGTTTATGTCATCAGCTCAAATAAATCTGAATATTTATGGTGGAAGTTATCTGCTACTCTGACCTGTTCTAGATTAAGAGAAAGGGAAGAGGTTTAACATCTCAATGAATCAAGTCTCAAAGCACATTATGACTGAACTGGAACAATTTTGTAGCTTCCTACTCATGCAACAATTCAAAAAAAGGGTAACACACACTGAAACACTGTTTCAAGTTTTAGTATCAGCAATAGTTTCATCTCAGTTTAGATGCACCAAGCAGGTTTAAGTACCAGCAGGACTTTCTTTACTTGTTGTATTTCTTAGACACTAGTTTCCCCGATTTGTCTGTGGGGACACAGCACTGTGCCTACTTGCTACCAAATAGACCTTAAGATCCCTCTGCTACACTTCTAGAAAAACTTGTTCAGTCTTCTTGCTGACTGCCAGCTGCGTGCTACTTTGTTTCCTTGTAAGCTCCCTGTACTGTATTAAAAATTAAATAATATCAGTTCACTTTGGACCCACAGCATAGCTGATCTGCGCAGCTAATATTGTCTGAGTGATCCCTGGCAACTAGCTCCAAGATGTACAGGTACACGTGTGTTTTCTGGAGATGCCCAGCCAGCTTACAGTCTGAAAGGAGACACCTCTCACTTCAGATGATAAAGCTATACAAGACCTTACAGAAATAAACAGCCCTTTTCAGCAGCAACATACAGATTTATTCCTTTCCTCTCACCCCATTTATTTATATTGTTACTGACATTCAGGAATGAATTATTTCTGGAAAAGTGGTATGTGTCACTTAACATTATTTATAGCACAACACATTTAAGTGGTACCAGATTAAGGAACAGTTCAGTAAGCATTAAAGGGAAATCTTAGAGATGGACTTACTAAAGATGGAAAAGAAGTTATAACCACTGCAGAGCACACTCACCCCGTATCGGCCTGCCAGCATCTGATTGACTGTTGCATCTACTGCAGCCAGTTTTACTTTTCCCTTTGTTTGTTCCTTCACCTCAGTGGCAGCAGCTGCCCATTCTGGCTCCAGGCTGAAAAACAAAGAGTATGAGCGCTCTGAGCTCTTAGAGCTAGAAAAAGTACACCACATTCCAACATTACACAGCATACTTCAGTCACGAAAAAAATAAAACCTCTGCAGAGAATGGTAGCTAGGAGGGTTATTCTAAATGAGACTGAAGTCCTGCATCTGAAGGAATGAAAAAGTCAATATACCTTCTGGATCTTCAACTGTTAACTGGGAATTTTACTGCTAACGAGGAGCATAGCCAGAGCAGCACCAAGGTGCCCTGAGCAAGAGAAACCCACACAGTTTGTTAAGACACCTTACAGAAAACCCCACTTCTGATATACTAGGGATGCAAGGTCCCTTTTTAGGGGATTAAGGGTATTGCACAAAAACAAGCTCTAATGGGAACTGAACCGTCAAAGAAAAACCTCATTTACTTTTTGCAGTGCCCACACCATGGGGCATAAAACTCCACCATCCACACATCGTCACTATTTATGACGTTCTTATCAAAGCTGTCATCAGTCAGCTCAATCACATCCTTCTTATCTCCACCTCCGCTCTCTCGGCTCTGTAAGAAACAAACAGACCCTCACATAAGTAACCAAAATTAGCTTCCCACACAAGCCATCTCCTGTGTGTCATGTTGTACCAAATGGTCTTTATTTGAATGAGATACAAACCAGGCAGTGTTAGGTCATACAACTTTCCCATTTAGAAGCAATCATACACACAGCCTACTCTCACAGCACTTTCAAGAAACAGCAAGTGAACCTTCTCTTAAAAGAAAAAAAAAAAATCAGGTCAAACTGATTAACAAGAAGATGTGGGAACACTTTCTTAGTTCCTCATACTCTGATCTGTCTGAGAACAAAGTGCTCTTCAACCCCCCCAACCCACTGTGCCCTGTTTCTAGGCAAAACAAACATGTGAGTGCAGTACACACTATAGGGTACGGTCCACCCAGGTCTTTTATCTGGCCAACCTGAGGGTGTCGGAATATACTTGATCCATGATTTAGATAGCAGCCAGAAGCTTTTCAATTTACCTTTGGAGAGAAATCCAGCAAGCTAACTTCAGAACACTACCAAATTAAAAAAGCCACATCCATCTAGCTTAGACTATCACTAGGCAAATAGTACATCAACCAGGTGGAGAATGGGACCTCAGAGTTCAAGGAGAAACACAAAGTCTTGCGCCTGGGGAAGAATAACCCCACGCACCAGTACATACTAGAAACTGACTAGCTGGAAAGCAGCTTTTCAGAGAGGAACCTGGGGGTTCTGGCGGACACGAAGTTGAACATGAGCCAGCAATGCACCCCTTTGGCAAAGGCAGCCAACAGCCTCCTGAGCTGCTTTAGGCAGAAAGTTGCCAGCAGGTCTGGGGAGGGGATTTTTTCCCCTCTGCTCAGCACTGTGTGAAACATCTGGAGTGCTGGGTCTAGTTCTGGGCTCAGCAGTATAATGGGTTTGCTCACACTGGAGCAAGTCCAGCCAATGGTCAAAGCAATTAAGGGCTTTAAGCATCTGACATATGATGAGAGGTTGAGAAAGCTGGGATTGCTCAGCTGGAAAGACTGAAGGCTCAGTGTGGATCCTACCCATGTGTATAAATAGCCAAGCAGTGGGGAGTAAAGAAAACAAAGGCAGACTCTTCTCTGCAATGCCCAGTGACAGCACAAAAAGGCCATAAGTTGAAATACAAGAATTTAATTTAAGAGAAACTTTTCTACTGTGAGGGTGGTCAAACACTAGGACAGGTTGCCCAAAGAGCAGAGTCTTGTGTATAGTCTCAGTTCTTGGAGATACAACTTGACAGGACAGAGCCCTGAGCAATCTGCTCTAGTTGACCCTGCACTGGTCAGAGGGCTGGACTACGCAGCCTCCAGACATCCCTTCCAATTTCAACTATTCCGTAAACAGTCAAGAGCACAAGCTCTGATCTCCTGTACAGGACAGCCTCCAGCTGACAACAAATCCACATATTCCCTCAAATACCTGTTTCCCAGAACTATATCCTCCACTTCTGCCACTAAGACGGTCTTTCACCAGGGACCGAAGAGCACTTAGAGCAGCATCAACAATGGCATCGCTTGTCCTGCCACCTGCAACACAGCAAAAATCAGTGTTTAAAGCATCAAAAGGCCAATTTAAGGTAGGCCTCTGACTTAATTACAAACTTAATACTCCCTCACCCTAAGGATTTTTCAGGAAAAGCAGGACTGGGCTATGAATGATAGTGGTGGGACATCATCCTCAGACTTAAAAAGTGAAGTCAATCCTGCGGCTTGGTAACTAACTGCCTTATCTGATAGGGGGTGACTGTGGCAAGCTCCCAGTAAACAGGAAGAAAGGAATAATTCTTTGGAACTGCCTATCAGCCTCCATCAACTACAAACTGCAGGTGGGACTGTTAGCCAATGCTAAGATGGACAATTTGATCAAACAAGTCCCACACATCTGTCTCTCAGTTACTACAAGCACCTGACAGGAAGTAAGTACCACAGAAGACAGCATTAACAGCTACCATAATTACTGCATTCAGGGAAAATTTTAGACATGCAACATGTGAAAAAGCATCACATTTACCCTGATAATCCTCTGCTTTGTTTTTGTTGGCTCCAAATATCTTGATAGTTGGAAACCCTCTGACTCCATACTGTCCACCCAAGGACTGATGCTTATCTGCATCTACTGCACCTACTTTCACTACACCCTGTGGAAATAAAAACAAGAATTAAGACAAGACTTCTACAGCAATTTAACACGTTCTATACTCTGTGAATGCTAGGGAGACAGAAAGTTATTAGGAGGGTAAGCAAACAGTCACTAGAGGACAGGTGTTATCCCCCCTAAAGCATTTAACTGCAGAACGTCACATATGTCTGGTTTTTTATTCATCCTGACAAACTAATTTTAAAATTGTTTGGTGGGGTTTTTTTTATGGCTGGTTTTGTTTTTTTCTGGGTTTTTTTTTGTTGGTTTGGGGGGGGGTTATTTGTTTTTGTTGGGTTTTTTTTATTTTTATTTGGTTTGGGGTTTGGTTTTTTTTTTTTTTTTAGGATGGGGAAGATATTTTACATAGGCAGGAGCTCAGCAAATCACTGCATGACCAAGCTTTCCGTAATTAAAGAAATACTCATCACCAACAGCTTACAAAGCTGTTGTCAAATATTCAGTTCATGCTGTTCTTGTACTTCAGAGGCAGGTGACAGGACAGCGAGGAAGAAAAGAGAAACATGCTATTTTCAGGGATGGCTGGATTCTTATGTCTTCTGGTGCTGCTAAAAAAACAGCCCTGGAAACAGTAACGTGAACCCAAGGACAGAACTGACTTGCTTCCTGTACAACTCAATGGCTTCTTTTAGAAAAGAAAAAACCCACAAAAATCCTGACTTTACGTGGCTCTGACTGGCCACTTCTCTAGCTGGACAAGCATGAATAAAGTGATATGGTTTTGAGGACCAAACCCCACCCCTGCGTTCGCAAGCCAGATGACAAACAGCTAAACTCTCCTCAATCCACTGCCACAAGCATACTTGAAAGGTTAAACTTACTTTTAGTGCTGTTGCTGCTTTCTTCCACTCAGGGGTTAGTCTTTGACAATGACCACACCTTTTAGGAAAAAAAAAAAACCACAAAGCAAACAGTAACTAATTCAGATCTGACAACTATTTCAGAGTGGCATTGTCGGGTTTGCAATTACAGAACAGGTACTAGCAGCAAACTGCGAGATTTAAGATCTACTCATGAACAATGGAAGAGGCTATGCCACAACATCACATCATTACTCAGACTTCTGAAGAAAAACCTCCGTATGTATTATAAGTGCATACCAAAAACTAACTGGCTTTTGTAACACAGAGGGAAATGTGAGCACCAAAATCCAGATTTGTGCACTAGTCTGCTGCTTGGAAACCAAAATGGACTCATGATGAGTCCTGAAACATTATTCTACAGGTAATTTCTTAACTAGCAAGAATTTGTGGCATAAAATCTCCTGGTGGCATCTGAGGGAGAAGACCAACAGTTGACTGGCAACTAGTGTATAATCACAGCATCACCAGTCTGTAAGGAAAGAGGAGCTGCCAATTTACTTATACTTGTTCAACACTTTATTGCCATTGTTCCATAAAGTTTCCCATCACCCGTAAAGCTGCCACAACAGTAGAAGAGGCTGAGCAAGCTTTCCCCTAAACCTCTCAGTCCACACACTGCTGCAGTTTCTGTTGCAGTGAAAGGCCCCTTCCTCCACAATGCAGAGCTTTGGATGCACAAATCCTCTGTGCTATTATCAAAGATGGAATATATATCACTAGAATTTACATGGAAGATGAAGAGACTACATGCTCTGGACGTGAGCAGGATGGGAGATAGAGGTGTGAAATTAAGATGCACAAAGCAAGAATTTCCAATTTCCATCGAAAAATACTAAGTCTGTGCTTTCACATCAGAATCAGGTTCTGAACAATAGAAGTGAGGGGCCTTCTCACTTACTTATGGCACTTTGATCAGTCATTTTAAAAACTAATTTCAGTAGAAGAATTGAAGTAGTAAAATGTTATAGAAGGTTTTGTTGTTAGACCCTATTTGCCAACTTGAAACCAATTCCCGCCTTTTTCCCTGGTGAGGCTATTTAAAATAGAAATCCCAACTACAGCTATTTTGCTAGTCACGAGGCCATCAAACTAATAGCTGTACTGCCAACAACTGAATGAAACACTGAACTGATCAGCAGCAGATTCCTATACTGCTCCTCCAAGATAAGAGCAAGCAAGTACGCAGCTGTAATTCTTACCATGGGGCGTAGAACTCCACAAGCCACAGGCTCTCACTTTGAATGACTTCCTTGTTGAAGTTAGTTGGTGTTAGCTCTATCACATCATCACTGGCCGAATACAAACCGTTAACTGCCAGGAAAAATGTGCAGCTTACTGTGCCTAGAACAAAAAGCAAAGTAATTAACACTCCTGCAGAACATTTATGGCCGTCCCGTTGCCATGGCTAAATCATGTCCCTTCCCACTGCAAATCAGCAGAAAACAGGAAAAGGATTCCAGGGAAAGGGATTGACAGTATTAAAAAGTTAAGGCAACATTCACGTATTACCTCCCCACTTAAATCATGGTTCTATGGGATCATGTAATACATTTCCTGTTCCTAAAGCTAGCTGGAGTTATGCCACTCCTGCTGTGACTCTCCAGAGAGCATTTTGTCAAAGCTGTCACCCTAACTGCTACTGGTACCAGACCAGCAGAATTTCCACAGGGATCCCCACAGTCAGCTATGTTTTTTATCAGTTCTTTCTCACAGAAACTCCTAAGCCAATCGCCCAGGCCTCTTACACTGCAGGCACTCAAACACATCTTTCATAGGTTCACCTAATGCAGGACTGTCTTAAGTAGTCTTAGTACAGGTACACTGATTTTTAGGACCAGCATTTGATGCACTGGTAGTGTAAGGAGCTCCTTCATTCTTGCTCATGAGAATCTTGATCTACCATTGATTCGTCTCTCTAGCAACAGACTGGAGAACAACAGCTAAATTTCTCTGGTTAACTACTCAAGCAGTCTTAGAGGACTAAAGAAAAAAAGGATCAAGGAAATTGCTTTTTCTTCAGAAAGACTTCATACTTCTGGTCACTCTGGATCTTAGTAGTGCTTGAGATTTTGCACATAAAACCTCATAATCCTTCCTTCTATGTAGTTAGATTAAGAGATGACTTGATGAAAGATGACAAGCACCTCTGTAACAAAATCCACACAGCAAAAGACTTTTCTTAATCCGAAGAGTGAGGGCAGTAAGAGCTCAGACACAGAAGTTAGAACTAGGCAAAAAATGAGCAAGCTTTGCTGCAAGTGGTTAATAACTTGAATAGGAAGCTGCACATTCTCTCTTGAGACTGAATGTGAGAGGAAGATAGAGTTCAGTGATGCAGAAACTCTAGACCACATGGTACACAAACAGCACAGCATCACCTACGCTTTATCAGTCCCATTCAGGAAAAGCAAATTTCATTACACCTATTCCATAGGTGGAAGCTGACAGAAATAACATCTTACAGGTTACTCAACCAGAGATTGGACTGAATTGCCACACTGCAACCCAGACCCCTATCCATTGCACCACTCCCTAACTGCTTTTTCTAGCCCTAGGACCCAATCCCTTTGTATTGGGGTGATCCTAGTTGATTTCCACCACCAGATTTACACATTAGATTAGCTCTCTCCCTTCAGTATGCCCACACACAAGGAACACTTCATCAGCACTGATTAACTGACTTCCAGGGCGATCTGTGGCTGTCACAGCATGTTACGGTGACCTACAGTAGCAGCTGCCACTGGGATAGAATAAGAAAACAAGGATGGAAAAAGCTACTTGAATGTTACAGCCACTCTCAAGACAGGAACCCTCCTCTAGGTGGAATGAAACCATTACGTTGAAATCAGCATATTTTAGCATCACCTAAAAAGGTATCTCTGACAGAATACATTCAGAAGCTGAAGACAGTTCATTCAGCTATTTGTCACTTCAAATAAAGAAGTTCTGGCTTATGCAAAAATACCTGCTAAAGAAAACTCACAAAAGAAAGCACATGGTGAAACTCACCATGTCACGTATCACTGCAATTTTTTTTAATTATGACTCATGAACTGGTGGGATAATTTTCTTTTCTATAGTGAAATATTTAATGTTTATTTCATCTTTGGCAAATAAAAAGATCATCTTCCTACAAGCATCTAAGCCAGCAAAATTCAAATCTGTCTTTGATATTAAGGCAAAAAAAAATCTCAGATAATCTGATTTCAAAAGTTGTTTTCTAATGTAAGTGAATTACATAGATAGGAGCATTGTTAAACCAACTAAGGCAACTCTATGCTAGTACTACTAGTCCTCATCGAAAAAACAA
This sequence comes from Charadrius vociferus, assembly GCF_000708025.1. Taxonomy (NCBI): domain Eukaryota; kingdom Metazoa; phylum Chordata; class Aves; order Charadriiformes; family Charadriidae; genus Charadrius; species Charadrius vociferus. The sequence continues at coordinate 1,598,276 of NW_009649458.1, read as the reverse complement.
GTTGTAACTCTGAAGAGCTATGAAAAAAAGCTTTTGCTACAGGATAACGATGATGACGATTCTGTGAACTTCCTCCTTAAAACACCCGCACCTTCTGCGGCGGAAGATTACACATTCCCGCAGATGTGCCCTCGGCGAGCGGGAGCCTTCCCCCTTCGCCCCTGCGCAGCGTTACCCGCACCTTCGGCACGTCTACAGAAGGGTCCGAGTGGGACCACTTCACAGGCTTACCGATTTATCCGGCACAGAGGACACAGCAGTAGGGGGAGGGAAAGGGGAAGTACAATTCCCCACGGACTCCTCCTTTTGTCTTCAGTCGGTTTTTTTACTGCCCTTCCAGCACTAGATCCCAGCTCAGGGCAGCCAGGTAAGTAACACACCACCGCTGACTGGAAATCAAAGCTTTTTTTTTCTTATTAGGATGACAGACAAGAACCGTTTTCTTTATTATTTTCTTTTTTAGTTGCTGGGATCCTCAGGCCGCCTGCCTGCACTTCGATAACCCACTGAGCACCCGGGG
>NW_009649458.1:1593550-1597085 GCF_000708025.1 Charadrius vociferus | reverse complement strand
CTATCGGCCTGTTTCTGGCAGCTTCCCACGGTCCTGCCACAGCCAGGGTGCCCTCAGCCACTCCCCGCCTCACAACTGTGGGGGCTGTTTGGACCTGGACTGAAACCCACGCAGGCCTTCAAGGAGAAGGAAGGCAGGCCAGTGTTTTGTCCTGTTTGGTGCCCAAGCTTCTTTTGTACTGCCTCTAAGCGCAAACTAAGTCTGCAGATTAAGGATTTGACAGTCTAAGTCGTGTCACAGTGAAAAGTGGGACTGGCATCTAGATTTGGAAGAAACTTGCAAGCCACAAGCTTGCATGTAAAAGTAGAAATTTGCCTACTTGCATCTGCTGTAGGCTAAGGAGAGGAAAGTAGGGTGAAGGGAGTGCTGGTACATGCTCCTACAGGCTCTGTTAAAACCTGGATAACCTGCTTGCATCCTGCAAACACTTGGAAAGTTTGAGTCCAGCAGCACAATATGTATATGGCTATGAAAAGTCAGAATCCCAGTTCAGAAGCTCTGGAAACAAATGATTCTAAAAGCTGATTGTTCCCCTGCCCCAACGACTGCACATTGCAGGAGGGTATTAGAGCTTGGGGCTATGTTGTCAGTGGGCATAGATCCAGACAAAGGCTTTTGCAGAGCTAGGATTCAATGATTAAGTGAGCTGTGAAGATTTTAGTGTAGTAGCTGGACTTAATGTACCATTGAAACAAAAAGTTCTAACAGTTGGATCTGAAGCAGTCCAAATTGTCCCCCCATCTGCACACCCATTGCTTCATGCTCGCAAGTAGCACTTTTCAGTGATTAAGTCCTGCTTTTTAAGAGTATGAAATTTTTAGCGCAGGAGTGAGAATGCAGCCATTTTCACAAGCAAGTTGTTTCAGAAATAGACAAACAGGGATGTATGAAATAAAAGGTTTAATCAGAATGGCTACAAAATACTGACATCTTGGCATTTCCATCCATAAAAGGGCAGCCTACTGAGCAGGCATTTTCAAGTTTGTGATGATTCTTAGTTCTTAAGATAAAACATACTTCACCTCTTGTTTTTACTGACTCCTAAAGCAAACAGGAGCTGCTTTGCAGACCACCCTTTCCAAGGGAATGAGTATGTCTCTTCACTGGTATGATGAAAAAAGTAGACATGACAACTTGGGGCATTACTGAGCAGTTAGCATGACATTAGCTCCAGGTAAAATCCTCAAAACCAGAAACAACTAGAGGATAGTTTTATGGCATGTAAATTTGCAGAGAAAATTGGTAATTTGGGAGGGACATTGGCTAATAGAACTGCATAGAGGTAGTGTATTTTCTTTTTTGTCAGTGCCGTGCAATAGTAAATTGAATGGCTGTGGTTAACATTTCTAAGCACCAAGAAGCATGTGTTAAAGTACTTATTGCCAAATAAGAAGCTTTTAACACCGATCTTCACTGACTCAGTAAATTCCTAGTGAGTTGCTACAGGAAACAATTCTACACCAGGAACTATTCAACATTCTTACGCGTGTTCTGGAAATACAAAAGATAGCGCTAGTAAAACCTGCACCAAAACAAATATTAGTAGAGTGATAAATAACAAAAACAGGTCAGCGATATGGGGTATTTGATAAATGAGCTGCCTTCAGACAAAATGTATTGAGGGTTTTAAAGAGCTTGCATGGGGCTTTACTATCTCAGTGAAGACAGTACTTGAATGGAGTCTCTGAAAGAGATTTAGATGCTGTTTCTCCATTGCAGCATGAACTTTGTGGTATTACTGGCAAAAACCCTAATGTGACTCGTGGCTACATAAAAGGGGAATAGTGGAAAGATACTTTGCCTGCAGATTTTCATAAGACAAGTTACTGAGCCTGTATTTAAAAATGCATAGGTAATTGAAGGGACAGGATTACAAGGGACTTTGCAGATTTCTGAGGTCAGCACACTGATACTGCAGACATCTGTCCATATATGAGTCTGTGAGATGTCATGGATGCATGCAGGGGAGCTGGCTGATACAAAACCTGAAATCAGTTACCAGAGAAAGGAAATACAGTGTTTGAAGAACACTTGTACAGAACAGACAGCGAGAGGATTAATGTTATACATGTGAGAAATGTTCTTGTACTCCAGGGATCTTACCTGGCTCCTGCCCTGGCAGTTGAGTAGGAGGACTATAACGCGCAGGGATTCTGGCTTCACAGGTTCAGGATACTTCCTAACATGGTTGAGTGTTCCTGGAATACAGTTCACAGTAAAGCAAGCTTCGCCTGAAGGAGCATTTTTCATTTGTGTTATTAACATGCATTTAATCTTAGTGGCCTGTAATTACCAGAAGGCAGTGGACAGAAGCTTTTACTGGAGACTGAAAAACCTGGAAGCCTTATGGCTGGTAAAAAGGGGCGGGTATAAGGATTGCTCCCTGGAACAACTGGCTTTGTTTCTAGCAGAGGTGAGCCAGCTGCTGTACAGCTTCAGATGGAACAATGGATGGACCATAAGAAAAGCTATTATCTGCTTAATGAGGCTTATTATCTGTTTAGAATGAGACTGGGGTGAAGGTTTGGAAGTTGTAAAAAGGCCTTTTGGTGGCTTATTTGATACACATGACCAGAACTGACCATGTTTGAAGAAGGAGGGGAAGACTTGGAGGCAGCAAAACTTTTGAGGGGCTTTCACTAACTGGCAGGTGTAACCCTACAAATATTCCAGGCTCCAGCATCTGCTGTTCAGAGATGCAGCTGACATCATCAGCTTTGGAGCCCGTTTGCCTTAATCAGGGTGGGGCTGTGACAAGGAGTGACCTCAGTTAGTAGGCTTCAGCGTTATCCTAAAGCAGATATGATTGTTTTAGCATTATCCCCACTACAGCTGGAATCAGCCACCTCTCCTCTTCTGTTACTTAAATGGAGCATTCACCTATTCAGATCCAGGCTTTTCTTTCCAAAGTCTTTACTGTCATGGTCACTTAAGTCCCCAACAGGATCTATCATTCCCCTTTTCTGTATCGTAACTTATTTGGGATTAGACTGTTACACAGCCATTTTATAGTCACTTCTAGAGTCTCAAAATGGCATTGAAAAAACAGTAGTTTCAGATGCACCTAGTCTGACATGATCATGTAGCTTCCTGTCGCCGTATCACATGGTGCACCAATATGAGGTTTATTCTCTATGCATAACAGCAGAAGGCATCATGTTTTCCAGTGCCAGAAGTTTCCTTTCTTAGGTTATATCCTGATAGTAAATGACACACACTGCTGTAGAAAGTCACGTGCCATTCAGCTGGGCCACGTGAGAGGCAGTGTGATTGCAGTAAGTTTTGGAAGGATTTCTGGTGGCCGCTTCCAGGTTCTTGTTTGCTGCAGTATGTCCATTGGAGGTCTCTCCCTTGAGCTGCGAAGCCTCTGTTACGCCGATATTTATGGACACACTCACCCTTTCAAAACCACAACAAGATTCTGTTTTCTTTGTACTTACAACCTTAATAACTGCCGGACCAGTGTTACTATTGCCTGTGAAGAAGTTTGGGAGGAATAGCCAGTGCTGATGAAGGCAAAGTTACTGGCCTGGCG
>NW_009649458.1:1580110-1593504 GCF_000708025.1 Charadrius vociferus | reverse complement strand
GAAAGCTAATGGCTTTATTTTGGGCAGTATTCATTTTCATCTGTCTTGATTCCCTGAACCGGCTGCACAACAGAAGATGCAGGTTCAGAGGCAAAGAGTCTGGCAGAACCCCAACAGTCCTGATTTTAGTGGCTTAGAATGCTGTAGACTGAACCCCCAAGTTTCAACAGCAAAAAGAAAATTGGTAATAAGGATCTCAATTCTTGAGGATGCCTCTCTGCTCGTTTAAAACTTGTGAGCAGCAAGGGAGTGGGTGATGGATGAGGAGATCTCTCAGACCAGATACCACAAGATCAGAGAAAATGCAACCCTTCTCTATTGCAAGCTCCTTATAGGAGGAAGAGGATTATAGAAGATGAGCATCCAGTTTAGAATATCAGAGGCATGAAAGCTTTTCAAATTCAGTTAGTTAATACATAAGAGAGAGTTTCCAAAATTTGTGGAGAAAAGTGCATGATGACAATGCTTCCTGTGCCCGCAGTTCCAAACAGGGAGTAGGAACAGAATGGAAAAATGAATTCTTGTTTTGCTGAAAAAAAATGGAGGTGCTTCTGGGTCCATTTCTCTGCTTTCCTGAGCTTGACCAAGCTGCTTGCAAACACAGCAAATCTCAAACCTTCTAGCTTCAAGTATCTAACAAGGTTTAGCAGTTTAGATATAGCTTTTTCAGCAGCTACAGTAAAATAATTAGCAGCTTCCTGACAAATATACCTGAACATTCTGAATTGAAAAAAACCCCAAATTACACAAAACCATTTCAACTAAACCAGTAAGTTTTTCAGGAAGTAACATGCTGCTTGGTGGGGAGGAGACCATACCCTGGACCACAGAATCCTGCAGGAGTGCCTCCAGGTGATTAACATTACTGCAGTTGGGCCTCACTTCTGTGCTCAACATGGAAGTTCAGTCTCTTCATGAATCTCAGGGCTGACTAAATCGTATATGGTTGTATAGAAGGCCAGACTGCCTGTCGCTTTGCAAGTCACCTTGGGATTGTCAAGGAAAGACAAGTATAATAGGTACCTAATGTTATGGAAGCCCAGTAAGCTTCATGTCATTTTTCAGTTTAATGGCCGGCTTGTTTTGTCTGGCCGTTGTGGCAAGGAGAAAAATCTGTTGTGATAAAGTAAGCATAGCTGTCTTTTACTAAGAGAAATGGGTTTCATTCAGGTGTATCACATACAGGTTGACCTGTTGTATAAAGGGGCCATGGAGCTCACTGTGAATTCCTGTAAGCACAGCTTGTTCTCCTTGGGGAGGAGAGCCTCAGTCCTGCAGCTTGAATTCCCACTGTGCCTATCCTGAGGAAGAATGAGGGGAAATGTTGCAACCAAGGAACATTGCAACAAGGGAAATTCTCGTTAGATTTCAGAAAAACATTTTACACTTTGAGAGTGAGCAAGCACCGGAGCTCGGAGATTTTGGAACATCCTTCCCAGGGAGCATTCAAAACTCAGGTGAGTATGACCCTGAGCAACCAGACCTAACTCTGGCTCTGGAGATCACCTCCAGTGGTCCTAACAAACTCTCAGAAGGCCCATCCCTGCCATCTGCCCTATGCAGTAAACACAGCATTACTAGCAAAAATAAAGCTTTTTTTGGCATGACAAGCTGTGTTTCTGTGCAGGCTTTCTGATGCTTTTACCAAGCAAGCGTTTTTGCTTCATAGCTGTGTGTAGTTTTACACATCTAATCACGGTAACTCTGCTAGCCAAGCACTGCACAGGTATGCACGACATCTCTATGGCCACTTAACATCTCCACTCAACCAAGTCAAAACATCAGCCCATTGAAAGCTAAGAGCCAGCACCACAGACCCGAGCTAAAACTCCTGTCAGATTGTGTTTAGAGGGGATGTAAACGAGTTTGGAAAAAGAAAGTGATTACTAGTTGTCCCAGAAGGGCTGAAGCCACATAAATCTTGTTACAAACATGTATTTCTGCAGAAATCTGCATTCTCAGGTATCTCATTTACAGCTCATGAGTCTGCCTCAGCTCCTCCTCTTGGTGTCTTGCTTAAAGTCATTGAATATAGAAACTCTGTTCCTTTACCTCTTCTGGGCTATAGTGGTTCCCTTCTACCCCTGAACAGGAGAGTTCACCTTACACCCTGATAAACACATCTCATAAGTCCAGCCTGACTTTGCCTGTGGTATAGTGGAGCTTTCAGAAGTGTTGGTTTTGAAGGTTAATTGAGGAGAGTAAAGAATTGGGTGGAACAAGACTAAGAGAAAGCAGATATTGGAGGAGTTGAAAAATACAGCAGTGGAGGTACACCAAGGGAAATTGTAAAAAGAAGGGAAAAATACCAAAGGTGGCAGTGAAGGGGAGCATTTCAGAGGTTTTATAGATGCAGATCTCTACTAGCTTGCTTGTGTCGGGCAGGCGGAAGCCCAACCTGGCTGGAAGGGGGAGCCTGCTCACCCAGCCAGCTCCAGCGGTACCTGCAACCCTGGGGGTGCTGGCTGATGGGTCAGGGTGCTGCAGCCCTTTCCTGCTCATCTCCTTTCGCCTTGGTCAGTCCAGGCTGGCAGTATGCTCCACCAGAGTACTTCTGTGCCATGGCAAGCTGCATTTTTGTCTGGCCAGCAGACTGCATGTTTTCTGTGATTAACTGCTATGTCTTATCTTGTCCTGAAGGCACAGGATTTTCCACATGGCTCATATACTGAACTGGCAGGAACACATATAGGGCACTATAAAAAATGATATAAGACAGTGAAGGGAAACTCAGACTCAAAAAAATGTTATCAGGGCTGAACTGTGTGAGACATTGTTTTGAAAGCATAACCTGAATGTTGGCCATCAGGCTGTAGACAGTACAGGCAAGGTCACAATAAAATAGAAACATATTTGGTTAGGACCAGAATTGGGAACTCAGGGGGGAAAAGTGCATCAATGACATCCACAGGCAGTGTTATTCTGGAAGCTGCTGAATACAAAGAAGTTAGATGAAAGACTTAAAGGAACCATCAGCAAGATCAGTGAGATTGGGTCTGGGGAGCTGCAGGCCAATATGCTTGGGAGACTGGCTCGAACCTCTGGCCCCTGAGCTGTCAAAGCCTAGAAATACCTAGAAGCGTAATCCTGACCCCACTACAAACCATGGCAAGTGTCCCCTGGCTGCAATAGAGGAAGAATTTTGTTCGGTTAGTTCTGGGGAGCAGCAAATGTAAAGCAAAGGTAAAGGCACTGTATGGAGCAGAAAAGCTGAGCTAGTTTCTGCTCCCACATGACTCCGGGAGAAGGAGACATGACTCAGATGAAGAATAAATGATTAAAAGTTTTATTTTACTGCCTCACTAGCAACACATTGATACATTACAGATTGACGTGGTAGTAATAAGCTGTTCTGTGTAACGTTGTGAAGTTTTATTTTAACTTACAGTAGAAGTGAAGGAGTTAATTTGTGAGTGGCATGGAGACAGTGGATGTGGAACAGCTGCTTACTGCGTAATACAAGAACTAGACATAGCCATCAAGAAACAACAAAGGAAAATAATAGGTGTTTGGCTCAAAACAAAAAATGCAGATACTTTTTCCTATGGGTAGTTAAATTATTGAACTCCTTGCTACAGGGTATTTTGAATGGTAAAAGTTTAAATGGATTAAAAAAGTGACTGGACAAAGTCATAGAAAGAAAAGCCACTCATGGCTGGTTAGCCATGAACTCTGCCTTGGAAAGTCCCTTAACCACAAAATGATGGGGGCTGGGAAAATGCATCTGGTTTTTGTTGTTAATAGCTTCTTTCAAGATACAGAGCTGGATGGCTCGTTGGCCTGCTTTCGTATTTCCATTTTATGTTGTCAAATGCTTATCTGTCTTTCATTGACAAGTTAATTAGTTTGGAGATGGGGGTGGAAAAAGGTTGTGTAGGGCAGTTACCACCATGCTTGTTTGCTCTCTTGTAATTTCTTAGCCTGAGGAGATAATGGGCAACAGAAATTCCCTCATTAGCTAAACAATATATGACTGCATTTATTTGCACCATGGCAAAAAAAAAAAAAAAGAAAAGAAAAGAAAAGAAACTGCTTTGCTAAAAACACCCCCCAAATAAATTGAAGTTGTTTTAGAGAAGGACATCAAGGTGACAAAGATTTAGAAAGATGAACTGGAATGACCTGCTTCCTAAGTAGTGAGTAAACGCTGAGTAGGTAGATGGAAAAAGAGATCAAGTATCTGTATAGTACAAATATCCAGGTGTTAAAGGATTTTTTTTACTAGATTATGTGGAAGCAGAAGAGGGAGAGGTGGGAAGAAATTAAGGACAAGTTCATTTCAGCTGTTTGTTGGAAGAGCTACTGAGAATGGCAGAGCCCGGGGGGTGGCCCCTGATGCCAGAGGTTTTCTCTGCGTTGGAGATAGAGGCAGAAAGGCAGACATCCCTATTTCCCTTTCCCTGCCACCCTTTATGTACTCCTCTCTCTCAGCACCGGTGCACGGCGTGACCCTAATGAATAAATAATTATTGCTGGCTATCAGCTAATGCAGCGAATACCCACTAGATGCCACTGTGCCATTTCTCAATCTGTAAGACTACATGCCCTTCGCAGACCAGAGCAGAATGCGTTCCTTTCAGTCACTGCTGTGATGGGTTTAGCTGACAGGAATCTCGGCAGAACACTTGAAGATGTGTGTGAGTGGTTTTGTGTGCATGTACCCCAACAGAGACTAATGACAACACTGTTGTAGAAAACAACAGGATTTGTTATTCATTAATGAGGTAATGCTAAAGAGATTAGTTGTTATAAAATAGAAAGCAATAGTGGCCATTACTTTATAAGAATTTTGTTAACATTTCCCTGCAAGCTCTTGTTTGTGCTCAGCCTGAGTTGTCACATGCCTGTGTCTGTGAGCCTGGGGACAGCCAGGGAAATCCTCAGTCAGGGCTGCTGAATAGGGTTACAATCACACAAGAGCTCTGTAATGCACCTAATCATTAGTAAAAAAACCTATAGATGGCACCTTCTCCTATGTTGCAACAAATTGTCACCTTTTTAACGTTGCTTCGTGTTGCCTTTGCTGTGGCATGTTACCTCCTTGTGACATTAACCTGTGCTGTCATACGCGACCTATTTAATCATTGTTAAGTCAGAAGATTTTAGTGAGGTTTAGCAAGTTCTGGTGGGGATAAACCATGCTATTCCCAAGCTAAGAGCTTCCTCTGGGCTAAGTATCCCTTAGAGAAGATTTAGGGCATTAGCTCTTCATTTGCTTTGGAATATACTTTCAGCTACATTTCAGCTGTAGTTTTGTTCTGACTTTTTCTCTCAGCCTGACCCTAAGTGTAACCCTGGAGTGTCCCTTGGACAGGGCACCCCAAACCTCCTCCCAGTTATGCCATGTCCAAGGGAAGATACTTTTTGCAACCTTCTGTCTTCTTCCAGCCCTGCTCCACCTGTGGTCTTGCTCTTGCTCTCAGACCTAATCCTGACCCTGGCAATAAGCTAAGCCATAGACCAGAGGCCCTGCTCAATCCAGGGACTAATTTTTCCTCAGAAAAGAGCTCTAGTAAAGTCAATGCTTTACTTCAGTGTTGGGTTGAAAGAAAGAGAAAGCCCAGAGCCGCAGGAGCAGGGCTGACAACACTCTTCTGAAGTGACTTCTGGCATCAGTCCTTAGTTTACTTGAAAAGACACTTTCCAGCCCCTAACAGCTGTAGCTTTGAGTTTATCTCTTGGCTCTGAACTGTAATCCTTGGCTGGACCTTAGGCAAGGTAACCAAGCCTTTCTTCTGGCTAAACAGTCCCCATGGGAGAGATCTTTCTGCAGCACCGAACTTTCTTTCGAAGCCCCTTTCCAGCTCCAACCCAAGCTGCAGCTCTGGTCTGTCTCTATCTCTCAGCACCCAACACTAGACTGAGCCATTGGCCAAAGACCACTTAGATACGGGCATGAAATCAACGCCTCTAATTCATGTTAACCAATGGATCTCTGACAAGAAAACTTGTGTGGGTGTGCACATTTGTTGAGTTCCAGAGAATTTGCAAAACTTAGCAAACTTGCAAAAAAACCCCAACCCCAAAACATGGTACAGGTTACTAATCATCAAGCTAATACTAAGAAGATGAGAGTATGCAAATGTTATATGTTGGAAAACAGAAAAATAAATGGGCTTTTATTTTGCAAAGGGTCTTGTGACTTTCTCCTGTGCACTCCATTTTGCTCTGAGCCTTGTTTGCCACATGCGCATCTTTGCGAGCATATGGATAGTGAGGGCTACAGTGCAGGCACGTCTGTCTGGCAGCTCTGTGTATGTTTGACACTGTGAGAAAGACAAGATGTGGCTGATACACAGTTTCTTAGGAAAGATGCTAAAATGAAATGGCAGACGGTTTCACTTGAGTCCTCTCAGTACAAAATCATCTATATATAGTCAGTTGGGTGTTAATAACATTGCAATTTGTAGAAGACCCATGGAAAGAGAGGCTGAGCATGAGCAAGGTGGCAACAGAATGCAGAACCACCATGAAAGATAGAGGGGTCCCTTTTGTCTTGCAGCTGGCCAGCCTGGCCAGGCTGGTCATGTGATAAGCCAGAAGCTGGTCATTCTGGATGAGTATGTGCATTTTTTGCTGCTCTGTTTTATTTAGTATTCCAATAACTTGTGTATGGTATATGACTGGAACCATCTAGGGTCCTAAATCAGTGCTGCTCCTCTGCCTACACTTGTTGGTTTAACAGGTGAATCCAGGCTTTCCCTGGAGTGATGCCCTTTATTTTTCAAATATTGGTTCAGTTGTCTTGTGAGTTCTGCAGTTTTTCATTTGAGTGACAAATGAGTGACAAGCAAGAAATCAAAGCACCTTATCTCCAGACACCAGCTGGTACTCTGTCTGGACTCAACTGATGACATTTAGAAGTATGTGAAATCTGTATTAAGCATGTGAAAAGGCATGTGTTTTCCTCCTGCTAACGTTTGGATCCTGCTGGATTCTAGTTCTTGCTGTGCCACATGTTTTCTGTGCCAGAATTTACAAGTCTGGAATCTAACTTGTCTTCTTTTCCTCTCACGTAGTCTGCCATTGTCACTAATTAAAACATGTCATCCATGAGAAAGCTAATTATCACTACTGTACAGAGGAGCAGGCTGAGGAAGGGGTATTGCTGGCACATCAGAGCTGTGACGTGTTTATTCTTTGGAAGCTAGAGGTCTAGAGGACTATCTTATTTTACCTTTTGTATTTTTCCCTTTTTTTTTCATCAGGGAGGATGACTTGGATCAATTCCTCAGAGGAGTCCTGGGCATTGTTTTCCTAACTAACCTGCTTATGTACTACCAGAAAATGCATGGCTTCCCAAAAGTTTAAGAAAAAAAAAGAATATTTAGAAAGTGTCTAGCCAGCTGTGCCGGTGCAGGGAGCCATGTTCATTCAGATATTCACACATCTGGAAGGGGATGTGTCTGGGCAAATGGAGGGAGGGAAGGAATAGAAATGAATGGACGAGAGAGAGAGACACACACACACACACACGCACTCCTCATGCTTTATCTTAGAGCTTCTCTGGGAGAGAAGTTAGAGGATAATTTGGGACAAGAGAATATTGATTATCTATGAATGCCTGTGGTCAGGTGGAGGCAGGGTCTCTCTTACCAGATATCCATCTCTGACCTTATAGAACTTTTCCCCAAAAGTCTTTAAATTAAACTGACGTATTACTTTGAATACTTTTTTATCTCAGCAAATCAAAATGTTTTGAAGAATGCATTGTAGTTTGGTGCATTTCAGAAATTCTTGATTAATTTGAGTCATGGACTGAATTGATGGCACGTGAACAGCTATCTTTACTATAGGACGTTATGGGGAAGTGGGGAGCATGTGGGGAATATGATCTTTCCTTTTCTCACCCACTGCTACCGCAGGATTGCCCAAGTTCATTCTGAGCCCGCTGCTTCTTGCAGTGCTCTGGAAGAGCTGGCAGATGGTGCTACTTACCTTTGATATACAGCATTTTTTATCATCATACTGTTTTACTGTCAAAACAGAGTTTGTTCATACAGGTGCTGTATGCTGGAGAAGGGAGATTAAGGGAGGAGGAGAAGAGTAAAAGGAGGTGGACAGGGTGAGTCTTACAGTCCTTAAGATTTTGATCGAAGATAACATAAGAGTAGATGGAGCTGCTGCATTAACATGACAAGTTGCGTTGTTTCCTAACGTTAAAATTGAAACTCATATATGCAAAATTAGACATACTGAGTCATGTTTTTTAACAGGGTACTCTTAAATTGATGTAGCCCTCAACTTTAGGGCAAGAAGGGTTCATTCTTCTAGTTTAGGCTGACCTAGATTAAAACAAAGGTCCTCCAGCTTCCCCTGATTAATTCCTGTCTGAACTAGTCCATATATTTTAGACAAGCAGATGACTGCAGTTTAAATATGAACAAAGGTGAAGAGTTCGATCAGTATTAATTTATCCCAGCTGAAGAAATGATACATTACATTTTGTGCACTGAATTTTACAGTGCTTCTGTAGAAGAAAAAGATCACATTGCCTCATATTGCATCACAACAATGTAGGAAATAATGCTGCACCATTGTAGAAACAATATTATAAACTTCAAAGCCAGATGTTACATGTAAAGAAAGGTTATTTTATTTACAAAAAAGCCCATTTCTCCCCTCCTTATACCTGCATCATCTCAAGCACCAAGACACAAGTGTCCAAGTAACCTGCCCAGCATTCAGGCATCTAGGTGATCTGGTGGATCAGGTGGACAAGATGATCTGGTCCAGATTCCGTATGGTGAAAAAATGTACAAAGGACTCTGATTACTGAGTACGCATCATGTCTCCTGGGTTCTCCTTAGGCTGATGACCATTTGATAGTTTTAGGTAAGCTTTTTTGCACCCATGGAAGCTGATGGTGATTTTGATCTTTTACTTCACCATCTCATTGCATCTCACTCATTAGAATTTACTCATGGTCCTTTGTCTCCTTATCGTGGGATTTTAAGGATCCAGCCCTGTTAGAATCACAGAATGGTTAAGGTTGGAAGGGACATCTGAAGATTGCCTAGTCCAGTAACCCTGCTTAAAGCAGTGTTAAGCAAAACAGGTTGCTTAAGACCTTGTCAAGTTGGGTTTTGAATATTTCCAAGAGTGGAGACTCCACAACTACCATTTTTAACCACCCCTTCAGTTAATTTTTTTTTCTTATATTTTAATGGAATTTCCTGTACATCATCTTCTGACCATCATCTTGTAATGCCTTGAGTCTTTGTTTCAGTTTTGATGTAGGCTGTTCTTTGTTTTAGGCTCTCCTTTTTTTCCCCAGCCTGGGTATGAAGCATGCAGAAGTCACTGGTAGATATGCTATGATCTTGATGACGTGCTAATCTAGGTGCCATCAACACATGCTGTTCTTCCACCTCCACTTCTTCCATGCATTCTGCTGCATCCACATCCAGACATTTCCCTTCTTTCTTCACTGGGACCCATCTTACAGTTTCTGTTACAAATCTTAACATCAGCATGTCATACAGAGACGCTCCATTTAAATCAGGCAATTGTTAGTGCGGAGTCACCAGGTATAAGGGCAATGGAAGTAGCAGAGTAAGGCAATTTCCTTCTCACTCATCTTAGAGAAATAAACTTAATTGCAGAGAACAGGACAATGTTTCAAATGAAGAACCACAAGTTGTTCTGTCAACACAGTCTATGACAGGGAAATAAAATCTTGAATGTTAATTTAGGAAGCTGACAATGTGGTAATGAAGTGGAATGCAAGAACATGTCCTTGCAGCATTGCTTAAAGTTGGAAGAAGTGGTTTCTTGAATGTTGAAGGACATTTGTTTAATGAGCATGGTCCTGTACGGATGTTAAGAGATTCAAAAGGAGGACTTGTGAAACTGAGGAGTGACTGCTTCAGAACATTCGCCAGTGACTGCTTCAGAACATCTTTGCTTTATTCAAAGGGAATACTACCCGGTTAGGAAGTTTCATGTACTTGTAGTTACCAAAATTGATCTGTATTCCTGTTATGAAATATGAAGTTTTAGGGACACAACATTCTTCATCACTTATGTGAGTTACTTGGGTGAGATACGAAGACAGTATTTATGTACTTAGATGATTTTTCCCAATACTGATTGAAACATGGTCTTGAAGGAAACTTGCAGGACGTTTCACTACTTGAGACCTGAGTTCCACAGTTGTTCACAAAATGCTGATTTTGTGTGTATTGGCATGTATTGACCTTCAGGCCTGACAGAGCTTTGCAGCTACTACATTGGGCTCTCAGGTGGGCAGCCACCAATACACTGCCCTTTGACAGGACAGAGGATAAAAGGCTGACTACAATTTTAGGTGCCACCAGATCTACTGTGCTCAGGTCGGGATGGCTCAGGTGCTAAGGCTTCAATACATAAAGGAGAGGCCTGGTTTTGCACAGCTGAAGCTTCTTCTGAAATCTCACTGACAGGGCAGCAACACAGGAGACAGATGATGGATTTAAATGTCTGCCTTTTATCACCTAAGTTTCAAATTTATGTCCTTAGCCTCTGGAGGTGCCTCCTAAGAAATAAACAAGATGATCACAGCAGCTGGCCACACGTGGCAGTGTGATTAGGGAAGGGCCAATGTGCAAGTATGCATTATTAGGAGGCAAGGTATAATTAGTGCAAGTATCACTATTGTTAGAAGCTTTGTTTGACCTTCTGAGGCTGTGCAGCTCTGGTGTTACACTCTGGCTCTTTGCTCTTGCAGTAACCTGCTCAGGGTATTTCTGTTAAACCCCTCGAAAAACCGAGGTGCTTTCCTTATACTGCTGTATATGAAAACAGTAACACCAACAGTGAATGAGAAATCCAGAGCCTAGATTTCACAAAGGGGAATAATTTATGGTTAGTTTTGTATTCTAATTTTAGCCTTGACTATATAAGGCAATTTTTTTACCGCCAAATTGGTCAAGTTCAATATAATTACAGCAGATCTGCTGTGGGGAGAATATGACTCTTTTGGCTTCATTGCTTTGGATTGTTGATATACTGCAGTTATACTGCCACCGGTAGACTAAGCAAAATCTGTTTCCCTTTTTGGCCATGAGGCCAGTTGGCCTGGTCTGGCCATTACCACGCCATGGAGCTACTTAGCTTCTGAAAAATGTTGCATGCATCTGGATTGATTCCTGGCTTGCATTAACTCCAAAACTGTACCCAAGGATTTTGTAGGAAAGTGCTTGTTTGCCTGTGACAAAATTGTACCATGGATTATTCTAATGATGTAGCCACTCTAGAAAATCAAGTGTCCAAGCCTATGCCTCTAGCTTGGTTTATTAGTACAAGTATAGTCTTATAGGTTTCAGCATAGCTTGTTTTTTCACAGTAGGCGTAGTTCCTACCTGACTTTTAGAGCCAGGAGAGAAGATGCAAAGCAAAGCAAAATTTCTGTGTGACTCTTTTCCTTCCATGAAACCGGTAACTTTTTTACTAAAACCACTTAGTCCATATTTTTAAAGCCATTTGTTACAGTGAGTTTTTTCCTGATTAGAAAAGTCGAGGGGACAAATGCCAAAAAAGAAGCATCTAGCATGAGAGTTGTCTACTCGACTTCCATGTCAAAGAGTTACATAGATGATGAAGGGATCTTAGGCTGCCTTTGTAGTTAACAAAGAGAGATAACTATTAATTTCATACAAAACCAAGTATCTAGATAGGTCATGTGAGTTGCGTATTTCTGTCCAGGGACTGTACCAAGCACCTGGGTGAATGCAATATCTAACCTTCAGGTAGATTAAACCTGAGCAAGTGGATTCATGCCCATTATGGCTAATAATAGCTCCTCCACATACTTTCCCATATATAACAAAGCTCAGTTGTTTTGGAAACCTTCTGTTGCAGAAAACTCAAATGACTTTGGTGGCTGTGAAACATGCTTGTGGAAACATCTACCCCTGCTTCCTCGGGGGTGTTACAGGCACCACCAGAGCTGTGTGAGACTGCCACTTTCCCCTTTGTTTTATGTAAGCCGTGCAAAAAGAGACCTTAAACTTGCTTTAATCATCAGTGATTCATCTCCCCTAGTTTGTGTCAAAAAATAATTAACTCTGGTTTGCTAATCTGCATATCTCATTAATGCAGAATTTAACGACAAGGAAATAAAGAGCTGTCATTCAAAACCAATTCATCCTGTTCATGCTGTGAGGAGCCGGAGACAGCTCTCCAGCTGGGACAGGTGGGCAAAGGGCGCTGGGCAAGGGAGTCAGCACGGCAGCTTGGCCGCAGTCGCTGTTTCCATCCCCCTGCCCTAGTCATATTTTCTGTTCCTTGTTCATACCTCCTAAGAGAGGTCAGTGCAAGTCTTGTATGCAGGTACAGGCTGAGGCTGCATGCGGAGTAAGTCCCAGAAGCAGGAAAAGAGTTGTTTCCAGTGAGGCAGAAGATAAATCCTGTCTCTTCCCTCCTTAATCCCCTGAGGCTAAGTAGGAGGGCAGCTCCTGTGAAAGGAGAGGTCTCGAAATGGCAAAGGCTCTGCTCTGTCAGAAAGGGAATGATTCCCCAATCTGAGCTTTTCCCAGCAGAGAAACATTTGTCTCGGATTCATGTCAGGTAAACATACAGAGGTCGCATTCTTCTGTGTGAGTTTTAAGCTGATCTCTATTTAACAAGTGTTCTAAGGATGCATGTAGGCTGGGCTGGAGATGATGAGAAGAAATCCTTAAAGCTGAGACTAAAATCCAGGATGGAGAAATTTAAATTGTTCCCTAGCAATAGTTGGAGGGATGTTTTTCTAAAAATAAGATTCAGACAATTTAATAGTCCCCTGAAGAGTTACTGCAGGAGTTATGGAGACAAAATTTAATCATAAAAATATGAAATAAAGGGATTTGAGCTCTGCTTTAATTACAAATTTCAGTGAAACATCTGCTATGACATTGCTACGAGCTCCTTCACCCTCAGCCATGACACTGTTCATTCTTCCAGTGCCAAAGCACATCTATTAATTTAACAAAGGACTTCACATAATTTGAAGAGGAAAATTACCGTTTCCTAGAAGAGAGCGCCTTGGTTTGTCATAGTAACAGCAATAAATACCAAATAATGCAATAAATAATTATCAGCTGCTCTTGGCCCAGGATGATTGGTGTTCCTCAGGGGTTGGTTCTGGGACTGGTACTATTTAACGTCTTTGTTGGCAACATGGATGTTGGGATCGAGCGCGCTCTGAGCAAGTTTGCTGACAACACCAAGCTGTGTGGAGTGGTTGACACGCTGGAGGGGAGGGATGCCATCCGGGGGACCTGGACAGGCTGGAGAGGGGAGCCCAAGCCAATCTCATGAAGTTTGACAAGGCCAAGTGTAAGGTCCTGCACATGAGTCAGGGCAATCCCAAGCACAAATACAGGCTGGGCGGAGAATGAATTGAGAGCAGCCCTGAGGAGAAGGACTTGGGG
>NW_009649458.1:1467397-1580085 GCF_000708025.1 Charadrius vociferus | reverse complement strand
TCTGGTGACACCCCACCTGGAGTACTGTGTCCAGCTCTGGAGCTCCCAACATAAGAAGGGCACGGACCTGCTGGAGCATGTCCAGAGGAGGGCCACAAAGATGATCAGAGGGCTGGAGCACCTCTCCTATGAGGAAAGGCTGAGAGAGTTGGGGTTGTTCAGCCTGGAGAAGAGAAGACTCCTGGGAGACCTTATAGTGTCCTTCCAGTACCTAAAGGGTTCCTACAGGAACAGTCCTGGGGAAGGACTTTTTACTAGAGCGTGTAGTGATAAGATGAGGGGTAATGGTTTTAAACTGGAAGAGAGTAGATTTAGATCTGTGGCGGGTAGAGACTCCACAGTTACGAATATATCTTTAAGGTTCAGGTTCTCCCTGGGGGCCTTACACACCACCATAAGGAAAGGACATTTAGACCCTTGAGCAAGAAAACAAACTATATCCTGGGAACCAAAGACCTAAATCTTCAAAACTTCTGTGTGGTTGCTACTAGAGATGCTTGAGCTTCACAGGCAGTTCAGTTCTCTATGACGGTATAACCAAGTGCTGGGACTTCTCCTTCCGCGCATGCCAGAATAACCTTGAATTCTACAGGGCTGTGCAGAATTGTTTATCTTATACCCATGTCCTGCCAAGACCCAGTAATTGTGCAGATTTGATGGATGCCCTACAGAGCTCAGTCCAACCAAACTGCGATAAAACAGGATATGGGGAGTTTATTTATGCTGTTATCTTCTTTGCCTGAGGAGCTTCAAACCTACATCTCATGCAGGGAAACTAAGCATTGAGCTGTGTGGGTTTGAATGAAAAAGAGAGGGTGTTGAACCCCTTCCATCGAAGCTGTTCTTCCTTGTACAATAGCTGGAAGGATTCATTGGTAGGGGGGCAGGGTAAGCAGTCAGCAAGTTAGTGTGGGCAGGGAAGCTTTGGTTCCAGTCCTGGAGAAGAGGTATCTGCTGTGGATGGGAGCTCTGTAAATGATTTGGTCTTGCACGGAAATGGCATCACAGAATAATGTCTTTTGCCTCTGTGTGTGTGTGTGCACCTCATTCCCTCCAGGCATAAATAAACATTTAATAACAGATGGAGATGTGTGCAGTCCTTTAAGTTACCGGGTGGTGGCATGCGATGTTAAACTGTGATTTGTCTGGCAGTAGAGAAGTTCAAGAAGGCAATACAGTCTGTGAGAAGGTGTTGGTTCTGAAAATTCCTAGATGTCCTGAGAAAAGAGAGAAATAACACGTTTACCAAAAGTTCCTGATCATAAGTTTGTTTTAGTACTTAAAGCTGAGGGAGAAACACAATTCTGTTAAAGAGTAGCTATGACAATCTGGGTGCAGACATTAAGTAAAATAAAGAATGCCAAGATGTGGATCAGGGACTGGGAACTTGATTGTCCACACTGTTAACTTGCTAGGAAAGTCCTTGACGTGATTTTGGTCTCATTCAACTAGGACTCCCCCAATCTGCTCATGCAAAGAACTGAGGAGCAATCCCAGGCTAGGGACCTTTTCCAGTGGGCAGGTCGTACATTGCCACCCTTCCTTGGAGGCTGAGAGAGCATTTATCTGGCCTGCTCCTGCCAGCTGGCGTCAGGCCCAGAGAAGGGTCCCTGATACTGCTTGCAGCAGTAATACAGGCGTTACCTCTGCAGGGTGTTTGTTTGATCGAGTGTAGATGCCTACAATATACATTTAAATCACTGTCACTCTCAGCTCTGTGGTGAGAAACAGGCAGTTTTAAGATGTGATTCATGTCATCTTAATGTAGACATCTAAAATAAACCAGATGAATCACAGCCTAAAACTTCTACATGCCTCTACATTGATGATGGCAGCGCAGGCGACTGATTCAGATGGAGGGCCACCTGCGCTGGTCCGGACAAATTCCTCCCCTGATGAGCAGAGACCCAGTGGCTGTAGTGTTAAACTGTAAGCACGGCCACGGAGGCCAAGGAGAAAGACAGGACCATAGTGTGAGTATAAGTGGAGCTGGAATCTTGTGCCTACTGCAGAGAGAGGCACTGACAGCCACTCGTGCTCACTTCAAAAGGCAAAAGTCTTACTTTTTAATACCCGCATTTGTTTCTGTAATTCAGCTGTCCGGTCTTCTTACCATTGACATCTTTTATTAATGTTTTTTCCAGACCTAATACATGAATGCTGCTATTTGCAAATAGCTAGAACCAAACAGGGTGTTATTCCAAAGTTATTAGAGTGGAAAAACTATGGTAGGCTTTTGAGGCTAAGTGGACAACACAATCAAATGTCCCATTATGTATTGGACATTAGAGGCAATAAGCTACTTCCCAAGGCTGTGGGCAGCATGGTAAAGTCAATCACAAGCTAACAAGACCAGGCTGTGATGAGATCAGCAGTAACAAGACTGGTTGTGGCTTAAACTGTGCCAAATGAAGAGAGCAGGCAGCCTGGGGAGCAAATGTGAGCGTTTGGCAGAGGGACACAGAGGACAAAAGCTGCAGGAAAGGCTCTGGTGGGCACTGGATTGCATTGTTTCCAATGTGTTCCAGGAAAACATTAAAACAGACTGGGAAGACTAGGATGGCCTTTCATACTGCCTAACTGCTTAGAGCAAAGGAGTAGAAATATCTTAATTTGGGAATGCAGTGTCCGCAGCTAATCTTTCTGTAGTAGGTAATTGCGGACAAATTCTTTTATTTTCAATCCTTTAACTGCATGGAACTGTCCTGGCAAGATGCATGTTACATTTTGGATACCTTTATACTAAATTGCTAATGCTAATTAGACAGTCACAAAATCTAATACAAATTATGGTGTTGCACTAATAACCAACCCTTGAAGTTCACTGATAGTAAAGGAGAGGGGCAGTAACAAGGGAGAATGTTGACAGTTCACAGAAGCTTTCACAATCTTCCTTGTAGCCAAGCCTGGGAGGGGGGTATAAAAGCCTAAAGGACCAGCCCTTTGACCCATCTGCAAGCCAAAAAGATGAAGGTTTGGATCTGAAGACCAAGGACACAGGCTTAAATGACAGGTTAAGAGATAAGGAATTAGCAAAAAAAGCAATGCAGGTTTGAGCAAGCACAGAAAAGGGGAAGGTTAATTACCAATCTATTTCAGAAACGAGCATCTTCAAGTGCTCTTTTAGCCGTTTTTGGATCTGTCTTAAAATGAACCTCTGGAGCAAAGAAAAATGATAACCCTTAATTAAATCCAGGAAGTGTTGAATTGTGGTGTGCTCAGAACTGCAAAACAAAGCAGTGCAGGCTAGGGGTTTTTTTTAAAGCTACCTGTTAAAACCCCCAAATATTGTGAAACCCAGGTGCAAATATTGGTGCATTTCAGTGGTGCTGAAAAGTAAAGGAGAATCGAGTGAAGTCCATTCCTGTCAAGTGCTGAGGCCCTGATCAAAAAGGGAGCCTAGAAAATATTTGTACAGGCTGGAAACCCAAACCTGTGATTTCATACATACTTCTAATGGTATCAATGCGTAATATTCTCTTTATGTCACGAATGATAGATGTAAGGTAACAATCATCTCCGCTTAACTGTCTGCCTGAAAGGTGGCTTAGTCAAAGCTAATTAAATGAGACACTTTGTAGTCAGTGGACACAACCAGGCTTTTGCAGGAGGCAGTTTCTCTCAGCCTAAGATGGCTGTACACATGGGTCAAATTAATTGCCCTCTGCAATTGCATCTTGACTCTGAAATGACCGTGGCAGAGCAGTTGACACATAGGTGACTAACTTTCCAACATCAACAATTACATCAGTTAAATACTACTATTTTTACTCTTGCATGGCTTGTCACACTGGGATCCTCTGTAATTGATTTCCTTAACGGTAGGAGACAGGGGAATGGATTTCAGAGGAAGACACTTGTCATTAGTGTATTTTTAGATGCAAGCTCAAATTTGAATATCCTTTCCTAGGAATCCTTTGAGTTAAGCCACGGCAATGGCAGGATTTCACAGAGATCACAAAGCATAACTTTTCGCTAGTACGCACTTCAGATTTGCAAAGCTAGGTAGAAAAAGTGAAAAAGCCATGGAAAAAAATTGGTCCATTGGATTCAAGTTGATCCAAGTCTTACAGAAAAAAGGAGCCATTATAATCTACATTTTCTTGGGAAGGATGACAACTGCAAACATTGCCTTCAGCTATTGTCCTGAGGTTTGCAAGGGCAGCATTTACCTTAACAATTTCGTCATTCACAGGGAGAAACCAGTGGCCTCAGCATAACCATCATAGGTGGTTTTGAAACAACTCGCTTGCTACCTGGATAGAGCAATTGGATATCGATCTGCCTTATGTATTTGATGAGTGTGGCAGATAAGAGTTTCCCAAATTTGCTTTTGAGCCCAGCAGATAAAGCAGTAAATCATATCTACGCAAAGCAACTCCTTTGGCTGTAAGAAGAGTCAAACCTGAGTCACGTGAGAAGATTTTGTCCTGTGAAGATAATAGTCCCTTATCACATAAAGGAGTATAAAGACAGCAGAAGGAGTTACGTACCGCAGCAGTGCTTCTTGTTCAAGCGCTGAGTACTGTTCCATCCTTATTTGTGACAGTAAGGAATGTGATATGGAAATAATCCACGTTATTTTCGAGCCCCAGTTAATTAGCAATACCAAGATAAAGCCACCAGTTGATCTTTTGAGAAAAAGACCACATACTTATTCGATTGGATGTCATTAGATTACAATTTGATTAGTAGATTATATTTTATCCTCCTTTGTTCATGTGGTTCATTAGAATGACAGGCAATGGCTTAATGAGAGACTGTGGTTAATAATTAGCAGTAGCATCTCTGCTAAATTTAAAGCTTCATTTCTACTTGCTACTGTTTAATGAATTAGGCAATGAGCAATTTTTTAATTGGTGCAAGTTTGACGTATATACCTAAGTCTCCTTTCAGCAGGTCCTTTGACAGTGCGTCCTTTAATTAGCAAGATAACGACAGCCACTGCTGTGTGGAGGGGATTGTAGTTTGTTGGGTTTTTTTTTTTTGTGCCAGAAGCAGAAGCAACAGGGTGCGAGCACCTAGAGTTTGAATTTCTGCAGAAATTAATGGAAATCCAGGAAGGTATGAGAATAGCAAACACCAGAGACAGTTCCCAAACTAAGAGGAAAACAGATTTTGGAGCTGCAAATGTCCCATGAATCAGTGGCCATTGAGGAATATCAGTATAGGATTATGAATGGACCATGTTCCTACTAGTAAATCAAAACATGCTACGGCACAAATCCAAGCACTGCAACCCAGTAGGGTTGCAGGCAAATAGTTAGCATGGTCCCTGGTCCAGTTGAGCAGTGGGAATGTTGCAGCACTGTTCCAGTTGGTTTCAGGGCCAGAGACTGGTGTCCAGCATTAGTTAATTTATTAATGCAGCCACAGAGTCCCTCGTCCCCCATGCATTGTGTGGGTGGCAGCTATTTCTCACCAGCTTTTCATCACAGTGGACAGCAGGAGAGGGAACTGGTCCATGCCACTTATAAGACGCATTCCCATTCTGGACTTTTTGCTTGTTCTGAGGAATTCTGCTTTTAAAAACATCCCCTTAGCCATGTCTCTGAAGTCTGGTAGCTGTTGCATCCCTGCCTTCCTGTGCTCCAGCTGCATTTACTGCCTGTGTTCCCAGCAGCAGGGCAATGACTCTTTCAGCCATCCTGGCTAAAGCCACCTGCAAATATGAGTCAGAGCCTCATGCTTTGCTCGTGCCTTACTGCTGAGAGTGCTCTCGGTGCTCTCACTGGGGCAAAACTCCTATGCAGCGGAAAAAAAGCCAAAACATCCTTGGTAAATACTATCTCCCATTGCACTTTAAGGGGGAAAAGTCTATTTTAGTAGTAGAAATTTTAGGGGGAGCCCAACACATGGGTTTGGACTATTTCTGGTTGTCATTTGAAGTTATGTTAATGTGACACCATCACTTCCAGTGTTCGGGCTGGCAGCTCATCACAAGAATGGGTTCTCAGCTCTAGCAGTACTTTGGAAGGTGGATCAGCCATTTTTTTCAATACTGGGAAAATAATCATGTGAAACTGAATGGCTGAAAACCAAGTTCTGAGACAAAGTTGTCCTTAGTAAAGTTCTGGGGCCAGTTTTTAACAAGTATTTAACTGTCTAACAAGGCAGTTGAATGCCGTGAAGGTTGTGCAGGAACTGTTGGGTACCAGGAACAAACTCCTGATAGTTCAATCATTTAGATGCTTTTGGAAGTCCCAATGAATATCTAAATAGCTTTGCACGTACACAATGCACGCATATGTGAAAACTGACTCCCATAGTACAGGATAATTGAACCATACCCTGGGTGTCAAGCCCAGTCTAAGGTGTGGCTGAAACCCATTAATTCAGAGACTGCAGTGATCCTCTTCTCATAGCAGCAGGGGGGAAACATAGGTAATTAGCGAGGGCTTAATGCTGCTGAGCTGATGCAACGAGTTCTGGGTATAAATGAGAGGAAATATAGGTGAATATTATTTCTTGAAATTTTCTAATGCGTTTCTGTACAAGCATCTGAAATAAGTACTGCCCCATTACTTTCCAGTCATTAAGATTGGGACTCTTTAGTACTGTGTGCTTTGAGTGTCCTGTATCATCTGGTCATTTAAATTGTACCTATAGCATAGAAGTCCAGTGAAGTCACTCCAGAAAGTACGTAGTGGAGAGGAGGATGTCTCTGAAGACCTCCAGAGGAAGCCTCTCTGTCTAATTAAATTCAGGGAAACAATCTCCTTAGATCTTCTGTCTTTTAGTTAATTCAGGCCATTTAGATCTAGTCAAATGAGCATGTATGTTAAAAGATTTAATAAAAAATAGCTAGAATGGGCTAAACCTACATTTTTTTTTATTGCAAAGTCTGAAATGAGTAATATGTAAACGAAAAGGAAAAATGAAAAATTTCAATTTCTTTTGCTAGAAAGAAGCTAAATTAAATACTGAACAAAAGTAGCCTTTTTGCTTATTCTCATTTAGAACTTTTCCATATAAATATTTGCATGTTATTTAGAATTATATTAATATAATTAATCGCAATGTGATGAAAAATTTTAGAATGCTTAAGTTCAGTGGAATAGAACAGTACAGTGGAAGAGCAGGAAGAAGTGCATTACAGCACTTCACCTCTGGCCAAAATGAAACCTGCTCCTTCATTGTCAACCTCAAAAAGTAAAACATAAACTCATACAGTACAGATAAATGGTTCTGCAAATGGAATCCTATATATTAAGCAAAGTATAGTTTTAGTCTTTTTATATTTAACTATGCGCACACACAAAAAAAAAGCTGTAAAATAGATCAATTACCAGACATTATTCTGAGATCTAATTAATAGTCCTAGTACTTTTACAAACTGCATAGAAAAAAACATTTACCAGTGGTCATCAAGATACAAATGTCGTTAAATTCCTGTGGCCCAGACTAAGCACATTTTTCTGTAACAAATGTTCCCTTATATATGGAAAGCATAAGGCTTATTTACGTGCCTGGGTACGATCTGTGATCTGTTCACTATTAATTTCCTTGCCCAGAAGTGCCTGAGTGCTGAACACTAATGATAGGAAAGTACACTACCAGCACAAGCTATAAAGTGAAATGCTTTGTTTATAGGATGTGAATGTATACTGTTTATAGGCTTGGTGATGCATGTGAGCATACATATAAGCGCATGTGCATACACAGAGGATTAAATTTATTGTATTGCATATATTTTATGTCCCAGTGCCTAGGCAATGTTAAATATCTGGTTGATCTCTCAATTTTCTTATTACTCCACAGAGACCTTAATAATTAAATAGAACCTGACTTCCACATGTAGAGACTCTACCTTCTAAAGCCATCTTAAAAATTTATTGCCATTACAGCTGCCAGAATAGGTAGTTCCTGGGATTTATACTTGTTGACAGTAACATTTTCTTTTTCTTCTTCCTGGTCCTGCTGTGTATAGCATTCTATCTTCCAGTATCATTTTAAAAAATAATTTAACTAACATGCACAGCAAAATTCATCCGGCTGTTATTCATTCTAGGGTGGCTCAGAAATGCGTCTGCTTTTGTATTTATTTCCCTTCTTTGAAAGTGCAGGGTTATGCTCAGCTCCTAGAGCTCCTGCGGTGACAACCTTGGCAGGGTGTCACCTCTGCGAGCCATTTGCCAGGTCTCAGGTATGGAGATTGCTTACAGCAATCGGACACCGTCTGTGGTGTCAGCCAGAGCCTCCATCAAGCTGGTGCCCTCTGTCTTGAACAGAAAACGGGTTTCTTCCAGAAGTCTCTAGTTTCTTGAGCAAATATGGGCTTTACTGAATGCTCCCTTTCTTGAGATCAGTATAAAATTTAAGCACTACTTAAGCTCTTCTTAAGGCCTGTGTTAAGAACCTGAGAAGTATATGAATATTGATCCTTTGCAGGGTGGAAAATTTAATCTCTGGTAAGAAAAAGGGGTTTGAAAATGATGCTACCAAGTAGGCACCAGAACAGCAGCTTCTTCAGAGATGAAGCACTGTACAGCAGTGTGCAATCATCCTACCATTTCTCTTATTTTCACCACTTCAGCTGACAAATTTCGTTTGTTTTCAGTTTAATTCTTTTTTGATTTGGTGTCTAGACCTCTTCTTGCAGTGAGGACTTCATGGTACTGCATGGAAAATGGCAGGTGAATTTCTGCATCAGTGACTGCAAGTAATGCACAGGGGAGGAAACAGCCCTCGCTGAAGATACACACAGCGATGGACCCTGACTTAGAATTGTAGAATGGTTTAGGTTGGAAGGGACCTTGAAGATCATCAAGTTCCAACCCCCCTTCCATGGGCAGGGACATCTCCCACTAGACCAGGTTGCTCAAAGCCCCATCCAACCTGGCCTTGAACACCTTAGCTGTTAATGCTCAGGAAAGAGCTAATATTCAGGTTCAAAGGCAAAGGGAACATTTGGAATTACTAAGAAAAAAAATGAGAACTAAACAGAGATAATCATTTAGGTGCTGTAGGAGTTGGTGTTGTCCGCGCACATCAAACACTGCAGCCAGTGTCAGCCAGCTGAGTCAGATGTTCCCTTAATCTCACAAGATATAGTAGTAATAGAGAATAGAAAGATACAAGTGAAGGGAGGTGAGGGGTATGCTACAAGAATTAGTGGTCACTCCTGTGACGTTTTCAGGTGGCTTGTGCAGAGGTGTCTTCTTGCAGCACAGTTAGAATTGTGGAACTCATTGCTGCAGGACATCACAAGCACAGCAAGTGGAAATGGGGTCAGAAGGGGATTATACATATTAGGGGAGGACAGCTCCATCAGGAGCTATTAAACACAGTCATCTGAATGTAACCTCTGGCTCAGGAAGTCCATAAATATCTACCTGAAAAATTCTGCATGAATATCAAATGTATACACACCTCAATCCTGTCCATCCATCATCTGTCTGGAGACAAGTTGCTGGATGACAGGAATGTCTGACCCAAGTAGTCCTCTCATTTTTAAACATTTAAATGTCGTTGTTTTTCCTCCTTTCTAAATAAGCTCCTGGTTGGGGAATCCCACTTAATTCCCTGGCTTTTTACAATTGGTAGGTGCAGGGCAATGCTTTGCAAGCTTTGCACAAGCTTTCTGTGTCTGGAGGCAAATGACTGCCTGAGTGGTTTTAGCTGTCACTGAGCCATCTCTTTTTCTAGACACACAATACCAACATGTATTTAAAAATCCATGGGGCAGAAAAGAGTCTGCAGAAATGGAGCATTAAAAATCAGGTGGTGACTGGATGCACTTTATATGGTGAATTTCTTTGGTGTTTTATTTAGAGATAGAAAGTATTAGAAATACACAACCTCAAAGGAATGCACAGACTACACAGGGGTTATTAGATAACTGAAGCTGTCCCACTTCCTAATAGAGTGCCAAGGGGGAGACAGCTGTGTGTAAAAGGTTTACAAGAAAATAAATGCCTTTTCTTTTTGCAGCATTTTTTTTCTGGTGATTAATGTTGCTGCCACAGAAGGAAACCTATATATACACAGGCATAAGACATAAAAGGAGACAAATCAAGAGATACAAGTGCTGTTCTTTCTGGAGTTTTAAGTTTCTAATATGAGCAAAATCACACAAAGCCTGATAATTATGTCTCACCCGCAAGGTCCAAGTTTTGAATTTTCCCAGTCACAAGGTGCCCGTGGGCAGACCCAGTGGAGGACTCGGGGTACCTAAAGTAAGAAGAACCCCAAAAGCCCTCCTTTCCTCCTGTCAAATACAAAAAGCCGTCCTTTTCCCCTATCACATATAGATTATTGGATGCATTGACTGCTGTCATCTCTTTGGGTGACTTTCATTGCCTTGCCATTGCTATCGGGAAACACTAGCTATAAGATGGTAATACTGAAAGGGACATGGCAGGAAATAGGATGGAAAAGGATATCAAGTGAAGCAGGGGGACTGACTGGATTATGAGTAAAAGCTAAAGGTTTATTTGGGGGTTGGAAGGCAGTGTATCTTTCAGGGAATGTTGTTTTCTTCCTTGGAAAAACAAGAGGGTTCTTGGAAATAGAAATAATTAGGGGAGACATTTCTGTCCTTAATGGAACTGCAGTGTGTTCACTGCATTTGGAAAAACAAAGAATTTTTGGTAATTCCAGACAGAAATGTTCCGGTTCCATTTATGTTCTCCATACCTTGTGCAAACCTAATTTCTAGGTAGGAAAGACTCTCCTCCCTGACCCTCACCAACCAGAGCCTACGCGACGACTCTAAAACGTGCTTCTAACTTTTGCTCTGCCCCCCTGTGCCATGCAGGAGGGCTTTGGGCAGCGTTCGGAGGTGATTCCAACAGCCCCCCTCAGCTGGAGCAGCGCCAAGCTGCATTTCAGCATAATGCTTTCACAGAAATGATGCCTTTCTTGCAGGAGCATCCAAGGAAGCGTAACACTGGCATTTCTCAAATGTCAACTAAGGTAACTCGTTATCTGGCACATAATTATATACTTTAAACATTACTGGAAAAGGAAGAATTGCTGGAGAATAAGAGAACCCATCTTTTCTGAACTTGCTGTGGAGCTCTGCTCAAGGCAGCAGTACTACGCTGCAATAACACGGTTTTGTTTAGCTCACTGACTATCAGACAAATGCTTTAGAGAATAGTGCAATTATAGAGATCTGAACAATAAAAGAAGAGTAAATAATGAAGGGTAGGAGTAGGGAGAGGGAGAGAAAATAACATCATATCAGCAGACACCCGTGACACTGCGTTTGTGCAGCAGCATTTGTCTCTGTCTCTTCCTTTGCCCTCCCTGTTTGCCTGCAGTATCCTGCCCAAGTGCAGCTCTGTGGGGTATGGCCATGCTTTGTGTTGTATCTTGTCCAGGGGTGTCCATGGGCTCCTGATCCTTGGAGAGAGGAGGTGGCAGGGAGACGCAGGGTTGCTGCCCTAAGTGACGGGAGATGCTGCAGAGGAGAGCTGGTCCCAGCAGGACAGGCGATGCAGAGAGGCCCTTCCCAAGGATGGACCTCCAATTGTCATCCTTCTTGACTGCAATCCCATGTCTCTTTCCTCCCAGACCCCTCTGGCTTCCTTGGGGCCCTGCCTGCGCTCCTGGTGAGCTCCTCACCACTCGGAAAATGCCCTCTGGGAGAGAGACACTCACGGCAGACCATGGGAATTCAAAGCATTGCTACTCAAATAGCTATGCTGCTTTTTTTTTTTTGTCTAAAGATACATAGCAAGAAGAGAAAAGAGGTTAGATGTCTAAAAGGCTGCCCATTTAAGTCTTCATTAAGGTTTATAGTTTTTCTCATAAATGTGGATGTATCTAACCACCTCAGACTGACCTCACAAGCTCAAGATATCTCAGGGTTGGCTGTGAGAGTGGCTCCTTCGCAACTTAATTAAAAACCAAAACCTTTTTCTGTAGAGGAAGCTTGTGATCTTCTGCCTTAGGAAAATGAGTTGTTTAATTATATCTGGTAGCTGAAAATAGTGTCTTTCTAACCAATGGTCAGGTTGCTGTTCCCTGCCTCAGAGTGACTTATTTAGAGATGTCTTATACCTGTCTGTTTTTTTCCACGTCTGTTTCAGACCAGGTCTTTGAGCCAGCTGTGTGGTAGGATGACGTATGAAGCAGCCAAACTCTACAGTGCATAGATCCCCTCTGTTATTCACACATACGTAGAAACAGAAGACCAAATATTTTTCTTTGGATTTGATTTCCGTGCAAGGCATATGAGATGGCAAGAAGTTTGCTCGAAGGCATTAGGCCAGATGTGCCAATCCAGCTGTGCAAGCGGAGAAATGGTGAAAATGCTTCTCCATCCCAGGGTAAAATCCTTCTGGCAGTACTCATAGGCTGCCAGGCCTTCTCCTGGACGTCCTTTCAGTTACGTCATGGCTGCAATGGCCGAGGTAGGACTGATGGCGAATGCTCCTTTGAGAGCTGGTCCTGATGGTTTCTGTGAAGGGTTTTACAGCGTATTGCTGAGTTTTGTCAGATTGTCCCATGAATGGGATGTCTCCAAAATGCATGTAAGGACCTTAGGTGTGTCCCAAATGACTTAGGAACACATATCCCACTAGTCACTTGGATCAAATATCTCTTTCCCACAGCACATAGAAAAGTGGCTTTCCTGTCTTGTGAGGCAACATGGTATTCTGGCCATGGTGACCATCAGGGACAGTTTCTGCCCCTTCAAAGAACATGGGAGAAGGGATGAACCAGCCCAACCTTCTTCTCCCTACTGAATTCCTGCTGTGCAGCACATGACACAGCTGACAGCGCTTGTGTGCTGTTTTTAACAGCAATCTGGCTGTGAGGATCACACACGTACAATCTGCCTAGGTATCGGCATAGACAGTGCAATTTACTCTGAGCTCACAAGTGTTTTGTTTTACATCCTAGCAGGTTTTAGCACCCTTAGTTCAGCTCATGTGCAGTGAACTCTCGTAGTACCTCAGGAGCAAATACCTTCGATAGTAGCTTCTTGCTTGACAGCCAAGATGCTTGCAGCAGCTTACAGAGGTTTTTTAAAGCTGATATGATTGAGCTGCTGAGATACCTGGGGTTTCAGGCCGGCAGAAACGCATTACAAGGCACGGACAATAAAATGATTTTAATGACTCAGTCCACACGTTGCTATTTTTCAGCTCTCCTAGGGATTTGCGCAGTATAGTTACTTAGCTGCATTAAAAAAAAGGACCTGTTATGGGAAGTGCTAAAGAATTTCACATAAAATCAATATAAAAAAAATATGTTTTAAGAGGTGGTCCAGTCTAAATAAGGTGCAATATCAAACATTTGTATGTGGTATTTTCTTTGTTTTGTATCACATCTTTCTGTCTCCTTTCCTGCTTTACCATTCATCCCGGAATATCTGCCAAAGCATTCCCTGCATGCTCACTGTACACTTTCCCGTTTCTCTGAGTTGTAGTAGATGAATGTCTATAAGCTCTTTGTTTTATCCACTCCCGTCAGTCTGCTTTTCATTGATTAAACTGGCCTGGTTGATTTTGATTTGGCATAGAAACGCTAAGGGAAGATTTTATTTAGACTGAGATCTTTATCCTCAGTTTCCACAGCAAAGCAAAGTTATTAAGACACTGAATTAAATACAGGATTTGAAGCCTCAGCTTTGCTTACTACATTGCTGTCTGTAATGGCTCCGCTGCAGTTAGTTTCCTATGAAATCAGAGAGACTTGAGTTAGGACATTCACAGAAGTCATAATATTTCATGGTGAAAAAAAAAAAGGATGACAGCAGAATCCAATCCTTGCAGGGTAACACTTCTACTTAATAAAAGTAGCATGAACATCGTGGCAGGATTTTTTTTTCCGTGTACTCCTTTGCCAAATATTTTTCACTTACAGCTGTGTATGAAAGGACTCCTGGAAATCAGAGGCTTGAGAGAACATTTAGATTCAAAACTTTTACAGAATTTGGCACCCAGGCTGCCGCTTTTGTACCTGCCAAATAGCCCCTCACTCACACCACAGGGAGTGTTTTTGAATACTCAGACCTCTTGCTCAGCAAAATAAGCATAGCTTTTCTAAGGACAAGCAAAGTCTGTAAATTGAGCCTGGTTGGATCTGAAGCAATGATCATGTGGTGAATCTAAATGCTCCCAACAAAACCACATCCACCACCAGCTGGCACTAATGTAACGGAGTTAAGGGTCAAGCCCCTTATAAACTCTGGTTAAAATCAGCTGGCTGTAATACCACCTGCATGGGCGAACCCTGAGACCTCATTTGGTAATGCCTAATCAAATTAAAGATACATCTTTCAGGGGAGTCCAATTCCGCATAAAGTAAAGGAGAAGTGAGCTGCTCAAAATTAAAAATATTCATTGGTCTGCTCATAGTAATGGCAAAACTGACTCATGAAGTTAGAGACAAGAAACTCAAATCACAAATATGATTGCCCTTTATTACATAGTCTGAGTAAGAGCCTTTTCCTGCTGTTTAGTCCTAATGTCTACGCTCACTTTTTAAATGTAGTTAATTGCATGAGGCGAAATCTTCCCTACCCTGTGACTGGTAGTCTAGACTTAATTCATCAGGAATACAGAGATGAATGAAATGATGCAGTCAAGTTGCTGCAGTTTAGAGAAATGTCTTCTATACTTGTAAATGAGGATGTCTGTTTTGGAGGAGATTGTTCTGAGATAATACAAACGCGGTTGTAACACTGATTAGGTATTTTGTTGTGAGTTCACCAGCAACTATTCAGTTATTCTACACAAACACTCTAAAAGCTGGAGCTGAACTGAGAAATATGTCCTCCCTGAAGGTTTTTCACTAACCTACAGGTTCATGGAAGGATGGATAATGTTATCCCTGTTGCAAGGATGTCATGGTTACGATACTTATTTTAGCAAGGATATAATTTTTCTGCAGATTAACAGACCTTTCAGTCTGCCACAGCCTCAAGTTCATTTTCCTTATCTCAGCTCCTACGCCACAGCCATCACCATGGCACTTTGGTACCTATGCAGAGAATATTATGCGTTAACCAATAACTATTATAAATCCAGCAAAAGACTAAACCAAGAAAAATCATCGGTATGCCTCCCTTGAATTTTCCATATTTAAAAATTTCCTTGAGAATGTACAATAATCTTTGAAGTTTCCTCTTCCTCTTTCTCTTTCTCAACCTTTGGGAAGACCCAAAGGTGACAGAAAGAGAAGCCAGGCTGCCATATGAGATTATTGCCCCTAGACTGCATAAGGACAACTCATTAGCTAGTTTTGAGCATTTGGGAGTAGTGATCCTTATGTTCAGTTGCTTCTCATAATACAGAAAGATGACTCCAAGACCGTTGTTTCACAGTAAACTCATTTCAGAGTAAAGGATAGGGTGATTGCTACAGATTTGATGAGGCTCACACTGAAAACATGGGGTGTAAAGGAGGTTTTTCATTCTATATCTTGGATTTATTGCAACTTTCTAAAACACTAAAGGATCCCTTGCTAGAGTATTTCTTCGTACTTTTGTACCAAAACTTCCACTGAGTATGATTTCACAGGTGCACGCTAGTTATTGACTATTGACTTACAGAAGACTACCTCTACACTATTAAATTAAGTAGGTGCAGGTGCTTAAGCTTAATCATTTATGGGTTTACACTGAAAAATGTGGTATGATTTGTGGTTTTACACTGAAAAACGTGGTATGATTTAATCCCAGGCCAACTATAACTCTCCCAAAGGATTCCTAGGCATGATCACCACAGTAGCTTAAACCAGGGACTTCTCCAAGTAGGCAACTGGGATGGGGGTCTCAGAATATTTTTTTAATAATAAGGTTGCCAACCAACTCTGTCTGTTGGCCTTAGGGGTAGGAGAGAGGCTCTAGCATTTAGTTCGTCAATATAGATGAAGTCAAAGAATCAGACTCCATGCAAGGGATTTTACATCTTTGTTGGGAAGGCATGTTTAGAGAAGAAAGCCATGAAACAGTTTAGCACTGTTTGACATATATGGCATACTATATGACAGTTGGCAGACCGTCTTCATTAAAAGTATCTTTATGTTTCCAGCCTATCATCTGAGGGCATCTCGCTTGGGAGATCTGACTCTACAGTTTAGGATAGAGGGATAATGACATTTGTGACTGTGCTGGTTTGAGCGACACAAGACTAATTGCTATTCTAATACTTGGGAAAACTGCGCTTTTAGAAGACTCCAGTGTCTGAATTTGTGAAAATATTTACTTTACAGCCAGCTCTGGTGTGTGGGTCTCAAGGTCTCAGTGTTTTCGAGCTTCCCAGGTGTGAGGATGAGGAGGAGCAAGACCTGGGCACTTGACCCAAGCTGGCCAACAGGATTATTTCATACCATCAGCGTCACATTCACTATAAATCAGAAAGTGTGCTGCAAAGTTCTCTCTCTCCCTTGACAGCTGCCGTCCTGAGAACTTTGTGCCCTGGTGCCAGACTCCTGAAGCCTTCCCCTCCCCCTGAAGCTGTAGCATTCGCAGTGGCTGACATTTGCTGTCCACTGCTGGGAGTGCACAGCTTCCTACTGATAGAATTGGCTGAGTATAATCTTTGCATATTCTGTATTGGTGTCAGGATCAATATCGGTTCTTTAATGCTCTTAATTATCTCAGATGTTAATTATCTACTCTTATTCTATTAAATCTGTTTATACTTCAGCTCCCGGGTTTCCTTGTTTTTCCTGATTCCCCTTCTCAGGTGTGGAGGGATCATCAGGTGATAGAATGATTGTCTAAACAACAACAAATTGTTATGGGTCTCTCAAACCGTAACAGTGACCTATGTTAGATACCAAGTGACTTTTCACACTAACACAACTCAATCTTGTCATGTGCAGAAAGCCATGATGAAGGTGGTCCCTTAATTCCAATGTTGCCTTGGAATGAAAAAGCACTGGGAAATACGGTTTCTGTGACCCTGAGGATCAGGAATCCACAGTGGTGGTGGCTGGGCAATGCTGCACAGCACTGTCTCAACCCACATCCCCCAGGGTAAACAAGAACAGCAGAAAACCTGGCCCCTTTCCCCACCACCTTCTGTAAATCGCTCACAACAAAGACAGTTCCCTTGGTCCCTCTGAAGTCAATCTCTTCTCATCTTAACAGCTCCCAGCTGCCTTTTTTTTACAGGGTTTAAACCTCCAGTTCATCTAAGCATCTCTGAAGGTTATTAAGAAAGTGTTAAATACTTCTCTGCTTGCGTCTGAGTTACCAGCTACTCTTAGCTGGATCTTTGCAGACTCCATGGGGACACCGGCTGGCAATGTTCACGCTTGTCTCCAGGCTGATGGGATCGCAGCACGCAATCCTGGAGCTGGTGCAGCGGGCAGGCTTGTGTTTTCATCCCGTCACTGTAGCAGCCAGTGCTGGCTGTGGTTGATTGATCATAAGAGCAGCAAATTACTGTGCATTTTTAACTATGCTGCTTCTTTTTCTGCGACAGTAATAAATCAGCTTTTGAAACTGGTGGAATAGTTAGCTTTCTGATACCGCCGAGATTGAGAAACCTGTGGCACTGTGAATGTACAAGGGGAAATTGCTTCTTGTCCACCTGTGCTGCTTGTGTCCTTAAACTGTATGGTTAGTCAGAAGCAGCTAAGATTTATGATAAATACGAGTGCACGTCATATTTTAAGACACAAGAATGAGAAAGAAGGATAGCAATGCTTGGAGTCCCTGGTCTCATTAATTGGTGTCTCTGGCAATTCATGTAGAAATAAAGAGAAAGAACCCAAAATCCTAGGTCCATTTCTTGTTTTGTTTTGTTTTTTTTCTGCAATACCAGATTCCCTCCTGAAAAAAAGTCAAAGAAACGAGTAAGATGGCTTAGAAATGGGAGCTTGAGTTTGGAGGCACAGTGTCCAAAGAGTTTGGATATCAGGGAGTTTAGAGGAAAGAGAAACTGCATCCTCATACAGCTTCTGCAGTGTTAACTGCCTTTCCTCGGTTTTCTTGCCTCTTGGCATTGCAGCCACCCTGGATAGCTGCTGCCCTTGGTTTCTCTGCCTGCACATTGCTCACTTCTTTCCCGGTGCCAAACCAGGGCCAAGGAGAAGCGCCAGGGGTGCTTGAAGCTGCTTGCTCATTTCCTGCTCTGCCCACTGGGCTCAGAGGAGATCTTGGTCCATTGAGGACCGTCGCCTTGGGCTTACCCCAACAGCAGAATGTGGTTTTCACTACCAGAGCACTGACACTGGGTTGAGTGATGACTCATGAGGGCTGAAGGGAAGAGGAAGGGGACAGGGTAATAGGGCAAAATAATCCTTTGCTGCTTCATTGTGAGAAATTCAGTTCTTTTTATGTTCTGCTTCTCAAGTGAGGAAAGCAAAGATCTGTGTCTGCAACTCACTGAACCCTGTACTAAACGAGATTGTGGTTTTTCTTAACCATGTCTCCATAGTCCATGTTTTTACATATCTCACATTTTGGCAGCTGCCTGCACCACTCGTTGGTCCATGGTTTTTTTCTTCAACCACCTCTCCACACACAGGTGCTTTCTGAAGGCCATGTCTCTTGAGATGCTCATTGGAAGTTTGCCTGTAGGCCACTTCATGGCCAGGAGAGGACTGGTGCGTAAGTGCTGTGGGATGGCAGCGCTGTGGCTCCTCTTCCTCCTGTGCACTGCCTGTTCAGAGAGCAGCCTTCACCACAGGGACCCTCCTGAGGACAGGGATCCTACAGCTTTTGGCCTCTGGCTCAGCTCCCCGGGTGTGAAATGGGGTGGTGGGCACCTGTCTGCATGTCTGTCATATTTCTGAGGAAGAAATAACACTGTGGGAACTCGGGAGGAGGCCCTGCCTCATGCATCAGTGGATTGCCCGCATCTTTTACATCTGGGAGGCAGCAGCTCCTCCTGATTTTGTCATCCTCACATTTTTTCCCTGCCTTGTTCTGGGATACTTGTCATCATGCAGTCATTCACCAGCCCATCCTGCAGGTGATGCATTTAGTTCTCAGCTTAAAGGTTTTTGTATCGAGACTGCCTACACCCTAGAGCTTAAAAGGGGTCTCCTGATGCTATGGATGCTACATGGTGATCAGTGACAAAAGCTGCCAGGAGGTCTCTGCAGCAGAAACTGATGAAGCTCAGGAAGAGGAGGAACAAAGGAGACTTGGTCCTCTGAGGAGGCTTAAAATGACATGCCTCATCTGTATGCATTAAGAGAGAATGAATTTTAGCAGTGAAAGAATAGTTTGCCATAAAGATGATGACCTTCTCACTTGGTTGAAAACAACTGAATTAGGAATTGTCAGCATCTGTTTAACTTGAGTATCTGCTTCTTTGAAGAAGTGCTGTAGCTTTATGTGGGAGCCCTAAAACCTGAGAAAGTTGTAAGCTTTGGGGCAAACTTAAAATTTAAAACTTAAAACTTGAGGTGTAAAGCTGGGTGAGGGTGACTCCATCCCACCAGCTGCCATGATGGAGAGTTGCCGATCGCACCTGCCCAGGCTGGGGAGCAAGCTCCAAACAGCACAAAGCACGAGCAGCACGCAGTGTGCAACCAGACAGTGTGCTGCTGCAAGGGCCCAGTTCTGCTGTTATCTACAACAACGTGTGCCGGGGATAACCCTACTAAAATAAACAGTCATCCACTAGTGTAGCCGAGAGCAGACCTTGACCCCGTGTCTGAAGGAGATGGGGTAAAGAGACCCCAAACCTCCTCATTGGGAGGCCTGTTCTGCTCACTGTTTAGTAATCCTTCCGATTTTGCCTCTTAACAAAATAATCTTAGTGTCTCATCAACAAATACCAAACCATGTCCCAAGAATAACGATGCCAGCAGTTCGGAGTGAATTACTAATGCATTTTACCATTTCTTTAACAATTACAGCTCTATTTAGAATGGAGAGAATTATATTGCTACTCAGTTTTAGAATGATAAATTGAAGGATATTAAAAGATTCTTCACTGAATGCAAACAATAGAGAATTTAATTATTGCTCAGAGTGTCACTGTAGCATTATGGAACAATTTGAAATTCAACTTGCCTGGCTAGATTTATTTTAAGTCTGACATTTTCAGCCCTAGCTTTCACTCTCTGGGTCTCTTTTTCACTCTGACAACACATCAATCTATTTTCTAACAGTTCCAACATTAAAATCATCTCTCTTAATCTGATTTTTTTTTCTCCCTTCTTTTATATTAGAAAAAAAGATTTATCTGCAAATGCAGCATGGTACAGGAAATGTGTTTATATAGGAGACAAATTCAGACCAGCAGCAGCATCTGTAATCCGTACATTATTTTTTTCACAGATAGAGCTGCCTGAAAATCCTTGAAGAACCAGCTTGCAATGAAAAATGTTATTTAATTGAAACAATATTTTATGGGAACAAATCAATTTCTCTAATATTTTCAATGAGAAGCCAAAGCACTTCATTGCAACTCTCTCAATGCATTAGGATACTATACTGTAATCTAGACTACTAGACTGAAATGTTAATTTTAATAGCATGCACATATTTCCTATTAAGCATGTGGTATTTTTCCTGCAATATAAAATTTAAAGGGATATATTTAGAGTATTTTTTTTCCACTGATCCCAAGTACAATATTTTACACTTTTTTTTATTCTTGGGAAATTTCAAAATGTTGTCCCTTGTTCTGATGTGGAACAATTTGTGAGTATTGGGGCATCCTCTGCTGAAGAGACTCCTGTTCTTAGATACCTTCATCTGAAGGAGAGGGACCCAAAGGCAGCACTATCTGCAGAGCACAGGAAGACACCCACACACAATGCGACCGGACTGCATTAGTACCAGAGACCCTCCTTCCCCGGTTGCGGGCTGCAGGCCAAGTTCTGCTGCAGACAAGACCTTCTATAGCTGTAGTGCTCCAGCTGAGCTTTGTGCCCTTAAAACTGACCGAGGTTATGCCTATGCCAACACCTGAAGGAGAAGTTACACAACATCAGACCGAATGGCTCACAGTCTGTTACTGGGTGCAGCTCCATCCTCTGTTGCCCCTCCAAAAACCCCTGGGTGGACGTTATCTCACCCAGCCATGGTCAGATATCAGTGTACACCAATTATGCTGGTTATGGTGGTGGAGAGAAGCAGGCATCTCCAGAGGTTGACTCATTGCAAGGCACAGGGCTGGGTCTCCCTTTGGAGGGGCTGTTTCTCTACGTTGACTAGAGAGGAGGTACTAAAGTTCCAGGATGCACAAAATCACTAGCTTTTGGGTAGCTGTATTAAAGGATGCCCATCTTTTGCACAGCCCACATCTGTGAGGTAACATCACCCCAAAAAGTACTTCTGAAAAGGTAGGTAGTTTCAGAGATCTGACTTACAGTGTAATCACACAAATGTTGGGTTGGTGTAACCAAGTGGGCAACCTCTGGCAGAGGGGGTGGACAGAATACCGTGCTGGGGTTTGGGCAGGACTTTCCTAAACTGGCTCTTTCACTGAAGGACTCATCACATGGCACTGTACCCTTGAGGGAGAGGTCCTGCTACAGCAAATCCTTAAGCATCCATGCAACCTGAAGTACATGATTCAAGTATGTAACACTTGTCCTCTGCATCGATGGCAGCTGGTGCCAGTCAGCAGCGCTGGTGGTGGCCAGGCACAGAAATGACACTGGGAATGCTGTGCCCTGTGGGAGGCCACCTTGGATCGAGGTGCAGTGGTAGTGTTTGAGTCTCCTCTGCCTGCTCTGCCAAGGAAGCGCTTTGCTTCTCCCCAGTGCCTGTAATCTTTCCTGCAACCTCCTGCAACCTTCCATTAGGCTTCAGAAAAAATTAGAAAGACAAAATGTTGCAGTTGTGATTTATCAAACATCCTGTTCTGAGGAGATGACACAGGAACATAATTTTCACAGTTCCTAAAAATCTGTAACCAGAAACTTTGCAAAATGGCTTGAGGAGATTTCAATACCACTTTAATAAATGGAAACACCTGCTAAGATTTAAATCACCTCTGAGAGAGGAACACATAGTACAAAGCACACACATTAAAAATAAAAAAAAGAAATTATCTTCAAGGCCCCATAACAGGGACAAAATATCATTGTCAGGTTTCCCCAGTTGTTAGCTGGCTGTATCCTAAATTCTGTATTTTGTTTCATTAGATCTCATTATTCTTCCCTTGTAATAAATGCCCAAGGCAGTTCCCCAGTGCCCCGTGACTGCAGTAAAGCACAGCTCTGGAGAGACGATGGCCCTGTGGAGTAGTTGAGGGTGGTCCATGTGTCGGTGGTCAGTGTTGCAGATGGAGCAGGTCACATCCACGAGGCTGTTTTGGAGCAAGACCGTGCCCCACGTCCCCATGATGGAGAAGAATGGGATGTCCTACACAAGCGCTGTTGCCAGCCCCACAGTGGGGGCTGCTGCCCCACGGCACAGCGGGAGCAGCTGAGCTGCCTCCACCTACGGTGCTGAGAGGGACCTGAGTTACCCAGCCCTCCTCTGGCCCTGGGTATTGTCATCTCCTGCCTTTTATTCCCGGTGGGAGTTACCAGATGTACCTGGAGACATTAGCTGCATTTCCTCTTTTTGCTGCTGAACTCTTCATGGAATTAACTGTTTTCCAGTGAAGAAGCTGCAGCAGGAGGTTTTTGGGGGGTTGACTCCCTGCAAAAAGTCAGGGTTTACTAATCTCCTGCCCTTTACTACTGCTGTCATGCATTTATGTGACAATGGTAAGAAAATTTACGGCTGCTTTTCTCTAACACTGAACACAATATCTTCATATAAAAGCAAATGGAGATTGTCACTCCTAGCCACCCACTCCTCTGCTTCACCAGACCCAGCTTCTGCCGTCAATTTTTGCAGCCCCATAAATGTAGTGAGACAGGATTTCCCTTAACCTCCTGCCCCTTTCCTCCTACTCTTCCTCCTGGTTACAGACATGGCTCATTTCTTTTGCATGCACCCTGTGAGTCACCGATGATTGCATGGCCTTCTCCGCAGGGGGAAGCAATTGGAGTTAGCTGGCTTGAGGCTCTTGCAGCCTTTCCACTTCTGACACCAGCAAATTACACTATGTATTAAAGCAACATTTTTTTTTTTCCCCCCTAGGCTCCAGGCTGTGTTTGCAGAGAACATGGTTCGGTTCCCGATTTCATTCTGTTGCTCAATAAACAGTTTTCTTTAAAAAGTGTAAAATAGGATGCTTTTCCCAAGATCTCATGAAATATTTATCTACTGTTTAGAACTCTTCAGTAAGTAGCAAAGGTTTCAGTTTGGGAAAACACAAAAGTTTCTGTAAAACCAATCTGAGCTTGCTAGCTGAATATTAAAATGCAAGATGGGTGAATTAGTAACTAATTCATGCATAATAAAAGCCATATGCTTCTAGAAGTAATTAGCCTATTGTTTTGATTCAGGGAGTGTTTGCTTAATAGCCTCAATAACTGCTCACTTTCCCAACCAGATCAAAATTAACATGCAGGGAAGTGACATTCAGATAAAACCAATCATTTCAATAATAAGAAATTTAGATTTTGTTGATGTTTCTGTAGATGGCCTGAAATCCCTGAATTTTAGCTTTTCTGTGTCTGGGAAATCTGCAGTTATTTGATTAGGGCTAAATAAGCTCCTTAGTTCACTTAAAAGAGAAAGATGGTATTAAAAACATTTGGCAGTGGCGAGAAGTAAACACTGAAACACTTATTATAGCAAGGCAAAACTTTGCCCAAACATTTAAGTGGGTGAAATTTCTGAGGGAGAGATGAGCGGTGAAGTATCAGCCCCCTGAGCGCACCTCCTCTGCCCTTGCATGCCAGCCAGAGCTCACACTGAGCCCCAGCTTGTCCCTTGCACCCACACATCCACTGAACCTGAGGAGCAGAGGGGTGGTCCAGGTCCGAGCAAGGGCCCGTATGTGGTATGAGTATGTGAGACATGCCGGACCTTGTCTGACAGCCTTTGTGTGACAATGTCATGTATTGGATGGGCAAGCTGGCTGCTGGCCCCAGCAACATGTGCTGAGCAGCAGCGGGAATTTCTAGGGAATCAAAGCTTGCGTGGCCCCAGACCACCTATCAAACATTATTGCCAAGCTCCCCTCCTTAGCCCTTCTGCAATGAGAGCTCCGTACCTCCATTTCTCCAAAAATACACACAAATAGTGCTTCAATTTCTGCTCAGCAACTGCCACCATTTCAGTGGCTGCAGAGTTCCTCATGGAAAGCCCTCGTAACCTGCAGGGCAGGTCATGGACCCTATGGCTTAGTTCTTCACTAAGCTGTGGCACATGTCATGCTACGTCCCAGCAGACATTATGGTCAATATCATGTAATGTGGCATAGCAGGGTATAGCACAGTGGTCCACAATGGTTTTGCCAGGGTAGACCCTGCGTTGAGATGAGTAAATCTATATCCAATAACAAACTAGATGCAGGAGCATTTAACGTTGAATTGCCTGGCCCAGGGAATGCTATACAGAAGCCAGAATAGCATTAGTAGGAAGTCTGTGTAGCATACGGGAACTTCAGCTAATTCCACCTTCAGTAATTAGTAACATGTCAGGGGATCACCTCAGCTAATAACTACCTAAGCTACAATCCTGTCTACTCTAAACTTGCATC
Source organism: Charadrius vociferus (assembly GCF_000708025.1). Lineage (NCBI taxonomy): Eukaryota > Metazoa > Chordata > Aves > Charadriiformes > Charadriidae > Charadrius > Charadrius vociferus. Next base: position 1,555,603 of record NW_009649458.1, on the reverse strand, counting down.
TAGAAAACATACTGTAGCAATTCAGTTTTCTGAAGCAGAGGTAAAAGAGCTGAAACTAAGCTAAATCTGTGTTTCCTTTAAAAACTCAACAGTAGCTTTTAATTTTTATGTCAGTGCTAGAAATGTAAGTCACTTAATTGCGGAGTAGTCAATAATAATCATTTACTTAGCAGTGAACAGAAATGGGATGGGATTCAGGTCAAGACTGAAATAACTACATTTGTCTGCATATCGGAGTCTGAAGTACCTAAGCAGCCTTTATAGTTGAAGGCGATCTAGAGTTGTCTAAACCTATAGGAATTTGAAACTCCTTAGGACAGCTAAGAGGCTTGCACAGTAATAGCTGTAGACATAAAACACAGGATAAAAGCTTCAGTCATTTCACTAGATATAGGTGTCTGCTGACCAGTTTGACCCCTGCAGATCCATAATTCCCAGCAGACACTAGGAATAAGTCCCCCTTGACATAAAAAACTTCGTCACATCTGTCATTGTGGTTCCAGTAGGTCTGAATAGCCTTTTGGAAGCAGAACTGGTCCTTTAACCACAGGGCCAATATATGCTTCTCCAGAATGAACTATCTTCATATTACTGTGAGGGTGACTGAGCACTGGCACAGGTTGCCAAGGGAAGTTGTGGAGTCTCCATCCTTGGAGAGAATCAAAAGCTGTCTGGACGTGGTCCTGGGCAGTTGTGCCTGGATGGTTCTGCTTGAGCAAGAGGGTTGGACCAGATGATCTCCAGAGGTCCCTTCCAACCTCAACCATGCAGTGATTCTGTGATGTGCTCATCCTGAACTGGTCACGTGGATAACAAGTGGACTTCTTTTACCAAGATCACTATGGTCTGGAATTAAATCTAGTCAATATTATGTATAATTAATGTAATTACATCTATTAACTTAATTGGTCTAGGCCTGGATATAAAAGCCATTTTGTCATGTTGGTTATTTACAGAGCTATAGCATGGATGCTGGAAAAGCAGTGGGGTGTAAAAAAAAAAAAGAACAGAAAATAAATGAGAGTTAACTGACAAGACAGTGAATTTCTTGCATCTTTTTTAGGGCTGTGAACAGTTGCTGTATTTTGGAGAAGATGGGAGAAGAACTGTACAAGTATGAACTTGCCACGAAACCCCCACTTCATCCCTACCCTGCAGGCCAAGTTTATGTTCTGAAGTATCTGCTTGGTAAATCCGGAGCCTGTAAAAATAACGTAGCTGGATATTCTGCTTGAATGCGTCAAAGTGTTTGGTCTCGTAGCTATTCTTATGGAAAACCGAGATGTTCTTTGACATCAAGATAGCGATGTTAACACACAACCTTTACAGAAATGAGGCACTGTGGTTTTTATCTCACTGTAACTTGTGAGACAAAGATATAAAGCTTGCCTTGACTAGCTATACCAGAGACCTGTGTCTTGTCTCTGCTAGGATTTTGTGCTATGACAGGTCCTTTGAAATGCCTCTCAGTCACAAACCCTTTTTTTTTCTTGCTGTGAAGACACAGAAAGTTTACTTGTCATTCAAACAAAGTATCACCGTTCCCTTCTTTTGCCTTTTCCCTAATTCTGAGTTGTATTCCTCTCTCTTTTCATTGCCTAACATCCTTCTTTTTTAAAAAACTTCTTCTGAAACAGGCATTTGTCAGTGACAAACGTATTTGGACCCTATGCCAACTTGTGCCGAAAACTTACAAAATGGCCATGTCCTGTTAGAAATATGACATTCAGTATATTCTTTGCTCCCGAGTGAACAGGCTTTTTCTCCCAAGGAGTCCAAGTATAAGTGCATGTTTTCCAGTTGGTAAATTCACTTTAAACCCCCTTTGAATTTTGTCAGGGGCTTCCATGGAAGAAGGGAGGGCTTCGGGAGGGCAGGGTCAAAAGAGCCCCCCAAAATACAAAAATCATCCAAAGCAAGTACGGATCCTAATTCTGGGTTCAGTCACATGCATGTAATTCCTTTGGCTTCAGCGGAATGAGTCCTTCATTAAGCACAGGAGAAAGGATCAGAGTTAAGCTGACGAATATTAATTTAATCGTAGCAGATTTACATGTGAAAGCCCGCTTGTACAATACAGCAGGATGATGATCCTACACAGTTTGAAGTGGTCCTGACACTAAGTACTTCTTTATCTCCCAGGGGCTCTTGTCAGTGCAATGTGATTTCACGCTTTGCATAATAGCAAGGTGATAGCTTGCCTTTGGTTTGCCTTTGGTTCGGGGGATACACTTTGTTTCCAAAATCAGAGTCAAGTTAGAAAAAAATTACATTTTGCCTAAAAGTCAGAGGGAGTTTTTCTTCTCTCAGGTTGACATAACCTGTTAGATTTAAAAATTGATAGACTTGAAAAATACTGAACACTCTCATTACAGCTGCAGATCAACATTAAAAACAAGGGGTTATTTTTAGCAGCACGGCGCCCTTGCCTTTATTCATATGTCGCTTCACTGGAATATTAAATGGTAATTCACAATTCATGCATTTTGACGTCTTGCTACTTTTATCTTCATTTTCTTGTCAAAGAAAATGTCTTAAAATCTCAACATTAACACTGTGCTGGGTGTCCTTGAAAGTCACCCGTGTTCTTAAATGGATCGGTCAGTTTGACTAAATGGTAAATGGCAGCACGTTATTTGCTCATTTTCCATTCCCCAAGCACCCCAAATGTGTGTTGACTGGTGTCGGGCTTTTGAATATGAAAAGTTCAGATTTCTGCATGTGAAGCAGACTGAAGGAATCAAAATTGTGCTGAACATCTCAAAATGCAGGGGTGACGGGTGGGAACAAAAAGCTTTGGAAGTCACATATGTGGCAATCAGTTGTGCTGCTATGTTTTAGAACATTCTGCGAACTCATCTAATGCTATTTCCACACCAGAAGAAGAGCTGTTTGTTAACAAAATATGGCTATTAGCTTAAATTCTGACCTTGGGTAGGTATGTGTGAAATACTGCCAAGCTGCCATTTTCACATGGCTTTAAAGGGTTCTCTTTTAGCTGAACACATCACTGCACTCTGGAGACAAATTGCTGCTCTGTGAATTTTTTTTGGAAAAGGAGGAATACAACATGGGATCAGTTTTCTGTACTTTCACAAACTAATGTTGACTTCATGTAGGGCTTATGTTGCACTGTAAAAATTCAGTTTCTCAGAAACGCTTTAACACCGGTGTAAACCCCACCCTGTGTCAGACAGAGGTAATTGCCTACGCTGCTGGGCAATTAATCAAGATTTTTGAGGGCTTTCTTAATTCCAGGTATATAAAACAGTTAATGAAGCTGAAAGCTGATATTAATCCTCTTCATAATTTAGGAAGAAAGTATTTTAGAAGGAGGTTTAAATGAGGTAATTAGATATCTGAAAGCCTTCTCCGGGGCTAGACTTTACCAGTAGGTTTCAGGCAGTTTCAAGCATAGAGTTATGGCATAAAAAAGCCTGCAGACAGGGGTGAGGTGCTAAATGTAGGTTTTGACTGCCTAGCCTTAGTCTGCAGATTAGTCTGGAGCCCAACCAATGCCCCGGGTGAGGGAAGAGAGGGAGATTTGTTTTCTCCAGGCGTAGCTTTGCATGAGGACTCTGTGGAGGAGGACCACAGTATCGCAGTGTGTGCTGGAGGGGGTCTCACCACTTACTCCCTTGTCTGGTCCAAGAGCTACAGCCTTAAAAATGCTTTGCAGGAAGGAGATGGAAATAGCTGTACTAAGGTGTCAGCTTCAAAGGGAGCAGGCTTTGTGGTCCAGGACTTTCTGTCCAGCTAAAATGCTAAATGCAGCACGTCACACAGACCTTTGGATTACTACTTTTAGCACACGTTATCCCATCTGCGTATTTGCCAGGGGGCAGCATATGAATATGTGAGCGTTTCATAAAGATGCCATGCTGCTGACAAGCAGATGCCATTGGTATTAGATTTGCACAACGATGATTTACAAGCATGAAAAATCACACCTGCAGCTCCAAAATCAAGAGATTTTATTTTCAAAAGCATGAGATCATTTTTAGATAGACTGTTGCTATTTGTTTTATTTAGCTTTTAGGTTTCCACCTTTAAGCTTAAACTTTATTTGTAATTTTAAAGTTTTTTGCCCAATCTTTTCTTTATAAGTGCTGACAGTCCTGTGCAGTCTCTGTACTTCCTCAGCTGGGTCCTTCTGAGAGACACTAAATTACAGGGTACGTGACAACCTCATAAGAGTCATCATGGAGTGATGACTTTTTTTCTGAACTGATCAAACAGTTGAGCTGGAAAGAAAACAACATGTTTCTTTCCTCAAGAGTTAGCTCTTTAGGTGAACCTGATTTTGCAAGAAAAATAGCATGAAATAACCAGAAAACGCACTGTAAGTCTTCCCATCTTGCAATTTGAAAGAAGGATCCTCCGTATCCTAGGACTACTGGTAAGAGGAGTCCTTTATGTATCTTCTCCCTGCACACCCAGAATTTGGGCTGACCTTGCACCCACCTCCTTCCCCACGTAACCCAACTCCCTGTGGCCTGGATGTGCCACTCTCAGCTTATTGGCGCTTCTGTGGCGGTGGCCAAGCAATTGACATCGCAGGAGGGTTTGGGGGGAAGGTACAGACCCCCACGGATGGCGTCTGCAGACATCGTCATTATTTTTCACAAATGATGGCAAAGAGAGAAACCCCGTGCTGCATCAGGAGGAGCATTTCATTTTGAATGCAATGGTTCTGTCGCTCATGGAGCTACTTTTAGCTTTAGGGCTCAGTGCTGTGCCAATAAAACTAATGGAAATTTTGTCACTGCCAGAAAAGAGAGAAGGATTTGGCCTTTCAGAGCAACACACTTAATTCTAGTGTGCCACCCGGCTTCAATTTTTAATGAGAAAATGGGAATAAACAGAACAAAAAGTGTTTCACAAGTCCTGGATCCTCAATAAATGTGACATAATGATGGAGCTAAAATTAATGCTATTTTTTACAATCTGGATAAGAGGGTGAGGCAGAGTGAGGAGCATTTGCTACACCATGCCTACAGCCGAACTCATTTCTTGTTCCTGGTGCTTTGGGCTTACTGGATGTCTGAGTTTTCAACTGATGAAGCACTGTTACTCCAAGACAAAGGTGCATAGATGCATGGGGCCTGATGGGATTCATCCCAGAGTTCTGAAGGAGCTAGTGGACGTTATGGCAGGACCTGTCTCTATCATCTACCAAAGGTCTTGGGAGTCTGGTGTGGTACCTGCTGACTGGAAGCCAGCCAGTGTTACTCCAATCTACAAAAAGGGCATCAGGAAAGACCCAGGGAACTACAGACCTGTTAGTCTAACCTCAGTTCTTGGAAAAATTATGGAGAACATTACACTAGGTACTATTGAAAGGAATTTAAAGAATAATGCAATCATCAGGCACAGTCAGCACAGGTTCACAAAAGGAAAGTCCTGTTTAACTAATTTGATATCCTTCTATGATAAGGTCATCTGCCTATTGAATGAAGGGAAGGCAGTGGATGTAGTTTTTCTGGATTTTAGTAGGGCGCTTGATACTGTCCCTCACAGCATCCTTCTGAACAAGTTGTCCAACTGTGGGATGAGTGGGTTCACAGTGTGCTGGGTGAAGAACTGGCTGGACAGACGGCAGGGCTTAAAGAGTTGTAGTGAATGGGGCTACATCTGGCTGGCAACCAGTCACCAGCAATGTTCCTCAGGGCTCAATTCTAGGACCAATTCTGTTCAATATATTTATCGGCAGTATGGATGCAGGAGTTGAATGCACCATTAGCAAGTTTGCTGATTGTACCAAACTGGGAGGTGCTGTTGACTGTCTTGAGGGACAGGAGGCCTTGCAGAGGGATCTAGATAGATTGGAGCATTGGGCAATCATCAATGGGATGAAATTTAACAAGTCGAAATACTGGATTCTGCATATAGGAAGGAGTAACGCTGGGCACAGATATAAACTGGGAGAGGAGTGTCTGGGGAGCAGCCCTGCAGAAAGGGATCTGGGGATGCTGGTCGACAGCAGGCTCAAGGTGAATCTGCAGTGTGCCCTGGCAGCCAACAGGGCAACCTGCATCCTGGGGTGCATCAAACATCGCATAACCAGCCAGTCAAAAGAGGTGATTTTCCTGCTGTATTCAGTGTTGGTGTGGCCTCACCTTGAATACTATGTGCAATTCTGAGCCCCACAATTTAAGAAGGATGTAAAGGTCCTTGAATGCATCCAAAGGAGGGCAACAAAGCTGGTGAAAGGGCTGGAAGGAATGTCCTATGAGGAGCAGCTAAGGACTTTGGACTTGTCTAGTTTGGAATAAAGCAGGCTGAGTGGCAATCTCACTGCTCTCTACAGTTTCCTGAGGAGGGGAAATGGAGAGGCAAATGCTGATCTCTTCTGCCTGTAAGACTGAGAGGGGATCTCATCAATGCTTATTAACATCTAAAGGGTGGCTGTCAAGAGGATGGGGCCAGACTCTTTTCACTGGTGCCCAGTGACAGGACAAGGAGCAATGGGCACAAACTGCACTGATGAGTGAGAGATGGTGAATAGAGAAAAGACTGGAAAAAAACAGTGTCAGAGGAGGGAGACAAAATCTGAGTGTGGCATGATGGAAGGGCTACAGACAACCTGTGTCATGGAGATGGCGTGAGTTGGTCCCTGGGCTGTGGCACAATGTCATGGCACAGGGAAGCCACAGGGAGAGCAGATGCGGCTGTCTCTCATACTCAGACATCTTTTTTCTTCTTCTTTTTTTGAATTACCTCAGAGTGTGCAGGGCACAGTGGCCTTAGACAGCTCCCAGCTGAGCCCAGGGACCCTGCTTACCCGCACTGAACTCCAATGGGCTCCTCTAAATTCCCAGAGCTGCCTCAGGAGTGCAGCAAGCAGCAGCATTACAGCGTTTCAAGAGTCAGGAGCATTGGCTACAGGAAACCAGAGTGGTTCTTGAGCATTAAGCTGAGGCTGGAATCATGTATATCTAACAGAGAAGCCCTAAAGGTGCTTCCAATAATTTATTGCTATCTTCTCTAGAGGATAGAATATGAGATGCTTTCCATCTGCTTATAAATTCTTCTTAATGGGCTTAAACTGCAGCAAGGGAGATACAGGCTAAACACTAGGAAAAGCTTCCCAGGGATAAGAAGAGCTGAGTGAGGTACCAGTTGGCCTAGGGAGCCTGCAGTGTCCCCTAACTGGAGCTTAAGAAACATGTTGGGCTAGTGTCTGTCAGAAGGGATTCGGGGGTAGCTGCTCCTCCTGTGGGCAGCAACTTGGATTTGGTACTCTCAAGAGCTCTTCCAGCTCTGTTCTGTAGCAACATACTAAGATGGTGTAGTTGGTGCCGTCATCAGCTACCTGAGCTGCTCCGAGATTTTGTGTCCTCAGCAGGTGGCCTCCAAGAGCAAGAGGGTTGGGGATGACTGGAGGATCCCAATGACAGGAGTCATTAATGCCAGGAAGGGGGTACAAATCCTATGCAAAGGTTAAAACAAGTGAAATTGGCTTTATTTGAAACTCCCCCAAACAGTGCAAACATACTTTCCAAAACAGTGCTGATTTTCTGTTTCAGTAAATTCATGTTAAATGTTTCCAAGCTGTTACAGCATCCTCACAAAACTGGAAAATATTTAGGATTTAAAGCAGTATCCCCCAGATTTATACTGTCAACAGGCATCCTGACGGATAAAGTCAGGCAAATGGTTATGTGACTTATAATCAGGCTTTCAGATTAATACGCCAGTTTGATAGAAGCTATGAAGAATGACAGTTAATAATCAATAAGCATGGGAAAACTGTTTTTGGAAACCAGCAAGTATGCTGGAATTTAGATGAAACTCAAGCAAACGATGATACTTTTAAAGTATTTTATCCCAAGACTTTAATTCACCTTCTAAAAGGTGCACTTTCGTGTTTACTATTTTTATCATGCATCCCGGAATGGGTAATGACCCATATATCCATGTAATGTGCAAATAAGAGACAGGAAAACTGTAGGGGAAAACGTTCTCCCTGCCTTTGGGGCACCCCCCTTCTAGGGCTGTTTCTCAGCAGTAACTGTAACACCTTGATGCTGTAGGTGGGCTGTTTATGGTGCCCAAATAGGGTGGGTTTCCCAGCCCTCCACTTTTATCATGCAGAAATGTCAGGTTGATAAAAGTGAATGATCCTCACTCTAGTTGGAAACATTTTGCAAGTTATTTGTTAAAAAATTCCAGTTATAATTGCAGCAGACCACAGATACTTGTCTAAACTCAGAGAAAAATCTTTTCGTATTTGTAGATTTCATGTTCTTCAAGGAACACTGAAATTTCCTGTGATCACTGGCTTAGATATCTAAAAAGACAGCTGTGTGAGAAGTGGGAAGCATAGGACAACATTATGGTTTGTGTGCTTGTCAATACCAATTCCACAGGAATAAGAGAAAAATTTAGGGTGATACAAGTTGGTAGAAACACAGAATTTATTGCCAGAGCAAACCAAGATTTATATATCCTCTTTCCTGTTTTCACGGAATCACAGAATCATGGAATTTTCAGAGTTGGAAGGGACCTCTAGAGATCATCTAGTCCAACTCCCTTGCTAAAGCAGGATTGCCCAGAGCACATTACTCAGGACTGCATCCAGGCGGGTTTTGAAAATCTCCAGAGAAGGGGACTCCACAACCTCCCTGGGCAGCCTGTGCCAGGGCTCTGTCACCGTAACCACAAAGAAGTTTTTCTGTGTATTTGAATGGAACTTCCTATGTTCCAACTTGTGCCCATTGCTCCTCATCCTGTCACTGGGAACCACCGAGAAGAGTCTGGCTCCATCCTCCTTCAACCCACCCTTTAGATACTTGTAAGCAATAATGCGCTCTCCCCTCAGCCTTCTCTTCTCCAGGCTAAAGAGTCCCAGCTCTCTCAGCCTTTCCTCATAAGGGAGATGCTCCAATCCCTCAGTCATCTTAATTGCCATGCACTGGACTCGCTCCAGCAGTTCCCTGTCCTTCTTGAACGGTGGACCCCAAAACTGGACACAGTATTCCAGTTGTGGCCTCACCAGTGCTGAGTAGAGGGAGAGAATGACCTCCCTTGTCCTGCTGGCCACACTCTTCCCTATACAGCCCAGGATTCCATTGGCCTTTTTGGCGACAAGGGCACATTGCTGGCTCATGAATAATTTGCTATCCACCAGGACCCCCAGATCCTTCTCCTGAGAACTACTTCCCAGCAGATCCACCCCTAACCTATACTGGTGCCTAGCATATAGTTTTATAACGGACTCACATGGTGGATCTGAACCCATTATTTTACTTGTAAAGTGCATTGCTGCTAGCACACACCTGAATCCAAAACATAAGGCTTGTCAGCGGTGGCAATTGTGTGTGTGCTGCACAGTCTGGAGGAGAGAGGATAAATGAATTCTCTAAGGGATCTCTTTCTCCCACTTACGAAAGCTTTGCAGTTTATATTATGTGTACAGCATCCTCCTGGTCCTCTCCTGATGTGATGTATGCTGTTTATAAACTGCTGCAAATTATGTGCCCACGCTCCTCTATTTTAGGGGGTTGCAAGGAACAGTTAAACTCTGGCAGCTCCCGCCGCAGCCCCGGGGGTCTGGCACTGCTGGCACAAAGCCACGGGCAGGCAGGGGACTGGTTTTGTGGTTCCTGTGATGTGCACATGCTGGGGTGGGAGAGGCAGAACGGACCAGAGGAGACAGCAAAGCCACTCCAGACCTGAGCACAGGCCACCGGGGAGAAAGCCCTTGAGAAAAATCATGGTGTGCTTTTCAGACCAAGTGCTGGCTGAAGGGATCGTAAAAGGAGGAGCGGGCAGTCACTGTATGGTCCCTGCTGTGCGTAGGAAAGAGGAGCTCACCATTCGTTAGATGCAAACAGGAGGCAAAGAAATGCTAGACTCTGTCAGCTGTTTAGCCTTCTAACAGCCACTAATTTTTAACCAACTGCTTGTCTTAACCTGGTGTTAGAAAACAATTTTGGTGGTGATCGTCAGCCTCTCTTGCCCTGAAGAACTGCGTCTCCATGGTTCTTCCTTGGAGATGTTTCCCTTCTGCAGCCGGTAACCAGTACCCGGAACTTACTACATTCATAAAAATCAAGATCCTCTTCCCAGATGGAAAAGGTCCTGATTTTTACCATGATGATTTTGGGTCATCATGGCAACAACAGCCTGATTTGTGGCTTTTAACACTTTCTGCGTTTTCATTTCATAACTCTCCCCTTGGATGGGACGCAGCAGCTATGCTGCTCCCCAGCCCCGAACTCCAGTGGCGGCTGTGCTCACACGGGGACCTTGTGTTGGCACTGGGCCAGGCAACGGGAGCATAAAATATTTATGATCTGGCACTTGCCAATTTTCTGTCCTTCCTGAGAGCTTCCACCCGGGTTTGGACACCCTCCAGGAGTGACTCTGCAATGGTGAATCAACAAGATTGACGGCACAGCATGGGTTCAGCCCCCTCTTTCATGGTCTATAAAACAAACCTGACTCACCTTGTCTCCGTCAGATATTTCACACATATCCCTGTCACATGTGCACCGCGTGTCTGCTGTGCTACATGCTTTGGAATTAGCTTCGGTCAAAGATAGTAGGAAATGTTAATAGGAATAGGATGCCCTCAAGCCTGCAGGCTTTAAAAGAAACATATATATTTCCAAGCATTAGAAGGGATGTTTGCTGTGCCAGTATAAAATGAATGTATCAGAAGAAATGGCAAGGAAAGAAGTGCTGAGAAAACTGGCTTTGGATGGATGGGCAGGGGCCAGCAGCTCTTGGTTTCTCTCTGTTAATGGGGGGCACTAATGCCATGTTCCCGGCAGCTCAGGTTGGCTGGCACAACCCACACGTGGACAATTATAATTATACTAATAACCCCTTGCCATAAGCACAAATGTCACTGTGGACTTGGATTGTGTAGTGCCTGAAGAGTATGAAAACCAGATATTGGGCTCATAGAAAAGTACTTCTGTAATGCCCCTTATCGCAACACCCTTATCCACGATGAACTCAGCAAATCTTCAATCTCTCATGCCCCTTTTTCCTGCAGAGTGGCATTTGCCGCCCGCTGCCCAAGGCAGGTTTGCAGGGATTCCCAGCAAAGCCCTTCCAACAGCTGCTGATTTTGTCAGAGATGGCAAAGCCCCACCAATGTGACCTTGCTATAAAAACAGAGGGCTTATTTTCGATCCTATTTCGATGATCATCATTCCAGGTAAGACTAAATATACAGCGCTGGTGAATAACCTCTTGCACATGAGATATTTCATCAGTCACAAGGACAGCAGTAAAATAATTAGGTCCTCTTCTCTCTTCTCAGATCTATCTATTCTGTCCAAGAAAACAATGTATTGCTCAGAAATGGTGTTGGAGGTGATTGGTTTAATTGCTATGAAGATGCCCCCAAGCCAGCAAGGTGTCAGGTGTCTAGTCCTTCACATGACGGTCAGGGAGAGAACTTCCTAAGCCAGCAAATACTCACAGATGAGTCAAATTCCACATTAACATGGGAATACACAAGTGGAGGGATTTTCTCAAGTGATTAAATCATGTTACCAACTACTGCAGACACCGCATCATGTCAGCCCATCCCCATGTAAAATGGGCACACTCCACTTGGCACGAGGCGGATAGAGTCACTCCAGATGTGTGTGACACTCCTAGGTGCCACGTCCAGCCTGAGCAACGCTCTGCACCACCTGAGGGCCTGGAGGCCCATTGGGAATTGATGCACAGGCACAGGCAAGAAAAAACATCCCAGCATTTTTAATGCAAGTGCCCTGTCATAAGGCCATGTGCCTTCACAGCTGTGGGGCAGAAGATCTTCAGAGGTGGTAGAGAAGTGTCTGAAGAAACCCCCCAGCAGCATCTCCGGGCCTGGTATATACAAATGTGTATGTGCATGTATGCATATAAACATATTTCCAAATTGTCAAGAAACATGATTGATGACTGGGAAGCACAGGGGATAATATAAAATAAAAACTTTGTAAGAATGGCATGAATGCAGAGCAGTACTTGGGACAATGCCTGTGGTTGGGTTGGGAGTGCACAGTGGTCTGTGGCTGTACCGTGTCAGCCTGTGTGTCACCTGGGCAGGTATGGGGCGCCTCTACCAAGCAGACAACTGCTCTTCGGGCAGTGAGATGCTGTCAGGGGCAGCCACTAGGATCAGATACCAAGCCAGGCACAGAGGGGACCACTGCAAGTGAGCAGCTTGAAGCCCAGAAATGATCTGTGCAAACAACTAAAGGCAAGCGGCTGCACCTAAACATGAAAAGCACTCACCACAGGGCAGCAAAAACAAAGCCTCTGCTAGTCCACACATCGATAATGTTATAGTCTGCCAGGAGCAACTTGTTGCATAGTCTGTTCTCATCTTCTTCCCCATAAACTTGCCACCCTATGTCTGGAGACAGCAAGAACACAGTGGTGGTGGTGAGGATGGACTTCTGCAGTCTCCCCAGACTGCCCAGCAATCGCCAGCTGAGCTGGGCATCTCCAGGACTTTACACATGCAGACATGCATATATATATATGCACGTGTGCATATCTGAAGGCCAGAGCTTCCCAAATCATGACACCGATAACACCTGAAAATGGGGTGATGCAAAGTTGGGAGGAAGGCTCTGCTTTCCTTGCTTATCCCTGTTCTCCCAGTTGGCACAAATTCAACGTATCGGCTGTTGTTCTTTCCCTCTCTCCCTTCCTCCCCGTCTTGCAGCTGGGAACACGTGCCGTCAGCATGGATGAGGAGACACACACAAGCTGTTGGTAGCTCAAAGGTGTACAAGACAAACATTGTGCATTGCTCACCACCAGGCTTCAGCTGATGCTGTTTCTGACTGCGCAGTCTATATTCCTCCCTTCATTCCTCCCCTGTGGATGTTTCCTATGGTACATTCTTGACTTTTTCAAAGCATCTGAAAAGTACCTTTCATCTGCTACCTAACCACAGAAGGGTGGATATTTCAGCCTCCACAGCAAAGAGCAAACAACCATCTGATTTCCTGAAGGGCATCAAAATATCTCCATGACCACACATATTAATAGAGTTATGGTTATTTAAGCATGAAATGCAGCATCAAGTTGTAACGGAGAACCAGTTTAATGCAGAACTACACACCTTTTTTTTTTATAGCAAGAGACGTGGAAGCTCAGCATGAAGGGAAGGCATGTTTTTGAAAAGGATAGGAAGCTCCAATTTTATGATCAAGTAGTACCTGTCATGGCATAGTGTCACTGCCTAGACACCACAGAAAATGAAAATCCTGTTTATTCGTATAGAAATATGTCAAAATCTGACACCCTAATTTGAAGACACAGCTGGAATCCAGAAAAAGGTGGGTGCAAAACCATGGAAAATAGAAAGGAGCCTGTGCAGTACGTAGAGGCTGGAAAAGCATATTTAGTCACTTAATCTCTATGGGGAAATGAGACAGGCAGTGAGAAATAGAGTAAGTTATTAGAGAGCTAAGGGAAATAGGAAAAATTGTATTTACAAATGTACTGAAAATAAAAGTAATACATGGACAGTCCTCTCCAACGGTGAAGCAGATGATAAAATTTGGGGCCTTAGAGATGTTAATTCCAGTGTTAGTTTAAAAATAAAAGAGAATCCCCAGGAAGCTACAAAGGTAAAATGAGCAGATCCATATGTTGCAATTTGTAAGACATTGGCTAATGAGGTCACTGACCACTGATAAATAAATTTGAAAGTCAGAACAGAAAAAGAGAAATCCAAAAGATCAGAAATAAAATTCAACTGGCATTTTCAAAGACAGAAGAGAGGGACGCAGATCTGTGATTTAGTGCCCTCAACTGCATAAAAAAACCCACCCTGAATGTTTTGATCAAACTGATTGCTATGCTGTAAGTACAAAAGCAGAGACATACACCATCAGCAGTTCATGAGAGCCCCGATAAAATGCATTCAGAAATGTTACTAGAAAATATAACCCCTATCGGCACATATTGCTCCCGGGCAAAGCTATGAATGCGTAATCACTGCACTCAGTAGAGGCAGCGTTGCTCTGAATATACTCTGCTGAATGTGCTCTGCTCTGCATCGCCATTTCACTCTGCCTTTCTGTGCTTTTAGAAGAACATACAATGATTCTTCCAACTGGTTTTGTACGTTTTTTACAGACACATTAACTTTGCTGTGAGTTTTTGTAATCCCAGGGACTTTCTTTCTCCCCAGCTAGGTGGTGTTTGGTTTTTTTTTTTAATGTCTCCAGCTCTGAAGAAATGTTTTCAAGGTAAATCTGCCACTTTGCTGCACAGCAGCTCAGACAGCACATGCGAAGTGATGGCAAACTCTTTCTCCAAACTTCATTTCTCACTTCTGAACTTTTCAGGCAGTTCCAAACCGCCTTTCCTTTTATTAGGAAGGCTGTAATTACTATCTGAGGGCAACCTTTGTTATGACATGAAAAGAAGCACTCCAACTACTGTGCTAAACATTAGATGTTCGGCTGAGTGATAAAACACTATAATCAAGCCCCACATGTGACTATCTCCTTCAACCAACCTTTGCATGCGTAAGTACTAAAATTTCAAATCACATAGTATTTATTAGGGCACAGCACAGGCTTGTGAAAGGAGTGTCTTGTTTCGCTCATGTTTAGAAAAAAGAGAAAGCTGAATAACCACTGTTGTGCGCTGCGTTCCTCCCGACCTGGCACGCGCTCCCGTTAAAAACAATAGTGGTGGTAACGGCACTCTGGAGCCTGAGTGTTTCTCTGCCTGTGGTGGGCAGGTGCACAGGTTTAAGCAATAGTTTTGTTTTGAAGCGAAAGTCAAAAAATCACACGTTAATATTGCACAAAGGAGTAGCAGTTACCTGGTCTCGCTGTTTGCGAAAACTCAGTTTTTTGTATTTTCTAGTGAACCTGGAGGTGGGATTCCTCCAACCCAACTTTGCCCTTCTAAAACATGGGGGTCTAGCCCAGGTAGCTACCAAGTTCTCTGTAGAGTAACTGGAGGTTCCTTTAGAAGAAAATCTCATCAGTCTACCTGAGACATTTATTTTAGGATGGATCAATAGCTCTCCAGAGCTGCTTTGATATGGTTACTGCTTTTCCACGTGACCCTCAGAAGTGGCATTTTTCAATCCTGGTTTCAAGAGCTAGGGCATTGGGAGGGACGGTTGCTTTTAAATGAAATAAAGGCGGGGGGGGGAACAACGAAATTTCTAGGCCACTTGATTTCAGAGAAGAGTTCAAAATATTACTCCTAATGGCCAAAATACATTAAAAAATCCCTAATCCTTAAATCAGTCTCAGTAGTTTCTGGTACATTCCATTATATTCCCTAGCTACATTCCACAATGTCAGCAGTAAATGTTTCCTTCATGCCTTTGGAGGGACTGTTCCCATCAGGATTGATTGGGCAAAGCTCTACTGGGGGAAATTCTTCTTCCCCAGGGTGCATGGATGAGCCAGGGGTGCACTGAGGAGCGGAGGGCAGGGGAGCGCAGTGCTGCTGGGTGGAGATCCACAGCAGGTCGCAGCTGCTCAGCTTTACCACTGTTGGAGAGAGGTGGGTGGTGGGAACTCAGAACCTGGAGAAGAAACACAGGCATGAGAGTTTCCCTCTGGGCTGGGAGGGGTGGTCGCTAGTTTTAGCCCTGTCTCTGGACAGTTCTTTCACTGAAGCACCCTCACCAGCTCCCTCCTTTTCCCAACAGACTGATCTTGGCATGACGGTAGAGAAGACTGCTATGGAGACCCACGCTCTGGTGGTCTCACAGGCTGAGATCAGGAGGGGTCTGATCAGTTAATTATAGTTTCACCCCAATAAGTGATTTAATAAAAGTCAAGCTGTCTTTCGCATTTTTTAGTTGTAGGAAATCAGGTCTTCCCCATGTCTTTGTGTGTTTGTGTTAGATGTTGCAAGCTTTCTGGAGCAGAACTATGTCTTTGTTGTAGCTTGTGCAGCTGAAACACATCTTCAGCAATAGCAAAACAAATCATAATAATCGTACGGTAACTATGGGAAGCTGCAGTGTTGCTGTTTGACTCATTTAAAATGAGAAGAGTTCAGGCTCATAGAACACTAGTTCCTCATATTTCATTCATATTTTCAGATGAACTGAGATATTTTTATGTCCTAAAGATCAGGTTACTGTCTCCAGTGCTGAACTTTTTGTTATGGTTCAAAATACATCATTCTCTCTATTGATTTTGTAAACAAATGCACAAATTGAATTGATTCAGAGATCTAAACACAGAAATATTGATTGTGATGAGTTAGATCATTTTGAGAGTCTTCGTTTCCTTGCAGAAGCGTTTCCTAGCACCACTGCTAAAGACGACAGTTTTTTCTGTAGGTTGGGCTATGGTGCGCATTTGGTTGTCACAGTCTGGCCTCCGAGACACGGCAGTCACTGGCTCTGACCTGCGTTAGCAGTGAAGTGATGGATATTTGTGACTAGTTTAATCATACAGAATAAGCAAATGAAAACATCTCAAGGCATTTTTTTAAAACTTTTTTTTTTTATTTCTTGCTTAATTTCTTAGGACTCGGTGTCTATGTCTTTTAGTAAATATATGGTTGGGTTTTTTTGCTATCAATCGGCATTGCTTTCATTCAGAATGTGATATAAAATATGACTCCATATTTTAGTATTGTATATTAATTACGTGTATACCATTTTTACTCTGGGCGTTCAGTTTCATCACCTCTTTTTGCCTTCCCACCTCATGAGTATGAACCTATCAGTATCTGTCCCATCATCATACTGGCAATAGGAAAGCATTTTATACTTACAGGTAATTTGTTCTACAACTGTTACTATATGTGAATGTAAATATATATCTAAAATTAAGGTAGCTTAGGTCAACTCATAGGCTTGTCCCTCTCAAAAATTTTGTGAATTCCTTTAGTTTCATTTATTCTGGTGTCAAAAGTTTCACAGTTAGCATTTCCTTAAATTATCTGTTTGTTTGGGTTTTTTTTCTTGGGGATATTAATGCAATTCCACAACTGGGTTCGTGCAATCAGTCATTTTCCAGTTGAGGAAAAGAGTTACTGACAGCATGTGACACACTGCATCACTGATTCATATGTACAAATATTTAGCCCTTAATTTATTTGGATAGATTGTTTCTTCTTAATATTGTTATTGTTTAAACATTACTTCTAAAAGTGGACAGAAGATGGAGACATTGAATGTTCAGCATATCTGGCAATAGCAAAGCCATCATGATGTGCTAGAGTCAGACTTTAGGCATAGCACAGAGCAGGGACAAAACATCAGATCTATGGCCTCAGAGCTATTGTCATCCTCTTTGATGAATGAAATCATAATTCCTCCTTGTTACAGGAGGCAGAGGGAATAAATATAGTGCACAGCAAATAAATCTGGCTTTTGCTGGTGCATGTCTTAGGGGCCAGAGTCAAAGCATGGATCCAGTGCTCTGTCTTTTCTGTGTTGCACCCTCTTTCCCATTCTAAGAATGGATAAGCAGTAGGAAACCTTGCAGATGTTTGTGTTTCACTGCCCAGGAGCTTGATTGCTGGTGCAGAAAATACAGGGGAGGAGCACTTTGTTTTTACTTAGTTCCCTATAGAAGTAAGCAGAAAATCTAGCCTTCTTTTCAGCAGGCAGTCAAGAAAACACTTTCTTTTCTTTTTTTTTTGAAAACACATTGTCACTGCCCAGAAAAACCAACAATCCCATACTGGAATATGGATAGATAACAAAGACTTATAACTCCATTATCTGCAGTAATGCTGCAAGGGACGGGAATGTTTTGTACTCTCCGATGAGTTATTCCTTAGTGAAGTGGATGGCTGCAGACTCCAGAGAATCATTTCAAAGTGTTTTTTTCGTTCCTTTCTTTGGCGTGCCACTGGCTGTTCTGCCAGTGAACAGGAAAAAGAAGCAAAGCCATAGGCATTATTTATGCAGTAGTATAAACCATCCCTCACATCAGTCAGCACTATACACTTATAAAGATATCTTTACTGCTTTTTCACCTGTTCCCTGATGAAGCATCTTCTTAATTATTATTGCTCATTCTTTTCCTGAATCACACGTAATAATGCTAAACATATGGATATCTAAGCCAAACTAAGCCTTTTTTTTTTTTCATTACCTTTTGCAATGGGTGCCTGCAGAATGCAATCCACTTTCCAAAAGGATAGGAAATCACTTCTGCATTGAGAGCCAGACACATAACAGAGATAACATGGAAAACCATGTCAAGATCATCTTTTGGCACTTACACACTGAAGGGAAAAACAGCCCTACTTTTAAATTTTCTGCCTCTCAATTTTATCACTTTTCTCTGCACTTCATTTTTTTAAAGAAAGAGTGAAGAGATCTTCATAGCTCTCTTTGTATAGTTAATTTGCCTCCCGTCTTTCATGTTCCTTCTTTGTCTTCTCTCTGCTTTCTGGTCATATTGGTATTTTCTGCTGGTGCCTGTTACTGAAAGCACACAATCCACCCATTATATGCAAACGAGCCAAACGTGCCTGTAAATGACGGATGAATCTGACTGAGATTTGAGGTTGAGATACTCTAAAGGAAGTTGTCAAAATATTTATGACATGGAAAGAGCACAGCTGAAGCATCAGAGAAGTATTGTTGAAGATTGTGAAGAAAGACTGGAATGATTTTACCAAGATGTGTAGGGTATGGAGAACACATGTTGCCACTCAGACTGCTCGTTTGTAAACTGCAGATTGCAGAATCATTGAGGTCCAACTAATTGCAGCTGCCAAACTCCCTGAGAAAACAGACCTTCTTCGGCACTCTATCAAGTTTTTAACATCCAGATAAAAATAGCCTTCATTGGTCACATCTATGAGAGTGCAAATGCAGTATGTGGGGAGTAAGTCAAGTCAAGACAAGTCAAGTCAAGTCCAGATGTCAGATAACAGATCTTCCAGGTTTTTCTGATTATCTTCAGTGCTGAAAATCACATTGAACACACTTTTCTGGAGGTATTTCATAATAACAAAAAGTCTGGTAATAGCTATATTATGATCACAAGAAGGTTTGATTACATGTCTATGTTTTGTCTAGCACAGCGAAACCATGATTATTATAGTATAACATCTAGAAAATCAACTTACTGCTAGCAAATATATCAGTGGTATTTGGCAACATTTTTTTTTTCAGTTTTATCTCTGAACCAAAAGTTCAGACTCCTGGTACCAGCACAGACATGAGGGTTGTATCAACTTTTGGATTTTTGAACTGAGCTTGCTTTGGTACCTGGTAGGAGGCAATATTTCCATTATCTTTTCACCAGAGAATAGCATAATAGTGTTGTTATTTCTCATTTCTACATGAAGTGTGCTTGATATAAAAGATAGCAATGTTAAACTGGAAAGTTTATGGCAAGCTGGGAGTGAGGGGTTCAACCCACGACTCTATATTGGCTGTTCATGTATCAGGTATCCAGTTTAAGTTGATGTGGTAAGCTTTCTCTGTATTTAGAGGAAAAAAATATGCATCTCTGGACTAATTTAACTGACTTAGTTGTATGTATGTAGGCATCTTTAATATAGATATCTTCCTGTATGCTAGGTGTTTAAGATCCCACTATAGTCAATGGGGATCTACTCAAAGCCTTCAAAGGAATCTAGAGGGTGATTTATCCCATCCTAAAGTGGACACATGCATAGGCTCAGTCAAGCATCACTGCTCTGTTGACTAAGTAACTATATTTGTTTGTCTAAACATAGGTTTTGAGAGCTGTTTGAGATGCCCTGAGATACCCTCCTGGCCTTAGCAGTTATATGCAGAAAGGAGCAGATCTTCCTTATCTCATTTGTTTGTGCCTGCTTGGGCCGTGGGCATGATGCAGCTATCCTAAATCTCTACTGACTAGAGTGTTTAGCCACCTGCCCTACCTGTGAACACCGGCTCTTACAGTAGAGGTGGCTAAGTGTGGAGTTAAATCCCAGCCTTTGGGCCAGACTCATCCCTCAGATAACCAAGTGAAGGGGCTGAGCTGAATTTGTTGTGTTACCTAATATTGCTTTTAAGTCTTGTACAGAGACTATGTGGATAATTTAATTTTTTTTACGTCAGTGATGCCACTTCCAAAAAGCACTTCAGATCTTCTAGAGTTTATTGCCCTGTGTCTACTTGTTAGCAGTAATTTTTGTGCCTCAATTACTTTGATTGATACAACATAAATCAAAAAGTTCCTGTTTCATGTACAAGGTTGTTATTCACAGAATATTTGCTATTAAAATGGAAAGTAGTCTTCAGCTAGTGCAGGATCTTTGTTCAAATGGGAATCGGGATAAAATAGAGACCTGTCTTTGCCTTGACAGCTATATAAAGAGGAAAACTATGTGGTCCATTTCAGGACTTCTCATTTTAGGAAGACATATAAGCCCAATCTTCATCTGTACTTCATATGAAAGCATTACTCCTTAGACTTTTTATGGGCATTTAAGCTGAAATGGCTCTCCAGCAGGCCCTTGGTTTGACTGAAACTTCAGAAAGTGAGACAATTAGCATAGCAAAGTACATGAGTTTGGATTAAAACTTTCATATTCATACCTTCATAGTTTTATTGGTTCTGTGGCTATAAGCCTAATTGAGAAATCCGAGTGGTTATAACATAGAAACCTTAGCTTTTTTTCATTTTCTTGATTTTTTTTGTTATCTTTTTTTGTATGAAAATAGCATAAAAGGTAAGTGTGAAGTAATATAGTATCTTCCAAGAAAGTATAAAAATTCTCTGAAGTTCTGCAGCTGAGTGATGATGCATACAAGTTCTTTTCTGGGATAACTCATAGTCTCCGTTTGACCCTGGCATCTGAAGCCCACTGTGCGAGACAAACATATGCAGATTTCCAGATGCTATGCTTTAATATGTCCATATTTTTAACAGACTGCAGTTTCTGTGTTCAGGCTATGCTAATTGTCAGCTGCTCTGAACATATGGAGACTGTTCAGTTTTACAGCAATTCAAAGAATAACAGGAACTTGTAATTGGGGGTCATAAAATAGAATAGACCATTTAGAAGATAAGATGGGAAGAAGATAGGCGGAATGGCATTTATCACTGATAGTTGTACTTTATGTATAAAAGAACTATGTTTTGTATGTTTTGGCTGAAGAAGAATGCAAAGCACAAGGACAACTTTGTCCTTGCTGAGGTGGTGGAGTGGTTTTTTGCGGTTCCTTGGGCTGGGCGTATTACTGTGAGAGATTCTGTTCCCCTGACTTTGGTGGGGTTGTGGTATCCATTTTTCACATCAGGCCGTTTATTCAACAGCTACAGGCAGAAAAAACAGAACTACAGCGCTAACAGCCAATGCAAATACATGCCTTGGTTTGCAAAACTCAGTCATATTTGCCCATTTCTCATAAAAAAGGACATATCCTGGTAAAAACAGGAGCAGAGCTGCCACTTAGAAACAAATGACCCGGCAACAGGACACTAGTGCTCCTTACTTGTAGCCTAACAATACTCTTAATTATACAATTTCTGGGTTTTCAGTTTTTTTCTCATGAACAGCAATCTATTCTTTAGCCTCATTCCCATCCAGAAAAGGATTTAATTAGGATCTGCTACACTTCCATTTCAACTGGTTTTGGCCACAGGAGACCCTGCGCTCAGTACTTCTGCTGTGCTTAGTTCTCCCTCAGTCCCAGCTATGGAGCATCATCTGCCTTCCCCACCTTCCATGCACAGAGGTGGTGGGTACCGCATGCAGCAGCCATAGGAGCATGGTCAACCTTTTTCTTCTATTAGAATTTTCCTCTGTAGCGTGTACCTGAAGAACGGGAAAAGGCAGCATTTTTTTTACCATATACAATGCAAAACTCTTAAGCACGAAAAACCTGAAGCAGAACAGGCCCAGTTCTCCTCTCATTTATGCGTTTAAGGTAGGAGCAAGTCGGGGGCAAAAATTGGGCCGATGCAATTAGGCTGAAGAATTTAAAAAGATTTATGGGAAACTTGTAAAGCGAGCTCCTGAAGGGCTTTGATTGTTTATGCCCTTTGTTCTCCCGTTCAGCTGATGCCTCATCCAAAACACGCCTGTTGATAACGCTGGTGCAGAAAGAAGCCGAAATTGCTCCCGGCAGTCCCCGTAGCTCAGAGAGCAATGGCGTGGTGAAGGGGGGAGCTTCCTTGGTGATTGATAAGCCTTTGTATAAACTAATCCCCTCCAAGGGCTCTTCAGGTGGAATTCCCTTTTCTGTCAGTGTGATGCTAAACGCCAGCTTACCTTTTGATCCACACAGGTTCAAAGTTGCCTTCAGTCTTCTGAAGTTGTTCCAGCCTCCTCAAGATATTTTCTTTTTTTTACTTTATTTTTCTCCCATTTTACACAGCATAAAATCAAGTCTGGGAGCTTTAAGATTCAGAGTTTCTAAAGCGGTGTTCACTGAGAAAAAATAAGATGCAGAAATTTCATATCTGAGCTCCCTTTCTAGTTGACGGAGAGATGTAGACACTTCTGGAATGTGATTCATCTTAACCTAAAATTAAGCCTTCTAAATAGGACAGCTGAAATGCACCCTAGATTACCTATTGCTCTCCTTTGAGTACAAAGTGAGCCAAAGGCGATGGGCTCAGATGTAGCTGTCGGGATTGCGAATGTCTAAAGCTAGGTGAGATGAATCCCACTCATGAACTTTGAAGAGTAGTGTATTTGCATAGGCTGAACAACCACTTTTAATATGAGAATGGAGAATAAAATGTCCACATCTTTCAGCTGTGATTACTGCAATGTTGGAGAACATTTTGGGGAAGTCGTATTGCTTAGACTTTATTCTTTTTGGAACTTTCAAATACCAGTTCTAACTGGGAAAGTTATTTGTTGAATCCCATCTTTTTTCTGCATGTTCCAGGAAGAAGATCATGGTTCTCTCAGGTGTATTTGTTATTTGATCTAATTCACTGAATCATTTCGGCTGCAGTCTCTTAGTTTGCTGTTTGCTCATGAACAGATCATTTTGTGCACTGAGAATTTCCTGTTGTTTCCATCAGACACAGAAGTGTATATAATTTTTCTGAATTAGGAGGATACAAGAAAAAAAATAATTATTTTGATGAACACAGATGGTGCTTTTGAATTACAATAATAGTTTGCAGTTAATAGCTCACTTTCCATTTTAAGATATGTGTATTTCCTAAACATTGGTTTATCTTGCAGTTAGATCATGTGAATACTATCATATGAGTTATGCAGATTGTGTAACTTAATGCCAACAGCTTCAGTGGTCTGCCATAAATTCCACCCACTGCCCTTTTTCCTGTAATCTGGGTATCAGCACGGCCAAAAGGCTGCATTTGCTCAAATGGACATTTGGACATGCAGCTTCCAGTTACGCACAGCCTGCTCGGAACTGCATGTACAAGTTAACCACAAAGTCTGTGCATCTTGTTTTTTAAAACTTAAATTATACAGTTCACATCCACATACCTAAACTATGAAATCCAGTCTATCTAACTGCAGACGTCTAATGTGCTACATTTTAAATACCAAAGCAAACTAGTCATCCTAAAAAAAGATCTGATATTTCCTATACAGTCAGTGGTGAGATGTCTTCAAAGGAAGAGCCTGTCTGCCTGGATTTCTAGGGGACTTATTCACTAGGCATCTAAAATGCAGGCACAGATAAGGTATCTAAATTAGGCTAGCTGAATCCCATCATAGGCACCTCTTCTTCTTTAAGAATTGATCTTCCCACAGAAGTTAATGGAAATTGAGTGCCTTTATAGGAATTAGCTGAAGAGTTTAACCCAAGTGCCAGAGGAAATTTGTAATGGAGGT
Organism: Charadrius vociferus; assembly: GCF_000708025.1. Classification (NCBI taxonomy): domain Eukaryota; kingdom Metazoa; phylum Chordata; class Aves; order Charadriiformes; family Charadriidae; genus Charadrius; species Charadrius vociferus. The sequence goes on along the minus strand of NW_009649458.1, from coordinate 1,531,882 downwards.
GGAAGAAGGATCCATCAGGCTCACTCTTCGGGCTACATTCAGTTGCCAGACATTGGCACCTAGTGCTCTCTGAGATGCCTGAGGATGTTTGAGACCCATGCATGGGCTGGTAGGTGTGACAGAGACCCAAGACCCTTCTGGACTGAGCCAAGACGTGTGTCCTTGGTCATCTCAAAGAAGACTAGGAGCCCTTATGCAAGAAACTGCACTAAGCTTCTAGTTGCAACTGCAGAATTTGAGAAGTTACAGACAAGCTATTTCTAGGTTGAAGTGTATAATGGCTTGATTAGCTGAAAAATACAGCAGGGCTTTTTTCTTTCCCTCTTGGTCAAGTTCTATTCACAATCAGTATTTTCACTCTGTGCCTGCCCTTCCTCAAACCTGTGACGTTCGTTATTTTAATAATTAAATGTAGGAAACTCCTTTTGCCTGTTCAATAATCCCCATATCATAAAACACCAACAAAGGCATTTTCTTTCATGCCAGCCTTACTGGCAAATTTGCGATTTCTTCACCCTTCACCAATATGTCTGATAACTAGGTATCTTCTATATCTATACTAGTGAATAGTAACAAAAGCATGTTAGAAATAGGGTCACCTCTTGGTTAAGCCAGACGCTTGGGCTATCAGGATCTAGCTCTTCTCATTACTTCCTTGTATGATCACAGCTACTTTCCTGTATAATCATGGGTAAATCATTTTTATCTATATTTCAATTACTGGTAGTAGGTCAATGAGCGAGGAGAATGTCATGGAGAACCATAAGCTGAAAGGGTAAGTCCATGCTATGTTGTGTGGTGCAGATGTACCAGCTCATGCAAAAGCTGCTCAGTGCTCAGGGAAACATAGCCGGGCTGGCCTCAGGCCACACAGCCAGGTGAGTTCTTCCGAGCCCATCCTTCCAGGGATGCAGATCTGTGGGAAGAGCCATCTCCAACCTGTCTGCACCCAACAGGTCTCCCTTGCTTTCCTTGGCTAGATAAAGCCTGGGTTTCTGAGACCACTAATCCAGAGCCATTCCCTAGACTTCTTGCAGCCAGCCATGTCTTAATGATCAGGTACCGAAAACTGCTCATTTACAGCAGCCAGTCTGGGCTGCAAGGCACCAAGCTCCTTCCACTACTGAAAGAAGAGCCGGGGTATCTCAGCGCGTTACAGGATTAGGCTCAGTTGCCTAAACCAGAACGATTTTTCCCCTACCTTCCCAGCTCTCTCCAGCTCTGTAGGTACTCGCTGTTATCTTTTAATAGCTTTAATAGCACTATTGTTGTTCTTCTTTAGCTAGGTAAGAAAATCTGTAATCCAAGCTGTCTGAAAATTGCCTGATAAAATGTTTGGAGAAAATTGCCGCCCACATACTGTATTCCTCTGCAATGTATGGGAGCATTTCCAGCACCTGTACAGGATGAGAGAACATGTGTATTTACAAACGCAGATACTTACGTTTAAACATAAATATACTAATGTAGATAGGAAAATTGGATGGGGAAGTGTTTATATGTGATTTTAAAAAGCTATCAGGATAGACATGCTAGTCATCTAGCTCTTTAAACATGAGCTTTGCACCTTTATTTTCCTTGTACCTCTTAATACTTACATAAAGTTACAGAAAGAGGTAAAGCTATTTACTTGCATAGAAAGAAATCAGTCTTGCAGAGACCAAAGTCTTGATACCCAAGTATGTGAAACTGAACAGTTACCCTTGTATTTTGGCAGTCTGGTACAAGCAGTCTGATCTTCTAATTAGAACAGGAACTGTCGACGGCAGACAGCTCAGAATTGGATCATTGCTCTGTCTAGATAAGGATTTTAGGTATCTCTATTTAAATATATGTTTTTGAAAACACTGGGTGATGTGTTTGTGTCCAACACAATGGTGTGACACTATAAGGGTCACTACTATGCAAATGGATGTGAATTCACATGCCCATTCTAGTACTGGTAAGGGTAATAATTGATAGCCAGAATTTCAACGCTTGTAATATATTCATAGCTCTGACCAACAGGTTTGACTTGTAGCATTTAACAATATAATATTTATTATATTATTAATATAATATTAATAACAAGAATAGTTATTATTGCAGAATTGTAGACTTTCAAAAGAAAACATTAATTCCCAAAAAATCACATTTCAAAAAGCATAGATTTTTTTAGCTCTAACAGTAACTGGAAACCACTAAAACTGGTCTCAAATAAAACCAACAATTTTAGCCTTTTTCCCAAGGCTCTTCTCTCTGATAGGCAAGAGCTGAGATGAAGAAAATGCTGTTTTACTTCATTCTTCAGATGGGGAAAAGAAAGATATATTTTGTATTACCAAACATTGCTCCACAATTATGCATACATTTCCCTTGTATGGAGGGAGGTCTTGAGTTCCAGTCCTACCCTTCATCCCTGCCTAGTCACTTAAATTATAACTAAATTGTCAAATCCAAGATTGCAGTGCTTGGGAAATTCTCTCCTTCATTACTAAACTGTAGATCTTATCAATAGCCTCTCTTCAGTTCTGCCATCCTATTGGCACCTGCATGAATGATACTGGAAGAAGGCAACTCTTTCTGTTGATCTAAATTTACACAGGAGGTGAATGAATAAGCCATCGCACATGCAAACATCCCAGGAAATGGGATCAGAATTGCTCATGAATGGGTATTTCCTTTCAGTCAGCAAACTGTAGGTAACAATTGCTTTACATTTTTTTAAGAGATTTTGCTTCCAACATCTGCTTATGGCAGTTTTAAGAAGTTTTATTTGTTCAGTGAGTTTTCTGGTGATAACACTCGTAGATGTTCTTCACAGTCAGGTGTTCCTCATGCAGTTCTCTGGGTTCTCAGCTTTGGAAGACAAATATTCCCCCTAGTGCCTGGCTGACTGCAAAGTCCCTCAGTCCCCCTTGACACTGACAAAGGTGCTGGGATTCAGAGACAAAGCATCCCAAATTCAGATGTCTATGTATGTCTTGGATCTAGCAGGGTCATTGGTATAATCCCAGGGCAGGTTTATCTTTCCCAGTTGCAGCATAGGCAAACTGAGAATACTTCCTAAGGCAGGTACTTCCAGCTTTTTTGTACCACAGGGAGATCACACACCAGATAAACAATAACTGAATTTCTTACTCTCTCAGACTAGCTGTGAATTAACCATCAGTATACTCTCGCTGTATCATCATGAAGATCTGTCCTGTGTGTAAGAGCATAGGTTGTTCTAAATTAACAGCAAGAATTTAAGTATTCTGATAGTGAATGCTTTGATATAAATGTAGGGGAACAGTTATTGACAGAAGGGTTTGGGTTTTTTTATTTGTCTTCCATTTACACATTGTTTAACTTTTCCTATTTACTCTCTCATTGCAATTACAGTGTCTGCTGGGATTTACCTTTAATTAAACTAGACAGAGCCTAGAGAATTTATACCAGTTACATGTAGTTCTGAATGATTCAACAGCTTTCGTGTAGTACCTTTACTGAAATTAAAAATTTGGAATGAAAATTCTTATACAGCCCCAAGGCGTGTTAAGATTGGAGAATACGGTTTTTATAGAGGCATTTGGATGTAAGTAACAGAAAATGACAGTATGCCTGGGAACCCGAAAAGTCTAGCAAAAACCCCCATGAATCTATAATGTAACTGAAGCCCGGGAGGTAAAGCACAGGTATTACAGCTGAGGCAATCTGCTAAGATTTTCAGAGCCAGCTGGTAGGACAAACAAAACAACTTTTCATTTTAATGGAAATACCTATTTCAAACACTCCTTGTCTTTGGTTTATTATGCTAATGTCAGTGCACCACCAGATTTCCTTCCAAAATACTGCTAAGTAAGATTAGAACAAATAACCTGAGAAAAACAAATAAAGGCATTACCAAGTAAATGGATGTACATTCTTAGCGGAAGAAAAACTTTTCAAGTTTACTCTGGAAAAATAAATCTCTTATCTTCTAACTTTTATTTCCTGTCTTTTTCACACCAGACACCACACACACAATAGGAAATGCACTGCTAATTCCAGATAGAATAAAGTAAGTTGTTCACCTAATAGTAAGAAGTGTATATATTTTGGGAAGGATAAAACATATACTTCATGTTTTTCACTTAATCAATAAAGTTATTATAGATGCCCAACAAAGAAACTGAAACATCCCACAGCTGATGTATCAAGGCTTACACTTTTAAAAAGAAAAAAAATTTCCAAATGCAAGAAAAGAAAACTCCTTTCCTTCATGCCCACCGCGTGTGAGAAGACAGATGAGAGATGTGTGGGAGCAGTGTTTATTTTGGCGATTTTTCCTTTCTCAGGCAGCTGCAATGACTTTTGCTGAGAGCCTCCAGGGAAGGCTGGGGAGAAAGGAGATGCTCACCTGAGTGATGGATGGGGAGGGTGACGGTGAGTGCAGCGGTGGACCTGGTTTGGACCCTAGGTGCTGTCAAAGGACCTGCACAGTACTGGGCTTCAGCCTCCATCCTTCCTGCTTGCAAGAGGAAAACAGTGGTTTCTGTTTTCTTCAGGGGCAGAGGCTGATTTGTCCCATTAGTGTGCAGAGCAGATGTGGCAATCTGAGACACAACATAACTGAGCCACAGAATATACACCCCAATCCTGATGTCTCCCTACCGTAGTGACAAGACATCCCTTTCCAATGAGGAATAGTGGCAAAACATGAGTCCTTGCAGAGCTGGACCCTTCAGAACTGGACCATGAGCCCAGTGATGGGTGCGAGGCAGGCTGCATCCTCAGGGGTGCTGTGCTGTCCCAGGGGCAGCTTCAGAGGGGAATCGTCACATTCATCCTCACGACCAGGAATTTCTAACTCAGCAACTCTAAAATATTAGAGTTGCTAAAATATAGAGAGGCTTAGGGGTATTTGTTCATCCACATTTCTTTGACTCCAAAAAGCCACTGGAATCATCCATACATCTCCCCTTTGCTTTACTACTTGCAGACACACACTCACATGGGTTTGGGTTACAAGCTGAATAAATGGTTGTTATTCATGAAAAAAATATTGCAGGATAAAAGGTAGTAGTGTATGAATGTCCTGCCTCTGCTCCTGATTGCTCCTCATTCTTGGCTGCTTCTTGCTCATTGCTGGAGTAATTTCCCAACTACATAAAAAAACCCCAATTCAATGGGAATTGCATGAGTAATTATAATACCAATAAATAAGTAGAGATAGTGAATATATTTGAGGAAAAGCAGGATCAGCTTGCAAGCAATTTGTGAGCAGGAAAAAGAGTGAAATGACTGCAATAATTTACTGTATTTAAATTAAGTTGAGAGAAGTCTTTGTAATGAGTTTATGGTAAACAGACAAGGGAATATCGCTTTCTTAGTTATTTGAAATATGCAGCAAGCTGAGGTGAATCACTGTCAGGACAAATCGCTGTTTGTGTTTATTTTCTGCACTTACCGTCTACAGAATGTTAACCTGCTTTTTGAAGTGCTGATTTGGAAGCTTTGGCATCCTTTGAAAACCAACTTACTACCATCAGCGAGTAACCCAATACAGAATTCTTGTACAATACAGCAGGATCGTTATTAACTTAAGTGAAAACTCAGTTAAAGAACAAAATTTTCCACTATATGTGTGCAACAATTACGTATTTTATAAGTTTCTCAAAAATCACCCACTTTGACGGAATGTAAGATTTTAGTCCAAAAACCATCAAGTGCCAACTTCTTCATGGTCAAATTTGGAAAAGAAAAAAACTGAGGAATTAACTGCAGTATTCATATTGCTAATAGTCAAAGCGTACATTGAGGAATGAATACAGAGGGAGTTTTAAATACATTCCAAGCCTGATATGCATTATTAAACTGATACGCAGGTGTGGTGGACCGTTCTGCTGTGGTGCTGCAGAAGAATCCAGTTTCCAGAAGATGAAATTCAGATGTTCCCCTAAAAAATAAATTCATGTACAAGGTGTTTAAGCATATAGAGATGTGTCATGTGTGAAATATCTCAGTTTTTGTTCTGGGCTTACACTTGTATCACTTGCAAGGTGCTGACATTGCAGTGCTACAGTTAGAAACCAGTTGTGGTTGGACCAGTGAGAGATTTTTTTATAAGATTCTAATTCTATTTTTCATTACATTCATATACTGACACAAAATAAGTTATTTTCATTGGTGTTTTACAGACTTTTGGATGCTATGGAGTTCTGAGTCCATGCATGGTGAATGGATTGGCTTTGTTACTGTTTGATTAATATAAAGAACACTTTCATTACACCCCTGGGTTTCCCAAAGGTTTTATTAAGGGCATTCTTTCCTTTTGAAAAATATACTCATGGAGAGCAATTGAAGAGGATTCAGGCTTAATAAGATGAGAGGGGATACAGAGAAAACAAAGACAATAGCTAGTAAAAATCCATGCGGAGGATGTTGACTTTTTCTTTTGCCCTTGGGCTGTATGTACAGAAAGTATCCTTTTCTCTCACAAATCTTATCTGTCATTTCTAATTTCTAAGAAAGGGTCTGGCAAAGAAAAGTGAAGAATCTTCTGAGTGTTAGAATTACTGGTGTTGTACACTGGAAATAGAACTGATAATTTTTTTGACAGAAGAGATTGATGTCACATAAATGCAGTTCAGCTAAATTGAAAGTTGCCAAAATTTGCAATAAAAACAGTTAATTGAAATATAGCCTCACATTGAAAAAAACTGTTTTCATAGTGTAAAAATTTATTTATCTCTACAGCTAAAGTGTTTAATAGTGGTTTGTCATTTAAATTCTTTTTATTTTGGCTTTGTATTGTACTTGCACTATATTTATAACACAATATTAGAATATTTTATTTAGTATACAGTATATAAATATTTTCACAATGTAAAATTTCAGCATTGCTAAACTAAAGATTCCGATGTCCTATATTTAGATTTGTTTGACACGCTGTTACAAGGAAAATTTTGAAATATGGATTACTTTTTTTCTTCCTCCTGTATCTCAATGAAATGTCAGAATATTAGAAATTCCTAGAAAATATTCTGTATCCTGTACAGGTCTAGTTAAAATTAATTAATATTAATCAAGTCTCTCAAGGAAAAAGTAGAATTTAAGCAATGAGTGAAGAACAAACAGTAAATGGTCAACTAGTAAATGGTTTGTCACAAGCTCTGAAACAGAAATCTCAAGCAGACCGTGAAGCTGGGGAGCGGGGTCATAGTTACCCAGCTAAGTGGCGTAATCATTTATTTCTTCATGCAAATACATTAGGAATTTATTGCAAAATGTATAAAACATGAAGAGCCCGATTTTGCCTTCAATATACCACCAGTGTAAGAGCAACATGAGAGAAGAATCTAACTGCGTATTAATTATTAAAAAATTATTTAGAATATTTATGGTGCTAATGTTACTGTATCCAGCTCTGTTTTCAAATAAGCCAAAGGTAAACCCCCTCTGGTAAGCCATTGCCAACTGCTTTTAAAACCTCATCCATAAGCTGCAAAGCCCATTTCCAAATATAGGTAATTAATTCCCCTACCATTTGGATGCATAAGAACTGATAATTGTGTATTCTGGTCACATTTATGGGGATGTTTGCAAATAGCACCTGACTCCAAATGTCTGATAGCATCCATGCTTGCTTCAAACTAAAGGAAATCTGGAGAAATTGCTTAGAGATTGGAGCTATTTTTGATAACACTAGCTTTTTTTTTCGTAAACCCAGCTATATGCTAGAGTATTTAGCATGACTAGGCACGATTTTAGATGTGAAGAGCAGGAGGCACCATGGTTTCTACTCTGATCTTTAGTGTAATCACAAACTTTCTGTTGGGATAGGAGTTTTTATGCTCATTCGTGGCACGTGATGCAGTGTAACTGTGGCTACCCCAACCAGCTGGGTGGTTAGTCTTTTAGCTGTGCACTCCCTAAGCGTGTACAGAAGCCTAAGGAAAAGATTAGAGGGAATTGAGGAATTAAAACTGGGGCTAGAGTACGTGGGAGATGTTTTCCATTAAGTGAAGTTTTAACATTATCGCTGGCATGGGCAGGGGCTCCTTTCTCAAGGTCACCCAAGAGAATTCCCTGTAACTACAGAGGATGGTTGAAATCTTCCCATCGCCAGAACCAGGAGCCCCTGCCTGTCCTGAGATTAACCTGTGTTAATCACAGCAGCAATTTGCAGTGAAGCTTAGCAAAAGTGATGAAGCCCTCGTTACTCATTGGGACAGAACAATTGAAAATGCCACAGAATGGTAATAAAGGAAGATCTCGGCAGCAGCGTTTCCCATTCATCACTGAACTTCCTTTCATCTTCTTAGCCTTTTTTTTTTTTTTTTCGCTGAATGGGATATCTTGGATTCTGTAATCTCGTCTTTGAGGATACTACTAGTATGTACAATGAATCTGTGTTGTACGTATCACAGTGTTCAAATGGGCTTATGACTCTACCCTGAGCAAAGTGAATTAGTATGCAAAATGTCAACACAATGTTAAATTAAACAGCATATAGTAATGAAAGGCATTCAATTTGGTAAAGTAAAATGAAATCTTAACTGAGCAGAACCGATTATTGTATAAAGCAGAATGGATAAAAGGCTTGACTCACCCATTGTCTAGACAAATCACTTAGAAACATGTGAGTTGGCTTTAGAACCATTCAGTTAATGTAAAAGCTTATTTGTAATTTTTTTGCCAAATTAAAAATGTTTTTTTATTTGACTTGTTTGTAAGCTGTGAAGAAATATGATGGGTTGCCAGACAGCTCAAGAAAAGTAGCAAGAAGGTAAACAACTTGCCCAATGGCAGACAACAGAACCAGAGTAGGGCCAGCAAATTATTTCTGACACATCATTTATCCTCCAGAAAATGTAGTTTTGATTGACTTAAAACTCTTTGTAGATTCCACTTGAATTCAGCAAGCATTTTGCTAAACAAGGCTAAATAACACAGGAAAAAATGGAGATGCTGAAATCAGTTTTTCAAGGTAGAGCCACAAAGAGGCTTGGACTTCTTTTTCAAAGACAGTGAAAGTAAGAACATGGCCCTCATCGCTTCTCAAAGCAGTGATTAGGACACTGTGGAAAACCAGGTTTGATTTTCCTTTTTGCCTGATCTACAATGCAAAGGTTCTCTGATAAACAATGGCTTTCATCACCCTAGATTTGCATGCTTTCATCCTTCCACGCAGTGCCGGCTGTGCAAGCAGGACACTGTCCAGGGAACACCACCTCCTCCAGTCCCTACCTACCTTCCTGGCCACAAGCAGGACTGTGACCAGCACCTCTCTGTGGGAGATAGAGGTAGTAAGCCTGAAGAGCCCGCAGGCTGCGGGAGGCAGGCATCAGCGAGGTGCTCCAGGGCATCACGCCAGAACCCTCAGTCCTGCAGGACTTAATGAAGTCAAATGTCCACAGGACCCCTCCGTGGGTACAGCATGGGTAATTTCATATTTGTGAAGATATGAACTCTGCCTCTGCTACTGCCTACACACCTTCCTCTCCTTTGTCCTGTACCACTCATGGAGAGAAGGAAAATTACAACTATACTTACAAGAGCCCATGAGAATTGCAGGCTCCGCTGAAGCCTGTATTTTCCTCAGTGTTGCAATGTTTTCTAGGATCAATGAAAGTGTTTTATTTTTTATTACTGTTTCAGCACACTGATGAAATGTTTTCTGTGGTTTTTTCCAACTGGTTTTCTTTACAGCTTTTTCACGCTAGAAAATATTTCATTTTTTTCCTCTTCTTTGAGCACACATATAAGAGTGCTTTTAACCACTTTTACTGTGAATTATTTGATTATATTCCTTATATTGATTGCCCATAATAAAAATATTAATGCATATAAAAATCTTTTCATATTGTGAAATGGTACATGCTAAATTGCTACACATGCTCTCCTTTCAAACAAGTAGGAACAACAGCTGGTACAGAGTATTGTTAATCACTATTCCAACTCTAAGCACAATAGAGGGCTGCAGTGTTGGATTTTTTTAAAGAAAACACATCTTAATAAGTCTATTAAATCTCGTAATAAGGAATTAATTAAAAGATCTGCTAAAATAAATTGTCTGAGGATGTATAAATTTTGAACTTGAAAAAAGAACCAAAGTAATAAGAGAGGTGAAAATAAACTGGGAAAGGACTTGTTTGATCTTAAATAATAGTTGTGGAGACATACATAAATGTGCTGGAGACAGAGGCACATAAAACCAGATTCACGAGGTGAAGTTAGATACCAATCTAGTTCAGACATTTCATAACCTCTTGCTTTTGACATATCAATCTGAAGGAAGTCTAATGTATTAGGAAATCATCATACAAAATCTAGAGTTGTGCTAAAAAAGGTAGAGATTTTGTTTCACTCACTTCGCATTTGATGGACCCTTGTTCTGCTGTATCAGGGGCTTTGAAAGACTCAGCCGTTGCCAGAAATAACAGCTGTGGATGATGGATGTGTTCCATGCTGAGGCTCAGACTCCCTCCATTAACTCATGGCTACGTACACAAGATGTACATCAGTGCTGCGACTGTGAGCTGCTCCCACCCATGTGCATCAGGAAGGTTTCCTGTTGACAGTGAGTGCCCACAACATGCCTCCCTCACGCACACCCTGGTGCTACAGTCCGTGACAGCAAGTCACACACCGTTGCCCTTTGGATGCACTGGGAAAGTCCATGGAGTTCATGCTGGTGCTACAGCAGTGGCCCCACATCCATGCTGGGAACCACGGCGCGCATAGGAACGCAATCCCATGTTTTCTTGCAGTGTTAAAGCAGCCGGCTTTATTGCAGAGCAGGATATAAGGATAAAAGAAGGTACGATTTGAAAATGGATTCGCAATATTGAGCTACAAAGGATAAAACAGCACATTGCAGTAGCTGGATTAATTTGCCAAAGAGAGTGTGCTGGATCTTCTGGTGGGGTTGTGAGGTTGTCTCACTAACCACTAAACGCCACCTTAGATTTGGAAACCCTGAAGGCTTCTTACAGCGAAGTCTTTCCTGCTCCTTTTACTAAAGCTGGCTGCAGTCAAGTAATAAGAGTAACTGCTCTGGATGATCTGATCTTTCTGTCCACAATTCTGTCATTCATTGCTTCTCTTTCTTCCAGATTATCTGCTTCCCATTTCGTGTGATTGGCACAAAGTAATTATTTTCACTATGAGAGTGGTGAGAAACTGGAACAAATTGCCCAGATAAGTGTGGAGGTCCCATCCCTGGGGGTGTTCAAGGCCAGGCTGGATGGGGCTTTGAGCAACCTGGTCTAGTGGAGGTGTCCCTGCTCATGGCAGGGTGGTTGGAACTGGATGATCTTTAAGGTCCCTTCCAACCTAGACCATTCTGTGATTCTATGTGGTGTTTCCTCCACACAGAACCTTCTGCTATCAGCTGCTGAAGCAGTCCCATCCAGCTGGCTGCAAGCTTTTTCCCCACAATACCCCGAGGAAAAGAGGAGGAATAAGATAGTTCCATTCCCCATCCTCCTTTAGGTCTCTGATTGACTTTTCCACAGTACACTTTCATCACATGTTCTTGTCTTGAGTGGGTCTCCACAGTCTGCATCTAGCTGAAGTTGCATGTTAGATGCTGACATCTCTTGCTGGATCCGTCTTGCTGGATCCAGTCTTGTGAGTGTCATTTAAAAACCAAAAATGACATGGTAGAACGCAAAGTGTGTGAGAGGGTTATAAGGAGTAGGAGCCACCATCCTTCCAAGCCTGGTGTTAGTTCTGTGGCCTCTGAGGGCCACACAACAGTGTCTAGCATACACTAGACCTAAAAAGCAGGTGCCCAGCTGCAGCAGGTGACAGCACAACTCAGTACTAGACCAGTTTTACATGTGCCCAAGGATGTTTCTAGGCATTGAGGACAACTGGCAACTGATCTCCATCTATTCTAGGAAGTCCTTTTAGTCTCCAGTACAGGTGGCTGCCTGAAAATTGTGTGTTGGGAGTGGTCTCTGATGGCTATCTGATGTCTGGGAAATGTCAACGTTAGCTGGTCAGTGTGGGGCAGATCCGTGCCAGACATACTTTAACCGTTTCTTGCTTGGACAGTCATATCAGGTCCTTGAACTTTCTAGAGCTTGCACGTGTAAACACAGCACTAAACACTTTGTAGAGTCCAGGAGGGGAGAGAGGCCAAAGGTGCCGCCATGGTCCCAGGCGCAGCAGGGCTGTGCTCAGTGTAGGGGGTTGACTACACCGCAGCCTGCTTGCCGAGAGGTTGCCTGACTCCTGCCTCTGCATTAAGCCCCCCTCTCCACATGAAGTCTGATGTTATCTCCCTAGGGTTGGCTCCTAAGCCATTCATGCCCCTTCATCCACTGCTACTGCCCATAGCTCCTTGGGGAGCAGCTGCGTGCATCGGCCAGGGGGACAGAGGTGCTGGCTGAGCTTCAGGAGTGCGGTATGAGCCAGACTACAGCTCAAGAGGAGCAATCTCTCTTCCCAGACTGGCACAAAGCCACCCAGTGGTGAAGGTCCTCTCTGAAAAGGTGGCAAACGAAGGAGCCAAAGCTGCATCTCCAGCATCCTCCGAGCACTGCTGTCGCTGCCGGTCCCCAGGCACTGGCCTGTGGGTGCTCTGTGTGACCCTCATCCCTCATGTGGGGCCTGGTGGCACTGGGGAGCCATATTTGAGTTTCACCTACACCTTGTGGACCAAGCCCCGTGAGGGTCCGAATCCCCCCGGGAGATCCCGGGCATCCCTGCTGGGGTTGAGGCTGCCCTTGGCAGGTGGGTGCCCAGCGACCCAGTCCTTCCCTCGGGCTGCAGGTCTTGAAGTCCAGCTGAGCCTCCTCCTCCTCCCTGCAGGAGCCAGTCTGAACCACAGCCAAAACTTAACACATCTGTCAGCTCGAATCCACGTGTCATTCTCTGAGCCAAAGCACCGACACAGAAAGAAACCCCCTCCGTCTTTCTTATTCAGTGTGTAGGAATTCAATTGTCAGCACGCATCGCTTCCAGCAGGCACAGAGCGTGGTTTGACCTGCTTGCCCAGTCCAGATATATCAACAGAAGTTGAATTGAGGAGGCCTAATAACTGCAGCAAGCTACTCATAAACGAGTTACAGGGCAACAATTATCTATTGAAATTTTTAGATTAGAGAAGCTCTCTTTTCATGGATGAAAAATGAATTAAATTAGTGAAATAAATTATTTGCTGCAAATTATTCATTCTGCTCCTGTTGTTTGCTGCTCTGCGATATGCCTGATAAAAAAAACATTCATCAAGTAAGCCTGTCTCACTCTTTTCAGCTACAAAAACAAGGTTTTAATTCATTATGATTTTCCCTGACCCTTCTTTGGATCATTTACATTTGTTAAAGTGGATTTAAAATGCTACCAGATCTCTAACATTTGACAGGCACACTGAAAGGTGTAAAGAACTCTGAAAAGGTGCAAGACGAGGGAGAATAAAGCACAAGGATTTTAGCAGCCGCACTAAGTAAAGTCTTTATAAGGACTGATCTGGCATTTCAAAAATAGTTTCTTCCCAACCTTTCGAGAATGTGCTGAGATTTATCATTTGAGAGGAGCTGATTTTACCTTTCAAACTGAACAATGTACGTACTAATCCTGTATGCCTATTTTGTAGGTGTTTGTTCTGTAAAATTACAGGAGTGGGGAGAAGAGCCTTTTTGGAAATGAAGGTGGTGCTTTCTGTGTCGGTCAGGCTGGACCATGCATTTATTTCTTATTGTTACCTGGAGAAAAGCCAAAAGGTCACTGGAATGAATCACTGAGCAAACATAGTAGGTGTCTGAGGTGGTTAAATCTGAGGATTTAAACATAAAGAACCTGTTTCCCTACACTGATGCAGCCTGCCAACATTTTAAACTTAACTTTCTCAGATCTCAGTTTTGTTTTGCAAGAACAGGTAGTCGGTAATCCCACCTGCATTACATACAAGCACGTAACTGCTATTGGCATCTCAAAATTTATTGTACTAAAATCAAGCTAAGCCATTCATGTTAGTGGGCAAGGAAGTCCCAGGTGGGGAAATATTTATTGCTGAACCCACAAAACCTAGGGGTTTTCCAGATATCCAAGGTATTTCTCTTGTCCCAAGAAGCTTGCAAGTCTCAGTAAACTCATATGTGCCTGGGAAAAAATTCAAGGGACAGCTTGTATTACACCCATTACCTATGTGGTACCCTCAGGAACACATGAAGGTGACACGGACCTCCAGACATTCATAGTATGAGTCAGGTGGAGACTAATAGATATTACTCTTTTCCTGGGACTGTCACTTGATAAGGTGACTGGCCCCTGCAGTTATTGTCCCTAGCTTTCCGTGCTATTCTGCAGCCTGGATACAAGTGACACAACCCAGGCATTTGAAGAAGTTTATGGAGCTATGGTTCATGCATGGCTTATTCCTCACTGTGGCACTGGGTGACTGGGTGTTACATTTACTGGGCAGAAAGAATCCACTTCCCCTTGGCTTCAGTTTTTGCATTATAAATTGGTGCATGGATGTGTGTGACAAAGAGAAAGGATGGCATTCCTCTGTTTCACAGATTTCTTGCAACTCTATTACGAATTCACCTCTTCCCTCTCACATTTTTACTCTCCTCAATCATGCAAGAGCTGAGGGACAAGGAATACCATTGGGAGGTTTGAGAAGTGGTTGGATCAGTGATTTTAACTCATGGCTTGTGCACCCCTGAGCATCATGAACTATCTCCAAGGGCTATTGATAAGATATTTGAGGCTATGTGAGTACTGCATGTCAAGGTGTGGTCTGGTGCACAACCCCTGACTAATCCCCCGTAAGTTTCCTGCAAGGGATTGGAAATGGAGCACAGCACGCTCAACAGGGTCCCCCTCGCTGGGTGACATAGGCACAAGGACAGTGGGCACATCACAGCTCTCACCTTTCTTCCAGCATGGACATAAGCCTAAAGAAGCAAACTATGAATTGGATTTTGCCCCTCTCTGTTCCCCACCACTTACAAGCTTTTCAGAAGCCCTCATGACCCACTAAAAGAAACTGTATAGTCAGATTTAAACATTTAAGAGCACAGAGATAGGTCTACCTGCATGTAAGGGTCTGGGGAACAGATCTCCATCAAATCCTGGAATTTGGAGAAATCAAAGTTAGAAGGAAATGCCTGTTGTTCTGCTCCTACTTGTTAAGCACTGGATGAAGTACATCCAGCTACTGCTGGTAAGTAGCATTCGCCAAGAAACCATCATAAGCACTGTGAATAACTCAAACACTCGTCAGGGTCAGTTGACAGCAGACTGAGAAAACACAGCCAAAACTGAGGACGCGGAGCTTTGGGAAAGGTGAGCAGAGTACGGGGAAAGTTTTACTCTGCAGCTGCAACGAAAACTTTATGGTCTCTGCTTTGTTCTCAATGACACCAGTACAAATCTACAGTAACTCAATTCCCTGACAAAGAATTACTCTTGACTTGCTCCAGTCCAGCTGAGCGCAAGATTTATGTCGTGCATTTATTCCAAAACACAGTATTTTTTCTCTGGCTTCTGCCATCAGAAGAAATTGATTGGTTGTCTTTCTGCAGCTCGGAACGACTTTATACATGATTATGTTTTGCATTTTATTTTTAAAAATATGTTTTCAAAAATCGCTAAAGTGCATGGCTGTATAGAAACTCATTATATCACAGCTAGGCAGGCGTATAAATAGCCGAGCTGTGTTTTCTGCGTAGCTGGTGCTTTGCTGGGTTTCACCAGAAGAGGGTAGAGTTTGGGAAGGACTCCTCGCAGCCCGGGCTCCCTATTGTGTTGGGAAACTGCAAAGGGAAAACAAGCACAAGTTTCTCCTCTGCACGCTTTGCACCGACTGGCTGTGTGCAAGAGTCAGCAGATGAACTCTGGAAGATCTTAGAGTAAAAAGAAAACGGAAAGAGAAAAAAAAATTCAAAAGCAGCTTTCTAGGGAAATCTGTGGAATCGAAGAGAGAAACCGCAACAGTTTTCTGTGGGCTCACCCTGCTGACTGTCTCTCTGAGAACTGTCACTCACTGCACGTTGCATTAATCAGAGCACAGGATTTATTTCTCTGCCGTGACTTCCAACCTGTGAATAAATATCACTTTTAGAGAGAGAGAATGGGACCTGAAAAGACTCTCAAGCACTGAGCAGAGGGGTGAGTTTTATTAAATGGTTTCTTCTCTTTCAAATCTGCTGGAGCTTTCTAACATCCTGCTTGCAGGCACAGCAGCCCGATGACTTGTCTTTTCCCTGCAGCTTGTTGCATACCTCACGAGGCTTTCCTGACCGCAGGTTTATCTCTGTAACCTTTCCCACCACGACTCCGGGTCAGTTTGGTAACATTTGTGTTAGAGCTGACTCGGTGCTGATTTGCTTTCATGAGAAATTAAACCCACAAAGCTTTGAAACCAAACAACAGGCTAAAAAATCAAGTAAAATCCCATACAATTAAAATGGCAGGTGACTCTAGGTTTCCAGATGTGGACACGGACAGATCAGAAAAAAATGAAGAAACGGAGATTGTAGTCAATGTCGGTGGGGTAAGGCAGGTGTTTTACGGAGATAACCTGAATCAATACCCAGAAACACGGCTGGCAGAGCTGATCAACTGTTTATCGGGGGGATACGACAGCATATTCTCCCTCTGTGATGACTATGATCCTGGAAAGAGAGAGTTTTACTTTGACAGAGATCCAGATGCTTTCAAATGTATTATTGACGTGTACTACTTCGGGGAAATTCACATGAAGAAAGGAATATGCCCCATATGTTTCAAGAATGAAATGGAATTTTGGAAAGTGGATCTGAAATTTTTGGATGACTGCTGCAAAACTCATCTAAGTGAAAAAAAGGAGGAACTGGAAGAAATAGCTCGAAGGGTGCAACTGATTCTGGATGACCTGGGAGTAGATGCCTCGGAAAGTCGCTGGAAAAGGTGCCAAAAATACATCTGGAAATTTCTGGAGAAGCCAGAATCGTCCTACCCAGCTCGGGTAACCGCTGTTCTGTCCTTTCTCTTTATTTTGATCTCCTCCGTCGTGATGTGTGTGGGGACCATCCCAGACCTGCAGGTTGTAGATGCGGAGGGGAACCGTATGGAGCACCCGACCCTGGACAGCATAGAGACAGCCTGTATAGGCTGGTTTACCATGGAGTACGTGCTGAGGCTTATCTCCTCTCCCAACAAACTTCACTTTGCCCTGTCTTTCATGAACATTGTCGATGTGCTAGCAATACTTCCTTTCTATGTCAGCCTGACCTTGACCCACTTGGGAGCCAAGCTCATGGAGCTGAGCAACGTCCAGCAGGCTGTCCAGGCCCTGCGCATCATGAGGATCGCGAGGATTTTCAAGCTTGCACGGCACTCCTCGGGGCTCCAGACTCTAACTTATGCCCTGAAACGCAGCTTTAAGGAGCTCGGGCTGCTCCTCATGTACTTAGCCGTTGGAATCTTTGTCTTTTCTGCCCTGGGTTATACCATGGAGCAAAGTCACCCTGAAACTTTATTTAAAAGCATCCCTCAGTCATTTTGGTGGGCAATCATTACCATGACCACAGTTGGATATGGAGATATATACCCTAAAACAACGCTAGGAAAACTGAATGCTGCCATCAGTTTTCTTTGCGGGGTGATAGCAATCGCCCTTCCCATCCATCCCATCATTAACAACTTTGTCAGGTATTATAACAAACAGAGAGTTTTAGAAACAGCTGCCAAGCATGAATTGGAGCTGATGGAGCTAAACTCAGCCGAAGGGAAGGCCGCAAGCTCCAAAAGTGAATTAGAGGATCTTGTGAGGGAAGGCAAGGAGGGTCCTTTTTATAGCAGCCGGCTAAAAGTCTCCCACAGTGACACCTTTATTCATCTCCTGTCAGAAGAGAAACACTATAGGACCAGGCTTCAAAGCTGCAAATGAACTGTGAGCTCTTGTCAGCGCTAACGTATAGATTGGGACAACCTGACAATCAACTATTGAAAAGACTCGCGGGATCTGTCAGAGTTGGGAGGGAGCACTGCTTTGCTTTTCCAACATGAGTATAAACTAACCCCATGGTATCTCCATCAACAGTTGGTAAGACTTTACCGTTATTACCCAGAATAAAATAGTAGGACTCCATTGAGATCAGACTGCTTATAATGAGTGCATTCCAACAAAAAACATTTGTAACCATTTCAGAGACTGAAAAGTCCTTCCTGATCGGTAAATGTTTGATGACCTGAATGTGCAGCATTGCCACATCAAAACTCTGTACCTGTGACAATAAAGAGCAGCATCGCACAGATTGTGTCTCCCAGGCTGTCTTCAATCTCTTTGCAGCTCGGAGAACCGCTCCTTAAAAAATGAAAGCAGCCTCTCACTCCTATTAGATTCAGGTTTACAGCAAAATGTTATGAGCAGTTTCAGCCTAGAGATACTGAAAGTATGAGCATATACTGTGTGCAGAATATTAGAGTCAATGACTGGTTTAATTTTTGTATAATGTAATTTGGGGTTAACTTTTTGGATAGGTGTCTATTCCTCTTTCCAGAAAAAGAATATAATTTTCTATGGGACATGAAACTGGTTTTTGGGCAGAGATGTAGAACAGAATCAATGTATTTTAAGGAGCAAATTAAAAAAAATATTTGCTTTAGCTTTTAATTACAATATAGCAATTTATATATGCAGGGATCTTTCAGGAAGGATTTATAATCAAGTACTTTTTAAAACTGTTAAGTTAACTCATAGTATTTTTAATTCGTTTAGAGAAGTTTGTAGGGGAGTGAAATTGAGTACTTCTAAAAAAGAAACTTTAACTCTTTGAAAGTAAGTGTAGAAAGTTTCAATAAAAATAGTATAATCTTCAATTGATTTATGGTAAAAATATCTCTTTGAATGAACATATTACTAGGTTATTCTTTTTTAAAAAAGCACATTCCACCCCTACAATAACTGCATGGTTTTGTAAATGTTAGTTTACAGAGGTGGTAGGCACTAATCAGTATCTTATTCTTTAATCAGCACATTAATCAACACCAGTGTGTAGCTACTATCCTTTCCAAATGCAAGTGCCATCTACGTGAGCATTAATTTTGCTCACATAACGAATGCAATATATGGGTCTGGTCTCTACCAGAGAAATCCATTGAAACTCGGAGTTATGCCAGCTCAAAGGGGAGGGGAGAACTGGCACACAGATGTATTTACATACATTAAAAGTAGGATCCCAAATGATTAAAGGGCTGGAGTAGCTGTCGTTATTTGTTCCCTTTTGTGCTGAGAAGCCCCTCACCCAGATGAAACGCAGCAGCGTGAGCCATGACCCATCCCCATGCACCTCATGCCCGGGACCCCTATGCAGATCCTTGGGACTCTTTTCTGGGGCTGTGTTCAAGCGATGGGGCTGTGGCATCCACCCCACACGAACAGCGACTGGAGGAGCACAGAACCACTGGGTGGGCTCTGTGCTCTCTCCTGGCACCTTGTTTGCCCCTTTGCAAAGGGGTATGTGCCTGCTGGTGGGAAGAGCTCTGTCTTGCTGGGAGTGGGGAGCAGCGGTGGTGTTTAGGGGTTGCACAGGTGTGCGGAGATGGGCACTGCTCCCCTGGAACACTGCCTGCTCTGCAGGTCTCCTGACATGGAAATCAACCCTCAGCTCCCCCTGGCTGAAGCCCTTTCCCAGCACTACCCCTCACACCCTGAGCTGCTCACCTCCAGGGACACCTCCTCTGTGTCCCCATGCCCCAGCCCCATGCCAGACCTACCGTCCTCTTCCCCAACCCCGTTACCATGTCCTGCCTAACATACCCCATCAAGTAAGAGAATTCAAAGCAACTTCTAAACCTTTCTGTACAAGAATACTTCCACAAGCCTTTGTCCCGAATTCCCTCCTGCTTAAGGCCAAGAGCCTGTCCAGGTGACCTCCTCAGCCCAAGCATGCCTTCACCCCCATCTTACCCTCCATATCCCAGCTCCCAGGTCTCAGCCTCTAGCCCTCCTCTCTCAATCCTTCTCGTCTGCTAAGACCTGTCCTTCCTTGCCACCAGTCTCAGCTCTGCTCCTGCTGGCTGCCCAGCCAGGGCCATCACTGGCTCTCACCAAAGGGACAGGGTCCTGCCCAACCCCAGCATGGGCTGTAGCCATCAAAAATCGACTTGGGTGGGATGCTGAGGGTGGTGGAAGAAGAAAAGTAACAAAGCTGTGCCAGTCCCAGCCATACGCCTTATCTATCAGCGGGGATATTAAATGTTCCTGACTTCCCTCATGACATGCAGAGGGTGGCTGAGGATGAATTAAGTTAGCAAAAGTGCTTTCCTGAACGAGGAAAGCACTGTATAAATGCTAAGTAATACGGTTAGCACCGCAAGTACTAAATCCTCACTGCTGCACTTCGCAATTTATTTAACGTGACATTAAATAAAAAATAAGCGTCTTTTATCAGAAACAATTTTATGGGCTAATTTCTCCAATGAGTTATGCCTTTGAGCACAGGGGTCTGCCTATCCTATGTCAGTATGGAAAGAGCTTTGAGACAACCTTGGTGTCACTCCAGCCCAGGCTGGTCTCAAGCCAGGCTCCACGTGGTTTTCTGCACCGGGGACCATATTTGTTGGATTCGTTGCTATAAGTTATATGTTCTTAAAAGGCTGTGGGAGGGTAGGATGGATTCCTGCCTGTCTGCCTTGCCCGCGGTGTTGGAACCCTGCAGGAGCAAGGGCAGATGTGGGCAGCCATGGAGGGACAGGGCAGGCTGGCAGCCTGCAGCACATGGTAGGACTGGAGAGGAGCAGGGAGGTCTTACACAGCTGCAACCCTGGTGGTGGAAAGCAAGAGGCTTTCTGGGGCCCCAGGGGAGACAACTCTCACAGACCAAGAAACTACCATAAACCATTGTCTTTGAAATCAGGGCTGGAGGGAAGGATCTGCCCCTTGAAGGATGGAGTGAGCTAGGGGATGTTTGTTTTCAATTATTTTTTTTTAAATATTCTGCACAACCCAGCAGAACTGATTTTCCTTTATTACAAGTTAATCTAAAAGAAAAAAAAAAGGAAAAGGACTTAAAAGATTGGAAGGCTTGGGGGTGGGAGAGTGCCTTCACAGAGAGGAAGCAGCACCATCCAAAGACTGTGGCTGAGTCAGAGTCCCCGGCTTTTAGACACAGGACTTTCTCAAGCCCAAAGTCAGGACAAGCCCTGATGTCTTTTCAAGGGGGAAACTGCACTGTGCTTGGGGCAGGTTTCGTTCCCGCACTCTGGGTGAGGTGGGCACAGGCTGAACCCACCAGTGACTTCCCCACCTGTGGCTCTTCCCTAGCACCTTGTGGACACTTCAGCTGAGTCTGTACAATTAAATTAATGAATGCAAGGCATTCCTAGTGAATCCAGCTCCAGGCTCACAGAGATAGTGTCAGTCACTGCACTGAGTTTCCCCAATGTCTGCAGCACGTGGGACGCTCTGTAACACAATTGTCTCTTGGGGGAGCACAGCCCCTGGTATTTAATACGTTTCACCTGGGAACCAGGAATGGAACAGCCTGAAATGTCCAAATGCAGAAAAATCTGCATAAACTGCCTGGATCTCTTCTGATACCCCTGGTACCCAAATACTCCACTTTGGACTCCCAGGTGTGCAAAGGAAACGGGTCACCCTTCCCATAAGAAATTGGGAGCTCCGGGAAGACAATGTCGTGCTCTTCTATAGAAAACCCACTGAGCTGAATTATGGAGAAAAAAACCCCAGAGCTACTATCATTTTAGTTGACATTTCTTCTCATACAGAAGCTCCTCAGCTCACTGTGCAGGAAATTTCAGAGCGCAGTGAGCAGGTCAAACTATCCTCTTGAGAACTTATCCTGTAGGACATCTCCCCTGTGCAGCCAGCCCTGGCTGCTTCTAGAAAACTTTGACTCTTTAATACAGCCTGCAATGTACAGAGTTAAAACTTGAAGGGACCAACTTTTAGTTCCTATCTAACATCAACTTCAGCTGTAAATTTGGGATTAGTCCAGGTTTGACATTGAATAGCTGCCAGCAGAATCTGATTCCATAGCCTTAATTTAATAACCCACCCAAGAGTAGATTGGTGGCAATTGCTAAGACTGTAGGTAAAATGAAGTCTGTTTTTAGCTTCCTGGACACCATAAAGGGTAGAACTTAATAGAGTCGAAATTGCTTTTAGAAGTGCGGGAGACGGCTGCAGTAGTTCGTGACACACAGCATTAGTCTCAGGGAAGTGATAGGCACATAGCACATCAACTCATGCCACGCTCTGGCTGGTGTGTCACAGCCACCTTGGCTTTGGAGACGGCATCTAGTACAGGCAGAAACAGCCATCTACAACTGGGCTTTTATTGCTGGACTGCCATATATATACGATTTGAAGACACTTTAAAAAAAATAATCAAAATTGTGGGAAATACTGGAGTACCACTATTGTCTGCTGTTATGCGTGCAGGAGAGCTGCCCCTTGCTGCAGGTGTGGCACCTGCCACACAGGGTTAATTGAAATGTCCTCTGTGGTCTGTGCATGGGTCGAGAGGAACATGTGGAGGCAGACCCAGCTCGTATCAAACAGAAGGAGGGCTGAGGACCATGCGGCACAGCCCATCTGTCCCTGGCTGTGCGGAGGACAGTCATTGCTAAGGTCCCTTTTGCAGCTGAAGCTGACAGTGATGCTGTTTCAGTAACTCTTCAGGCAGCTTTCTTTTTGCCTAATGTGCTATTTGAATCTACCTGATAAAAATGCTTAAGAGGAGAAAGCATGACCATGTTGTTTTCGGTCTCAGGTATTCTCTCAAGCAATACTGATTTTTCAAATAACTACCCCAAACTCTCACCTGAGGCTGGATGAAAAAGTGACAAAAAGGTGTTTGTCGATTCTGTGGAACAGAGCATTCAAATGTCCATAAAAGTAAGAGTTAAGAGATATTAATAAACAATTAACTGTACTGAAAGACACAACCCCCCCCCGCAACCCTCTTCCAGCCACGTCTGCATTGCCAGATGTGCTAAAACAAACAGAATGGTGTCCCCTGTGAATTATGCTAGGCAGAAGTGCTTCCTTCCTCCTCCCTGTCAACACAGCCATCAGTCTTATATCCACTGACAAACCTCACAATTTCTTACTCACACAGATATGACAGTTGCTGGGCACACACAGAGGAGAACGTGCTTGCTACCCAACTAGGTTTCTGAGGGTCTGGCTCTCTGTCCATTCAAATATCACCGCATTTTGCCTGGACTGTCCATTCATGAATATCACCAGTCCCTTCCTCACCAGCTTTCGTGAGACGCTTTCCCTTTGGCACAGATGGTCCTTAGTGATGTGAAGAGTAAGTTCTGCACTGCCTAGTGTAAATTAAACTTCACCAAGAGCTGCAGCAACATAGCACAAGTGTGAAAGTCAACTCAGGGCAATGTATATTAAATTTACTTGCTTCAGCCGTAGATATCCCGCTAAAACCGAAATTGGTTTCTCTTCCTGCAACGAACCCTATTAGGCTTGAATTCAGTGGCAGCTTTGCCTGCCTTAGGAGTGTTGGGGGGGGGCTGATGCAGCCAAGTGAGCCAGCCAGGCTCACATAAAGCACTAAGAGGAAAATTAAGATGATAGAAAGGTCTGAGAGCTCCAGGAGAAGCAGTGCCATTTAATTGTTTCTTTTCTTTTTGCTTTCATATGTAGATGAGAAAGCTGCCAGCGTCTTAAAGCTGCTTTTTGTCTTCCCATGTAAGGGGAGCCTTGAATATCTTTTTAACATACTGAAGAGTCAAGTACTGCTAAATCACCCTGGTCAGTTAAAGTTATACAATAAAAGCAGAAAGGAAGGGAAATCTTAAAATAAGTCTAAGTAGAGGGCTCTTTTTAAAAATAAAAACTCAAAATGGAAAGGAAGACTGAATACTATCTTGCCTACAAAAATAGTTATTTTCAGTGCATCACTCTACTGATTTCAATGAAAATGAGGCCCCCAAAGGCTGACCCTAGTGCTTTGATTTTTGGTTTAAGCATGAAATGTTGTGATTCCCTATTCTATAATGAAGTAAACCATACTCAGCAGCAGTTCAACATCTTAAAAAACGAAAATTATCTGTATTCATTAGTGTCTGTGCTAGAGCTCACAAATTCTGTGTTAGAGCTCCCAAAGTGGTAGAAACTCAGGTGGGCAATCACAGGACAAAGGCAGCAAATTGCTCCGCACCAGGAAGGAAGTTTTAGAAAACCTTCTGGCAACCTCAGCCTGCTTTGCTGTGCAGGAGACAAACTGCAGCTTCAATTACTATAACAGCATCACAGGGAAATTCTTTATCACCACGATGCACTCTGCTGATCCCAAGCAATGTTTCAACTGCATTACAGTTACCAGCTTTACAAAGTCAGTGTTTTCCAGGCTTACTAGCATAGTAAGATATGGCAATTTCACATAGTACCCAGAATATGAAGTAGCTGTACTTAGCTGTTAGTCAATGTTGACTTTTTTTATTATTCTTTTTACAGCAAAAATGATACACTACAAATATTCTTTGCCATATTCACATAAATCACGTATTTGTTGTCATACATTGATTTTAACTTCTCCTGTCCCTAAAGTCTCAGCTTGTCCATTATCAACCAGTGAAGAACTAACCCTTCTGTCTTAGTCTATACCAGATTAACCACCATGAAACACTACTTGCCATTTTGGTTTCTTCCCTTGTTCCACCAAGATTACTCCATAATCGGACAGCTCTTGTCACTAGCATATTTTTCTTTTCATTCAGCCTCATTTTTCATACCTTAATTTCAGTCTATTGCACGTCATTATTTTGTTTCAGAAAATGGAAATGATTCATCTCTCCTGCTGCTCACACCCCTGATACACTTGCGGATGACTGGTGCGCTCCCACTAGTCGCAGCTCTCTGCACTGTGTCAGTTCACTGGGACAGGCTTAGAAGACACCTAGGAGAGAAAACACGTTGCCTCCAGACTTCATTTGGACATGTTGGCCAACCACCCCCCAAACCCCTTCTATGCATCAAAAGAAAACTCTCTTATATGCAGAACACTCAAAAGTCACGAGGTCTGGGTGCAGCAGCCCCGTCTGATTTCAGAATCACAGAATGGTCAGGGTTGGAAGGGACCTCTGGAGATCATCTAGTCCAACCCCCAATTTAGCTGAGCATTTTCGCACGTTTAAATTCCCCGCTCTTTGGGAGGACTGAAACACTCTGAAACATTTTGCTGAAGAGAGATTGCTTTAAATGTGCACTTACGTGCTTTACTGATCAGAATGTGCTCATGTTAAACCTTACATGGCAAAAAATGGAAGTTTCTGAACTGCATCCAAGCAGGCACCAGCAATTTTCTGCTCACAGCCACCAATCAGGCACCAGGACAATGGGACCTTGATTGGTCCCTACAGGGGCTGCTGCAATATAAATGAGAATGATTTTCTGTTCATGAATAACAGATAAAGTGTCATCCTATTGCTTGAGAAGTGAAATATCTAGAAGGCAGCCTGACCTTTGCATCCCCCTGACTTATTCACTTTGTAGAAACATTACTAAATACAAATGTGTTTCGGTACAATATAAAAAAAAAAAAAAACTAATTTAGCAGGCAAAACTCAAGCAGAGAGAAGATAAAATCTGCATCCTCCCCTGGGCTTTTGCTTGGGAATGGCTACTGGCCAGCTGGACACCTCTTGCTTGTTTGCAGAGGAACAAATCACACCCTTGCTTGCCAGCAGGTCCTTCTATTTCTACTGGTTGTCACAGTAATAAATCAATTGTTGCTGCAAAACACAGCTCCTTTCCAACTCGTGGGGAATCTGTAAACTCTCTGCAGCACAAATGTCAACCAATTGCTGGCTGGTCTTTCAGACTGGAGTGGTTATTGTTTGCCAGTTAGCTATTTGCATTGGAACAGTACATTCCATTTGCAAAAGCCTTTACCATTTGGACTCATTTGCCTTAGGACCAAATTAATTGCTGCTGTACGACATCATCCCTGCTGTGACTCACACAGGGCACATTCGTACTGCCTTGGCTGGAGGAGTGAACATCAGTTGCCAGCTGGACTTCATCCTTGCACACTGGAGCTGTTATTGTCCGCCTCGTGTTGGGGCTCTTACCGTCAAGACGGTTCACAT
This sequence comes from Charadrius vociferus, assembly GCF_000708025.1. Taxonomy (NCBI): domain Eukaryota; kingdom Metazoa; phylum Chordata; class Aves; order Charadriiformes; family Charadriidae; genus Charadrius; species Charadrius vociferus. The sequence goes on along the minus strand of NW_009649458.1, from coordinate 1,505,857 downwards.
GAGACCTGAGCAACTCAAAGATACGTTAAAGTGAGCTGCTCCCATATCTAATGTGACTTGTGTGCACAAAGTGACTGCAAAATGTTTCTGAGTTGGAAAAAAAGTGTAAAGAGAGTATAAAGGTCTTGGATGAGCAGCTAGGAGCTGGCTGGGGGGAGCACACGTGGGCTCCTGTAGAAATTCATGGCTCAGCCACCAAAGGGCAGCCAGGTGAGGCACCCAAGCCTCTCTCCTTCCTTCCACTCATCTTGGCTGCCCTCTAAGTATCCGTCTGCTGTGAGCAGGTGGGTGGCAAAGGGTTATTGTGTTTAAAATCCCCCCAAAGAGGTATGTCCCTTCCTTCTTCCTGTACAGAAAACCACTTTTGCACAAATACCATGAGTCTCCAAGTGCACAAGATATTTGAAGAGGGGAATAGACCAACCTTAGGAGACGACAGCATCCTTCCCTCAGCTAAACCCAGGGGATGCCAAAGGGAATTTTGGAGGGGAATACATTTTAATCACAAGGTCATAGATAGCCCCAGTGTGACAACATTTGGATCCATGACTGAGACCTGCAAGTGTCAGTGCACATAACAGTAACACTCAGCTATGCTGGCTAAGCCTGTCAGATAATAACAGGCGTCACCCTGAAAAGCTCATGGCTCTCCACTTTCAGGATTTTTAGAGGGAAAATAATAAAGTCTTATTCAATATGACTAAAGAAGTTGCAACTATTTGTAAGTAAACTGGCTGTTCGCTGAAATCCCCATGTAGTAGGTCAGAGCAGCTCAATAGGTCGCAAGCCGCTCTGTCACATCCACCAAGGGAAATAAAGCAAGCTAACTGGATTCCTCTACATTTCTTAGTGTTCCAGGGTAAATGAGATTATAGTGATGACAGAGAAGTCGGGGAGAGGGAGATAATTTCCTGGTACGCTCCCTTCTGATGTTTGCTGGCTTAGCTTGCTCATCCAAATTGGTACATTTTGTAGACTAAAAATTGGATTTTGGGCAGCAAGGCAAAGAGATTATGGAGCAGTCCAACACTGCTGATTCTTGGGCCATCTGCAATTAGAACTAGAGTGCAACAAACTAATCTAAAATCCCAGATTTCAACCTAATGCTCTGTTATATCAGTCCAAAACACATGATGCTGTGTGATAACAGCAGCTACAACAAAATGTGAAGGATCTGTTTGTACATTAGTCCTGTAATGGGAAGAGGCCACCTCCAGCTGTGGTGGGAAGGAAAGGACCTTGGCAGTAGGCTGCAGGACTGGAAACATGTCTTATAGCAAGGTTTTACACAAGGAACCCCACCTGCAGCTCAGTGCTGCTTCTCTTCTTCTCAGGGAATGTATGAGGGGCTTCCCTGTGTGGGACTATGGGTGTGTGAGAAAATGTTTTGCACAAGAAAATGAGATTGATTCCCACTGAATAGCCAAATAGGGAAGGTGATGGATATTTGGGATGAGTGTCTCTGGGTACAGCTTCATTTTTAAACACAGACTAAAATGAAAACAGCTCTTTTCATCCGTCATTTGATTCTACTGTTTTCTCTCCTGTTCAGACAATAGCATTGCTATGATTTAGTGGGAAACGGTAGTTACTTCAGTGAAAGATCACCAGCATTCAGTTGCTGGCTCATCTGCCTCGATCCGATCCAGGTGACAAAAGCCACACACCATCCCAGTGAGCTGCGTCCTCTGGCATCTTTGGATCTTCCAAATCTTTAGTACTTAATGAAGCATCCCCTAACGTAACTCAAAAGCCACTCAAATATCTTTGGGTTCTGGGTTTTTTTTTTGGTCACAAAATGCCACTAAAACACTTTAAGGCTTTTCACTGTCCTGTTTTGCTAATCAGTGTCTACAAATGAGCTGGAAAAAAACCCCCACTGTTGCTGGCAGAGACTGCAACACAAATGCAAACACAAATCAAAGTAAATTATTTTCTGGTGAAAACTGATAAAGGCAAAACAATAAACAAATGTGTGGTAAATTGGTCTCATTTAACCATCATCCATTTGAGCACATTTGAATGCAAGGTTTGTACGCAGGCTGTTCATGCTTACAGAAGGAGAGCCTGGATATGTGACGGTGAAAGATGCTTAGAGTTGAGATGAGTTACTGGGCAAGACAATTGAAGTAGGACAATTCCTACACAGTGTGGTAGGTGATGGCTGCTGCACTGCTATGGTCACTAAGTAGTAGGGTGGAGAGAAGGAGTACCACCACGCGTAGGTTTAGAGACAACGACTGTCATGGTAAGGGTTGCAGGGTTGAATTAAGGTCTGAAAAATCTGCCTTAAATGAAAAAAAAAAATAACAGCCTTTCTTTAGTTTGCCCAAGAATGGTTTAGAGATGGCTTGATCAAATGCCAGCATAGCAAGGGAGCTGCAGGTAGCTGAGGGTTGTTAATGTAACAGACAAAAGCATAAAAGGTAGAAGTGTAGCACAATCAAAGCAGATGCATAATACAATAGCAAGGAGTTATCTCAGAAGCAATTCTTTCTGGATGGGCACACTTTGCCATCTGGACTTTTGGCTACATAGTACTCTAAAAGACATGACCAATGAGAAGTCAGTCACTCAAAGGTTAGTATCCAGCGTACCTGAGATGATGAGAGCGTCCCGCCTGGCACAGAAAGGGTGCATACTTCCCACAAGTGCTGTTCTGTGTCTGCCAGTCCCAGTCAGGTTTAGGGCATCTCATTGGGTACTAGGCTCCCAAGCATCCTCAAATGAGTTGAGCTGCAGTCAGCACTGCCATTAGAGCCTATAGGCTTTTCGGCAGAGCAGCAACTTTCAAGTGCCCAATGAACCAGTATCTGAGACCACAGTATCATTAAAGTTCAAACAGACTTTTTGAAATCACCTAGTCCAATCCCTCTGCTCAAGAAGGGTCAGTTGAAGCAGGTTGTCCAGACAGGATAAGGTGTCTGAGACATCTGCATGGGATGGCAAATATACCCTAGGGGGACACATGAACCTTTCTGTAGTGCCTGCAAGAGGCCAAGAAAGGTGCTTCACAGCACTTGAACCAATACTGGATGTCTATGTTTGGCCAGTTGAATCCCACTCCTTGTGTCTGCTTGAGCATGGTCCATGCAGCTTTAGTTGCGTGCTAGGCCCCACTGTTGGCATTAACTGTGTCTCCACTGACTAGAGGGAACTGAGAGCCCACATACAGACATCAGTACTTGGGTGTCTTAACCCTGACCTGAACCTTTATGTCTGCTATTGGTCTGTCTGCTTCCTGGGTTTGTAAGTCACCTGGTGAGGTACAGGGGATTTTGCTGAGGGCACAGCTGGTGAATGGTCTCCTTTTACAAAAAAAACCCAGACAAGTGAATGGTCTTCTTTTACAGAAGAGTCATAGAATTATTTTCTCCCTTGCTGCTTGGTTAAAAAAACCCGCTCTATTCCATATAAATAAGGGTGCCTTAAACAGTCTGTGACACAGGCATGACGTGATGACCTTTCAGGCTTTCCCGTTAGATCGGGGGTTGCCTGGATCTGGCTGTTGGCCTGTAAATCCTGTCCCCAAATCATCAAGTTGATATACCCAACATCTGTTTCTGATCTCACAGAACAAAAGAGGACTTGTGCCAGTTGTGTCAGTTGGAAATGAGATAAAAATTAGAAATGGGCCATGACTTCTGGCACTGGAAGCCCTCAGCTTCAGATCCGCAGTCCCTCGTGTGAAAGGAGACAGCATTATAAACTGTGCTGTCATCTCCTATTTTGGAAATGTAAATTCAAGGCTCTTTCCACGACAACTGGGAACAGTGTGGTTAATGCTTTCCAGCTGATGATTCTACATCAAGCCTTTCAGAAGTTGTTAACATTTTTTTCTTACAGTCTGCAAGGAGATCTAGCTTCCAGGTTTTCTTATTGACTCCTGAATGATAAAGTACAAACGATATGTTCATAAACCAACTCAGCACCAAATTTTACTCTGTTACAATACTTAAACATTGCTTCTAATTCTGCAAAATCCCTTTTTCTTAAATTTTAACAAAATGTGTTGTCTTGCCTGGCATTCTCTGGACAGCTTCTCATGCATATTCAAATTGAACAAACAAAACTCCGCGTAATGATTCTGATGTTATTGTCTTATGATTTCAATAGGAGTGAAGATCACTTGGTACAGCTGATGACTGAGTTCAGTATTCTCACTACAGACAAAATAACTAAATCATGTGATTTCACCGAATCATCTGAATAAAAATAAAAGACTAACCACCCACACAATTCAACTAACAACCTATCAAGATGCACTCCCATGTTTATTATTGAAATAAATCTGTGATTTAAAGTCAGTGGCAAAATATTTGCCAACACTTATTCCATTATTGCATGCTCGTTTTTTATCATAAGATGAATCAGATGAAGCTCAAGTAACAGTGTAGTTCCATGATGCTTAGAGCACATATGCTTAGCATCACGTCCTCTAGTCCTCGCTGTGCCCCTGCATAGAAATGGTGTGACTTCATCTCCTGTTTATTACAGATGGAGTGACAGACACAGATTTTACTACTGTCAAAACAGCATTAACGCTTGGTAGTAGCTGGGTACTAAAATGCCATGAACTTATCCCTCCATCAGACTGCCTGGTATGGTGTTATATTGCAGAAAACATACCGTCATTGATGTGTAACTGCAAAGAACAGAAACATCAAAGCTGCAGTTCAGTGACTGAAGAACAAAATGAATCTGATTCACCACCCCGAAAAATCCCATCTAAAACAAACCATCTTGAAGAGCCAGCACAGTTGTACCTTGTCAGCTGAGGACAATGAGAAAAGTTAATGTGCATGAGAGAGCGAGCAATTGCCACTTGGCCAGGCTCGACGGGAACATGAAAGGACGTATTGCTAGCTAGTATGAAAGCAAAGGAACAGAATAGGTGGGAGTAGCACAGGGTTTAGAAGGGTAATAGGGAGCAGAAGAATGAAAAGCAGTACAGAGAGAAACACTACAGAAGAGAGAGGCAAAAAGGAAGAGGATGAGACACCTTTTCCATTTTTATACCATTCTGTCTTCACACAAAGCTCCATTTTCCAATTTCCTTTGAGTGACTTTATTTCAATATGATGAAAGTCCCTTTAGTACTCTTAACATTGCCAGTCATTTGCTAAAGACAAATCCGGTTGGAACAGTGATGGTGCATACGTGTGTGTGTATGAGTATGTCTGTATATGTATATACACATATATATGTATGAGTACAGTCAGCCTTGCATAATGAATAAAAAATATTTATAAGTCCTTTCAGAAAAGTTTGCTACAGCTATAATAGAAGAATCTTTCAATAAATAGATTTACTACTGGGTATATACAGAAACTAACACATTTTTACATGTTTCTCCTTTGTGCTTATATCCAAAATATTTTTTCTATTAATAGTTACTTTTTGTATGGTGCTGAACAGATCCATCTGCACAGTGCCACCTGTTTACAATCCAGAGGTTGACAACTAGGAAGCTATGAAGTCAACTCAGTAACAAGCTTCACTCTGTTCACATTTCCCTCAGAATTAACTTGTCCTTATTTTACTTTCTCCACAACCAGCACAGAACTGACTCGCTTAATTGGAAAAAATCCAGCACAAAAAGATATTGAATGTTTCTGAAAATTAATGGCTATATGTCTTACCCCTTTAATTTCCAGCAGGTAATTCTTTCTAGTGAGTCCTACAGGAAAAGCCTCAATGAAACTGAATACATGAATAATTTTTAATGACATAAGATCATTGTGTTATTCTCATCAATATAATGGTTTTCCTCTTATTGCTTCTGACGGGTACCTGCAGGAAAACCTAGGGAACAGCAGCAAGGTTGTGGCTTATGTATCAAAAGAATGTTTTTGTACAGGATATGGTGAAAAAGTTCTCTCCCATTCCAACATATTTCCTAATTCTTCAGGAACTTAACCGCTTGGTTTAATTGCTGCCAAGTAATCCAAGGTCAGGGATGGCATTATAAATCACTACAGTAAATATCTTCACTTTAAAACCTCTGTGAGATAACAACTGACCTCTGGCTTCTGATCTTAAAGTTAAGCATCTGAGAAAAGATTTAATAGTTTGCTTTTAAAGGTCTGTGAAATAAATGTAGAGGAACCTCTGTTCATTTATTTAATCAGTTATAAAAAAAGCTATCGATGCCAAGTGCTCTGAAAGGCACAGATGAAACCCTAAGTAAGAGTTAGATATAAGCACTATTGCTTTCCCTTGAAGAAAAGTGCGACTTCTCCATTTTTGATATAAAGAGGCAAAGTGCCTGGATTTCCACAAATGAGCATTGGAAGTGCTTTGGTGTCTGACCGTCCTGGTTGTGGAAAGGGTAACCAAGCTCTTCCCTCTCTGCCCTGACATGGACATGCGTGTGCTGCTGCCCGTTGCCGGTGCCCGGCCTCGCACAAGCGAAGGAGGCAGCAGGTGGCTGTTTGGCTAGATAAACTGCCATAAAATCCTTTTATCTCCTCTCCCTAAGCAAAGGCATATGCCCAGCAGACTTGTCCTGGCCAAATCCAGCCTGCTGACTGGCAGCAGGAGAACTCTGCTTTACAAAGGGGGTTAGGCCCCCGTTCAGCTCTTGTTCCAGCTGCACTGGCACAAATTGCCCTTCAAGATGGACTTCCCAGCTTTCCTGATGCACTTTGAGGCAATTCCAGCAAAGCTAAACATTGAGTTAAAACAAAAACCCTGGGAGAGAAGACGGGGGGAAAAAATGTCCTGACAAGCTGCCCTGATAATTCAACTCTTGCAGTCATCTGTGAAACAGAGACTGTCATGAATGAACTTTCCTCACTTCAGACACAGACAGAAGTTAAGTTGGTCGAGATCTTTCTGAACAGCAGCCCTGTCCTCCAGTGCAGCCACTGCTCCTCCCAGTTCGATGTCGTCTGCAATTTTTCCTTCAATGGTGAGGGTAGAATAGAGCTCAGAGAGAACTTTTCAGATGCCATTTAGAAATAACGATGGAGACGGCACTTTCCTTTTCATGCATCTTGCCACCCTGAGGTCCTTAGAAGGAGATGTCTTTTGCGGATGAGCCTGGAAGTAGCTTTAAACATTCCTGCCTCCTATGTGTGCTTGTGTCCTGTCCTGAAAAGCCTCCAGCTGCTGTTACAGTGGGATACTGAGTTGTTCAGCCTCCCACTGAGGGCCTTTATTGACTTGCTAGAAACAGGAAGCAATTTCAAAGCCTTTTTTCATGCACGTATTGACTTTCACATCACTCCTTTAAAGGATTATTGGGTCTTCAGATAATGACTAATGATGTTATCACTAAAGAATTCATTAATCCTGAAAAACGTCTGCCATTCGTGGAGTCGAGCACAGAAACTGAAAAGAAGACATTGTAGGAAAAATAAGTATAACGTTCTTAATGAAATTCCAAGAAGATAGTTAAATGACAATAGATTTTGCTTTCTTGATAGTGCTGAGAGGTTATCTCAGTGAATAGCAAGAGGAATGGATGGTATAAATGTGTGCAAGAGACAAACACAAGTTTAAGACCTTGTTTCTGCAGTTATTTCTACAGAAGTCTGGGCCTGATATAGGAAGACATTGATAGATTTGAGGAAGCCCAGCAGAGGCCACCAGGATGGTCAGGGCTGGAACACTTGCTCTGCAAACAAAAGCTGAGGGATCTAGGCTTGTTCAGCCTGCATGAAGGACAGTTTCAGGGGGGTCTCACAGCAGCCTGACCCTGCCAACCTGGAGGGACACTGAGGAGCTGGAGCCAGGCTCTTCACAACAGTACACAGCAGAAGAATGAGAGGCAGGAGTCATAAATTGAAAGAGAGATTCCAGCTGCATATAAGGAAAGAAATTTCCCTGAGGACAGTCAGGCACTGGATCAGGCTGCCCAGAGAGCCTGTGCAGTCTCCATCCTTGCAGGTTTCAAGAACCAACTGGATAAAGCCCTGAGCAGCCTGGTCTGATCTCACAGATGACGCTGCTTGGAGCAGGAAGGAGGTTGGAGTGGAGACACCTGAAGTCCATCCCAAAGTGTCTGATTCTGTGATTCTACTTCCAATTGCGTAGCAGTTTGCTAGGACTTCTAAAGGAGATCACCACTGTAGAGATAAATATGTTTTGTCTTCACTGCTTTAAATATGTCTATCTTTACAATGAAACAAGCTAACTTGCCAGTCCGTATTCATATATACAGATCACAAGAACCTAGAGACAACCATAAAACCACCAGGGAAAAAAGCAAGGCATGTTACTTACGGTACAAGAGTAAATCCTCTTACAGCCTGTCCCCGAGCAAAAAGGTAGGTTTTTACATTAAGAGGTACAACACCCTGGAAGAGGAAAAATGACCACAAGCAACACTTCCTAACTCCTGCAAATGGAATGAACAATCCCACACAAGTCTGTCTGATCTCTGCTGTCAAAGCACTCCCATTCATACTAATCTATTCCAAAGATCACATTACTCCTTCGCTGTGAGCGCCTCCATTCACACAGGCACTCGTCCAGAATTATGTTGAGAACATATTGCAGAAGCCCTGCACTTCAGAGCTAAAAAACATGTGCTAAACCAGACAGACGTTTCCAAGAAGAGAATACACGCATGAAGTTTAAACTGCTCCATACACGGCGGAAAAATCTATGTTCTCTGCAGGACTACATTCCCAATCCCTTTGCAACCATATATACAGGGTGAAAAGCTTCAGACCATCAGAAAAGATGGTGCTTCCTCTGCCTGCAGCAAGAGCATATTGCTTTCTGTAAGTAATGCAGGTTGTTAATAAAAAAACGCTTATTTATTTTTGCACAAATACAGTTATGAAACATATTAAAATAGGACAGTAATGAGCTTGAGCTGGCTATGTATATTACATTTTTATGTTCGCTATGAAAACTAATGCCAGCTTAAATATATGCACACACTTAAAATGTAGAGAACTTTTAGCAAATGAAAAGTGTACTGCAAAGAAGTTTAAAGATAAAATATTCTGTTATAAATCCAGAGAATAAAGTCTGAAATACTGACTCAGGTTGTTGAGACAAAGAAACATAGAAGTCTGTAGAATCTTGTCAATAGGAAATTTGACCTGGTTTTGCCTCAGAATTGGAAGGCCACCTAGTGAAATTTTATACTGGTAGGGAGATGAAATGTATTTCTGAAGGCAGAGTGGCTTGTACAAACAAAGGTATAGCTGTCCATATAGTAATGTAAGATTAAGTGCATTAATGCTGGAGGACTTTGTTTTATCAAATTGAATTACACTGATTTTGGAAGTGCTCAAAAATTTGTGTGTGCTGGGGATCCTCTAGTTGCTGTGTCTCATTCTTCTACTTTCTGGACAAGCAGAGAAAAAAAATATTTCCTGAAAACAGAAGGAAATTATTTTATACAAATAATTGTATTCAAACTACCAGAGCAAAAACTAAAACTTACACGGAAAAAGAACAGCAGAGATTCCGTTTCTGGGATGGAATGATCTTTTCATGACTGAACAATTTAATACGTATGACTTGTAACTTCTCTGCATGGGTCTGTCATCTTTTTAAATGCCATTAAACCTCAGTGTCAAAATACCTATTAAGAAAGTGGCTGTTGTTGAGAAAGAGATAATAAAAATCAGGTAGATTAATGGACTGTATGGGAAACCTCACTGCAGAAATAATGAAGCTCATAAACTGAGCGTTGCCATTTACATCCACATCCTAAATCAACCAAGCACTTTAATACACCCAGCTCTGACCAAGAGCGATTTACCAGCCATGGAAAGCATCAGTTAGAACTTAATAAAATTTTGTATATACTCAGTCTGCGATATTAGGTCATATAGAAATAAAACAATAAAGTTTCAAACAACATTTCATAGAATCATAGAATTGTCTAGGTTGGAAGAGACCCTTGGGATCATCAAGTCCAACCATCTACCCTACTCTACAAAGTTCTCCCCTACACCATATCCCCCAACACCACATCTAAACAGCTCTTAAACACATCCAGGGATGGTGACTCAACCACCTCCCTGGGCAGCCTATTCCAATGCCCGACCACTCTTTCTGTGAAAAATTCTTTCTTAATGTTCAGTCTAAATCTACACTTTTGGAGCTTGAAGCCATTCCCTCTGGTTCTGTCATTAATTAGCCGTGAGAAGAGACCAGCACCAACCTCTCTACAGTGTCCTTTCAAATAGTTGTAGAGAGTGATGAGGTCTCCCCTCAGCCTCCTCCTCCTCAAACTAAACAGTCCCAGCTCCTTCAACTGCTCTTCATATGATTTGTTTGCTAGGCCCTTCACCAGCTTCGTTGGCCTCCTCTGCACTCGCTCCAGCACCTCGATATCTCTCTTGTATTGAGGTGCCCCGAACTGGACACAATACTCAAGGTGTGGCCTCACCAGTGCTGAGTACAGGGGCACAATCACCTCCCTACTTCTGCTGGCCATGCTATTTCTAATACAAGCCAGGATGCCGTTGGCTTTCTTGGCCACCTGGGCACACTGCCAGCTCATATTCAGACGCTTGTCAATTAGAACCCCCAGGTCTCTTTCTGCCAGGCAGCTTTCCAGCTGTGACACCCAGGATGGTCTGTTCCACAACCTTCCCCAGCATCGAGGTCAGACTGACAGGCTTGTAGTTCCCTGGATCCTCCTTCCGACCCTTTTTGTGGATTGGTGTCACATTTAAACAGAAATGGTCCCAACACTGAGCCCTGAGGCACACCACTTGTGACCGGCCGCCAGCTGGATTTAAATCCATTGAGCACCACTCTTTGGGACCTTCCAGTCAGCCAGTGCTTGATCCAGCGGATTGTATGCTCACCCAGGCAGTGTGAAGCCAGTTTTTCCACAAGAATTGTATGGGAGACAGTATTGAATGCTTTTCGAAAGTCCAGGTATACAGTATCAACAGACTTTCCCTCGCCCAATAATCTGGTTATCTTGTCATAGAAGGAGATCAGGTTCGTCTGGCAGGACCTGCTTTCCATAAACCCATGCTGACTAGGCCTGATCCCCTGGTTGCCCATTGTGTGGGTTTTGATGGCAATCAAGATGACCTGCTCCATGACCTTCCCTGGTATCGAGGTTAGACTGACAGGTCTATGGTTACCTGGATCCTCCTTTTTGCCTTTCTTGTAGATGGGTGTTACATTTGCCACCCTCCAGTCCATTAGGACCTCCCCAGTTAGCCATGACTTCCTTTCTTTTCTTCTTCCTTCAGAAACGTTGAATATCTAGGAAACAGGACACTGGACTTTTGGCTTCCTATAAGCCCATAGAAATCCCTAATGAGGCCCACATAGCCCATTTGTACAAAGGATCATGTTCAGATAACAATTGGGGATAGGATTTTCTGCGTGGTAGGAATATACACAAGACAGTAAAGCTGCAGTTATAGGTCATAAAAAACTTCATGGATTTATAGTCACTCCACAGCCTGCCAAAAGCAATTGCTTCTGGACTGCTAGAGCTTTCAAACCCACCTACTCAATGCCTAAAACTGACAGTTGTGCATCTGGACCAACATTATGGCAATATGAAAATAGTATCATCTGTGTCAATAAGCATCCACTAATATCTCTGGCCATTGATTTCTGCTATCATTTTAGAACATAATTTTATTTCAGTTATTGGATTTTGGAAAAGAATTAAGGAGATAAGAATCTGGTGTTTGAAAGAACCATTTGAAATGAAAAACAGAAACAATGGCAAATTCAAACTCACAATATCCACTGTTATTTTAAAACAATTGACTTTGTTACATACAAATACAATACACTCATAGCTTTTTAATGTGGAATTTGCTGTATAATCACTGACCTCTTGTTCAAATGAGAAACCATTTTGAATGTAGTGAATTCTAAAAATCATTGAATTTGGGGAAAACAGAAGCATTCTTGGAATATAATTCACAGCAAAATCAAAACATTAAGGTAGCTGAAGTGATGCACTGTAACCACCTGTTCAAACAACAAACTCTTAAATAACCAATGTAATGTTAAAATGGACAACAACAAAACTGAAATTTTTTTTACCTCTTCATTCTGCTAAATTTCATTAGATAAATCAGCACCCCATTTTAAACCTACGTCTAACAAGAATTAACAAAATAACAGTATATTCACAGTCTCAAGATAAAATTGTATCTTTGCATCAGTTAGCACAATTTTCTTATACTCAGATTGTTCTAAAAAGTCTATTTTTTTTCCACACAAATAATCTTCTAGAAAGATCATCTCATTTATTTCCAAGTGAAACATTTTTTCAAGACTGGATGCTGAACTAGCTGAAACATTAATTTGTAAAACTTATTATTCCAGGGTTTTGTGCTGTAAGAGATGGCTTTTATTTCCATTCAGATAACTCCACTAGAAACTATTAAATTATGAGCTGCTGAAATGGCTGAATCTGTGAGGACCTCAAGCAACCCACTCAGGCTAGTGGAATATTTGCATTCTCTTCAGTTGCCTTCAGATCAAACCCTTAACCCAACACCTAAGCTCCTGAGATCATTCTCACCTCCTCTAGTGACCCATTCTTAACATGATTGTCAGTTCCTGAAGGCAATATCAGCCATAGGTCAGGTCCTTTCTTACTCAGAAACTAATACCACAGGTTACTCCAAGCTTACTAGATACATCACCTGTCTCAGCTATACTGTACTGCATGGACTGATCACAGTCATAGAGTGCACAAGTGAAAATTCATGCCAGTGATTTGACCCAATTTCTATATGCCTCAGTTCACTAATTTGCTAAATGAGAAATAGTGGCATCTATCCCGTAAGTAAACTGAAAAGTTTAATGATGCATTTAAACAGGTTTTACATTCCAAGCTGGATGAATAGGCAAAAATTCAAAAGAAACCAGGAAATAAAATCCTGCCAAAATTCTGTTTGCATCATTTAAAATGTTTTAATTCTATAATGTGGAGATAGGTTTCCCCAAGTTCCCAGAAAAGCTCAGTAAAGGAGAGAGCAGAAGCAAGCCTCTTATGAGAAAGGCTCACGCATTTCTAATGCCAGGAATAAACCAAAACTGAGAGGTGTTATGAGCGCTCACCTGGGCTTTTCTCCCTTACAATGCCCACGGATCTACCTGTCTTTTAATTGAACTCAACAGGACAAAGGGTTAACATTATTCTTTAAATATTCACCTCTAAGTTTACCTTTGAAACTTATTTCCAATTTATACCAATGTATTTAAAAATCAATCCTAATTTCCCTGGTGCTATATGGAAGAAGAGAGCAAACTCCCACTATGTTTCCAAACAGAGTAAATTGATCCTTTACTGGAGAGCTAATAACACTTTTTCCACCTTACCTCTCTGTGGTTTCTTTATTCCTGGACTGTCTCAAGGATCCCACCATTTCTCAACAAGATTGTATTTCTAACCTCTTTCTAGAAACTGCACCAAACATTTTTCCACAGAACAGGAGCGAAATGCTTGCAGTAAGATAACACCAGCTCTCCACAAAAAGCTTCCACTCAAACATGAACTAGCTGGGGATGATTTAGAAACCACTGTGAAAGTTATAAATAATTTATTCTGTTTAGACAACTAGTTTCATTTTTTCTGTGTTCAAGTTTAATTCTGCCCTTATTAAAATGGCTGGGTTTGCTGTTCTCCACTTGATGAATGGATATAATCTGGCACAATTTTTGCATCAGATTGCAGCAATATCCATCCCAAAGGCCATGCCCAGCCTGTGGCTACTCAGTTGGGTGCTGGCAGATGACTCCTCAGTCCCCAGCCCTTGATGTTCTCCAAGCAGTTGCTGATTTGGGTGGCTGAAGGGTGATGCAGGGGGTCTCCAGGCTACTGCTCCTCCACACTTCAGTGTAGCCACCACTGTTGGCACACGTAAACTCACTGCTGGCCCCTCTGCGATGTACACAAACACGTAAACAAGAAAGACTTAGCAGCCAGCCCATGGCAGATCCCAGAGTTCAACTATGAAACCACCAGCAAGCCCACAGTGACCTGACACTATTCCAGAGACCAAAGCTATTTAAATATGACCAAGTGATCATTTTGCTCCTGTCCAAAACTGTCACCCATCAGGGGGATGCTTGTGCCTGCTGATAGTCTGGCAGATGTGGCCGATCTGCTTCCCTGGCGTAGGATGGCTGACCGTGTGTGAGCTGCTGGCAGGAGGCAGTTTGGCTGCACATCAAGCAGGTGTGAGATGTGAAGGGGATGGAAAACCAAGTGATGCTGCCGACAAAACTAGCTGGGGCTTTAGTACGTGTAGCGCAGGCTCAGGGGTGACCTGCACATGGCACAGCAACGATTTTAAGGTTGTAGGTTTATGAGCTTCACAGACGCATGCTGGGCAACAGGTCACGGTAGCTCTGGGAACAAAGGAACCAGAAAAAAAAAAAGAGAAATGGTCTATTCTACATCCTCAGTTTGCAAGGGCAGATGCTGTAAAGCAGACACAACATTAGGGCTCTGTGTTCATTTCCTTCAGATTAGGGTGAAACATAAAGATAAGGCTTAGTTTCATGGGAACTGTGTCTGGCTGGACCTGTACCAGCTGCCTGATGTGCTTACTTAAGAGTAATGAGGTCTAGATTAGTTTCTCAGAGACTCGTTTCCCATTACTGGTTTACATGCATACCAGAGGAGTGCTGTGCAGAATCATCAAGGAAGGATACTGAGATTGCCAAAACAAAAGTGCAAGAAGCGTAACAAAAGCAGTTCTTTGCCAGTGTTGTCCCCCAGTGCAAATCCAACACTGGTTAAACAACATGTGACAAACATGCAAAATGTGCAATGTCACTTGTAAGAGAGTTAATTCTGTGCTCTCTTCCTGAAGGAGGTACAAATTTCTCACTGCCTATATAGGGCAAGAATTACTTTTGCTGCTTCAGTTTCACACATCAAGCAAATCTATGTTAGGGAAGTGATGGGAGCAGGAGAAGGGCAGGTCGAAACAGCCACCTAGTTCCTTGCTCTGAAAATCAGGGCTGGGTGTCCTCACTGAGGTGCACAGATGGATGTTCTTCTGTCACAGGGTCAGACTGGAAGAGTAAGCTGTCCAGGCTAGTATTTAACCCACATATCCTCAGGAATGTAGATTTATACACACCTGACTTTAGCTTTGAGAGCCAGAGGTGGTTTGGCTATAGATATATCCTTCTCTGGGGGAGCTGGGGAAGGCAGGGGAAGCAGGTCAAGTGATAACATCAAGAGAAATCCTCTCTTGGCTCATCTCCTATTCTTCTCTGTTCAGAATCACAGCATGCTTAACTGGATCTTTCCAGCCCAGAGCAACAAACCTAATTTCTAATGTTCTTAATTGCTTTTTCTTTTCTTCTCCCCCAGCTGGCAGATGGACCTGTACCATATCAGCAATGCTTTGTGTTGTGCTTGCAAGAATGATAATAGAACCAACAAAACGATTTTATTTCCTGATCTGTGCACACTGCAAAGTTCAGTAAGCAGCATTTGGTCTTTATTTATTTTCATTCTCAGCTCTTGCCTGAGATCAGAAATTATTTCTGCTGTATTTTGTTTGCTTTTATTATATGTAGTTTTGAATGCTCTCTTTTAATTGTCACAAAGAATGGTTTTTGGAAACAAGCCAAACTTGCTGAAACTTTGCTATGGATGTAGAAAGGCAAAGGATGCTGTGGGATAGCACACAGCAAAGCATGCTTGTAGAGTCTACCAACAGATAGGGATAAAAGAAGGTGACTTCTATCATGTGTACCAACCAAGAAATGCATACATCTGGGCCTGGATATAATGAAGATTTTAGTTACAATTGCCTGCCTTTAGAGGTAAGCTAAAGATTCAACTCAAAGCAGAGATATCCTTAAATGTAGCCTCACATTCAGTAATAAACTTCACAATTCTGACATCTACAGAATCACCACAAGTCTTTTCTGCCTTCTTGCTGTTTTACTGGGTTATGGAGCAGCGTTTCAGAGTTGTATTTGTGCACAACTTATGGAATGAACCTGCCGTCATACTTTTGGAGATATACATATATCATTGTCTTGTCCCTCTGAAAAGGATATCTGACCGAGGAATATAAAGTACATTCAAATTCAAGTTTTAAAAACTTCAAAGAATGCAAAATCTTAAGAGGTGTGCAGGTGACATGCTAAGTGTTGGTGTGTTACACTTGGTGAAGGAAAATATGGGTGGAATTGACACCAAGAGGTTTTGGTATGAGCCATTTTGAACTGACTCTACCAGTCAGTCCTCCTACAGAGAAGTCAAGCTAAATAGTCCCTTCTGATAGGAAAGATCATTAGCCTCTAATTATTATTTGATGTTTTATATAAAAATTTCAATATTGCATAGTTGTATCCTTCTCAAACATTATGCTGTAGAAGGAAAAAATCAGTTTTCTCCTTTATAAACCTTACAGTCTAAAGCTGCATGTGAAAAACAATGCACAAATGTGTGCAAAGTTTAGCTTCTCATTGCAGAAGTGGAGCCAATAAAATGGCTATTTCTACTAGGGTGACTTTGATTTTAGCACTATTTTCTTTTCTGCCGAGTGATCGGATGAGGAGACAGTCACAGCAGAGAGCGTGGAGTGATACACTGTGCCCCAAAGAAGGCTGTGAGAGAGCACGAAATTAGTTCAGCTAGTGGTTATGCTAAACAACATTAATTTAAACACACTCCTAGTGTGGAAAAAAAACCACAGGCTGGGACCATTTCAGCCTTTGAGCAATACAACTGATTATGGCTGTGCTTACGGAGCTGTGATTGAGCTAGCTGGGGGAACCCAGGGCTGCGGCTTTCAGTGATCTCCCAAGGAAGAGCAGGGTGTTACCTCCTCCTGGACAGTGAAACCTTGGTGAACAACCTGTGGAGACCTCAGTGGATCAGGAAATCAGCCCCACAGGGAGCTTCTGCCTCTCAAAGACATCTTGACATCACCAGCCTGCCTTCAGGGCCATCACCATTTTACAAGCTCTGGGTTAGTGAATTGTGAGTCCAGACCTTTCCTTAACACATCCAGTTAATTATGTAAATCCCAAGGCTTTTATATGGCTCCATTCTCAATTAGGCAAACTGCAAGTGCCTGTATAGGTCAGAAGAGCCAGAGTTCAATTTGCACCACCGGAGATGGAAGCACCAGGTTCAAAGTTCACACCCAGATCTGCTATTAAGTAATGTCAGGGCATTTCATTTGAGAGTGGATTTTGGTTTTAACCATGCATCACCTCCAGGCTGAAAGCGTGCATTTTCTTTATCTGCCTTGATCTTACATTATTTGCAGGCACCAGTTAATCTTTTGGTGAGCGATTTCTCCCAAACTCAAGTAAACATAGACAGAAGTTTTCCCCTGCAGCTGCAGAGATCTGTTCTTCTCTCTTCTTCAGTGGTTGAACCCTTTTCATTCAAGTTTGTGTTGGCTGAACTTCCATGCAAAGACAAAGATGATATAGCAAAACGTAATTATCTATGCTTCTGTTTTTTTCTGGTTGTGTTCCCCTGCTCACTTTAGTTGGGAACAAGGGTGATGCCAGCGAGAGGGTTAAAGAGTAGTTGTAGGGGCCTCACAGTTGCTCAGAGCCTCTGCCTCCCTGCAGGCAGGGCTAGAAGAGCATCAACAGATCTATCTTCATTGCCACTTTGTACAAACCGGCAGGGGCAGCACCCTGTACCAGCCCCTTTAGTCTCCCTGGTAAATCTGGGACTGGCAAACTGTGCCTCCTTAGGCAGTGGTGAGGAGAAACTTGGGCTACTTCGAGCTCACATACTCTCACGCGTCCTTCGCAACTCACAGGCCAGGTCCTACATGGGCCAAATAGAGAGGAAGGTCTTTGTCAGACCAACTTCTTTAGCAGCAGGAGGATCTGGGCATGTCTCTGTTCACTCTAAGTTTGGGAGTGGCTCAGGGAAAGACTACTTGAAGGCACGTTAGCAATGGACATTGCAGCACTGCAATAGACCTAAGATTCCTCAGGAATGGCATCAGAGCGCAGGGATTTCTATAAAAAGAGAAAAATAAAGCAATCTAGTGAGTCTCACAAAATTAGTTAAAGTATTCATCTGTCAAACGTAAATCTTGCAGCTGAAGAAAATATTAGTGAAAGACGTTTTGTGTGTACTGATCCTAGCACTGTTATTTCATCCCTAAAGTATGGTTTGCACAGTTTTCTTGGCATTTTGTCTTAGGTTTATCTCAGATCACATTTTTCTTGTGCTAATAAATTCGCTTGCTTCCTACTGGAAAAGTTAAGTGTTTTCCACTCTGCTACAGAACAGTAAACATGGACTTAAATCCACCTCTCTCTGATAGCTAACTATTTTGCAGAATTATTGCTTCAGTTTTATTGTACTAAAAGGGAGGTGAGATCCATTCAGTAGGACATATAAACAATATTGTCCAAGACTAAACCTAACAGCATCCAAATCTTTTCCCATTCTAGGGCCTATGAACCTACAAATACTATTATTATTGTTATTTTTAAATAGTGGTCATTCCTACCAAGTTTATCCAATCATCCCAGTCATTTATTTTCCAAATTTCCTAAGCGAAGTGCCCAGTCTCCTCTGCAATGCACAGCAGTTCCATCTCCCACGAGGACTGACGTTGCACAGCGGTACCTCCTGCCGTTCAAGGCATTTGTCTCCTGCAGCCTTTCACAGGAGGAGAAATCTCAGTTCTTCCAATGTTTGTCTCCTCCTCCATGAAAGCTTCTCTGCAGCAGGGAAGGTCATATGAAGGGCAAATTTTCTGCTCCTTGTTACCTAAAAATTCATAGTGATATTGAATATTCATATTTGCATGTAAGCTGGTACGATGTGCAGAGCATATTGGCTCATATCCGTCTCTTAGTGATTCATTCTTAGCTACCCAAAAATGAGAGACTTGAAGCCAGCTGCTAACTAAGGCTCTTATTTTAAACAGAGTTTCAGAAAAGCCAGTTAACAATTCACTTCCAGTGTAATGAGCACTGGATTCATTAAATAAACACTAGGTTACACAAATCCATATTTATGACTCTGCAGCAAACAGAAATCTAAAATAACGGTTTGAAATAAATCACAAGAGGCAAGATGAACATTGCATAGGGAGAAGGCAAGTATATACCACAGAACGAATGGTGACTCCAGCCTGTCCTCATGATAAAAACATGAGGAAAAAAAAAACACGGAACTATTAATGAGACTGTCATATTGATGCAGACAGAGTGAGGCAAATGTCGTAACATCTTTGGTAAAGCACTCTACATTAATTGACAAACAAGATGTTCCATTCCTCCACTATATTCAGAAGATTATTGTTAAAAAAAAATAATTGAAAATGACAAAACCTATTACAAAAAATTACTTGAAGACATAATTTTTTTTTCCCTGGCTCCAGATTCTCTCTCCCTCCCGGAAGGATTCAAGGTCTACAAAATTCTTGGCAGCATGGCAATTTTTTTGTCACCCTCTCCATTTGGAGGTGATTATTTGGGGCAACGTAATTAGAGGTTTTGCATACAAACAGCAGTAATACGTGATTGAAAATTTAAATTGGGAGATTTCAGGAGAAGGAATGTTTGCTGAAAATGTGCTGTGCTCAGTTCAGCCATCAAAAAGATTTCAAAATGGACTTTTTCTGTCTCATCTGGAAAGGGAGGGAAAAGACACACCATGATTGTGTGTTCAAAAAGTCCAAAAGCAGAAATGCACAAATGAGAAAGGAAAAAAAAAAGACTATATAAATGGCTCATGACCAAGCCTTAAAAATTAGTTTTGCCTCGCAGAAGCATAGGCTGTAGCCAAAATTATCGAGTAGGCTGGAAGCAAAGGCACTTACCACTTCTGATCTGCTTATTACATTTATACACTATATGCTATGCCAAACATGCCTGTAGGAGTTGCCTCTCTCACCTCCCGCTTTGTTTGTTTTGTTCCACTGATGCTGTTGAACATGAAACATAATTCTCTGGAGGAAAGACAAAAGGCTTTTTTTTTTTTACCGTGCATCTGTGTAACGCCGTGTGTCATGGACATGGCTGGTCACAGCTCCTGAGCTCTCCTGCGTTGCAAATGGTAAATGACTGTCCAAAGAAATGTGCAGAAACGTTCTCCCATTCCCCAAAATGGGCATTGAGTTTATGATTTCCTAGAGACTCAGAATCAACATCCAGCAGGCTCTGCAAGTGGAGGGCATCTGGGAAACATGCAGTAAAAGTGAGATTCCTCTCCTTGCCTTCAGCTATTTTGAAAGCTGGAGGCTGGCCCTTAACGAGCACCTCCAGGCACCTCAGCCATCCTGAGAGACTGGAGAGAACTGAGACGTCTTGCCCTCTGCATTGAAAAGAAAGGGAGCATGGCCAAATAGCTAGGCAAAGGCAGGTAAATTCAAATTTCTCTTAAAATGGCTGGGGGTAAGGACTTTACCAAGAGGCAAAGATAAATTTTACTCTGCCCTGTAAATCAGAAGAATCCAGTTAGATTGAGCAGCACTATTCCACGTGTGCTGCAAACAGTGCGAGAAAAGAATTGCTTCATTAGTGTGGAAGTTTCATTGTCTTCCATAGAAAGAGCTTCCTAGGTATCAGTTATTTCCCTAGTATACATGTTTCATTAATATAGAATTTAACTGAGATTTTAGTGAAACAGTATTTTCCAGCTTACACCTTGTAACTTAATCAATATGCACTTGCAATGCTCCCCTAGAGTGATGTAAGTACAAAACCTCGAAACTTGCTTTTCGGAGAGTTGAATCTTAGCTGAAGCTAGAAATGGCCAGTATTTCAGCAGCAGCAACTGCTCCATGAATTCAGAAAGGTGTATCAAAATAGATTGTGCCAATTGTGCAATCTGTCATATGTGTTGAAGTAGATCGATACATATTTTAAGAGGTAGGCTGAAAATTTAGATATGATTTGTTTACCCTGGTTTGTACACAGCATTAGGACAGGGAATTTGTCCATTTAAAACATTTATTCTGTCATTAACAGAAATAATGAAGCTTACTTTCCTATGGAGTTGTATAGAAAAGAAACCTAATGGAGTCCTTCCCTCTTGTGATCATTAAATCTATGTGGCTGGTCAGCTGTATTATTAAATAACAGATGAAACATGGAAATGCCTGGAGACAAACTGAATTGAACATCTATTTCATTAACTTCTGTACATGTAAACAAACAATATTCCCCATGCCCGAAAGCTTACAATCCACAGGAAAACACTTAAGGAGAAGAGCACACAGACAACTGAGTCAAGCTGGAGGCTGTCAGTTTAAAAACAGGTCCTTCAGTAATTTTTATTTCTTTGCAGATGATCTTGGGTCCAGTCCTAAATCCAGAGGAGTCAATACAATATTCTCACTGACTGCAGTAGGTTATCAACCAAGACAGAAAGAAAGAAAGGAAGAAAGAAAGACAGACAGACCTTATCACGATTTCCCTACTACCGATTCTGTAAAGCCTGCTTTAATGTCATCATAAAGAGAACAAGTCCTTTTCATTCTATTAAAAAAGTATATCAAAGCAATAATAAGTAGTTTGATCCCAGTATGAAAGAACATTTTATCTCTTATTTTTTTATTAAATAATTCCTTTCAGTAAATAACAATGCTATTTTCAAAGTATGGAACTAGAAATTCTCTGTGTGACCATTCCATGTAACAGCAATAAGTTTGTTTTTATTTCTGCAGGGACAATAAATTGGAGCCTTTCATCAACTACCATTTATCTCCTCTTTTTATGAAGATGCAAGCAAGTAATTACCAGTGAAGTTCAATGATTAAGGCTCTGCATAAATTTGCAGTAGAAACTAATCCTGAATAATTAACCTGACTAAATGTATGGTTTAAAATAATCCTCAATGCCAGTAGTTCTTTCACAATCATTTGCTTTTGCATTAGAATTTCATCTATCCTTCATGCTTGGTATTTGAAATTACACCCAAAAGAGCCATTTTTACCTGGAAATTTCATGATGTTTTGTAACTACAGCCTCAGGTACAAAAAGACAAAAGTAAATACTTTGTTGCTATAAATGAGCATGAGAGTAGTTTCACAGAATCACAGAATCACAGAATTTTCAGAGTTGGAA
The DNA here is from genome assembly GCF_000708025.1 of Charadrius vociferus. Taxonomy (NCBI): domain Eukaryota; kingdom Metazoa; phylum Chordata; class Aves; order Charadriiformes; family Charadriidae; genus Charadrius; species Charadrius vociferus. Next base: position 1,483,864 of record NW_009649458.1, on the reverse strand, counting down.
GGGACCTCTAGAGATCATCTAGTCCAACGCCCCTGCTAAAGCAGGATTGCCCAGAGCACATCACTCAGGACTGCATCCAGGCGGGTTTTGAAAATCTCCAGAGAAGGGGACTCCACCCCCTCCCTGGGCAGCCTGTGCCAGTGCTCTGTCACCCGAACTGTAAAGAAGTTTTTTCGTGTGTTGGAACGGAACTCCCTATGTTCCAGCTTGCACCCATTGCCCCTCGTCCTGTCACTGGGAACCACCGAGAAGAGTCTGGCTCCATCCTCCTTCAACCCACCCTTTAGATACTTGTAAGTAGTAATAAGGTCTCCCCTCAGCCTTCTCTTCTCCAGGCTAGAGTCCCAGCTCTCTCAGCCTTTCTTCATAAGGGAGATGCTCCAATCCCTCAATCATCTTGGTTGCCCTTTGCTGGACTCTCTCCAGCAGTTCCCTGTCCCTCTTGAACTGGGGAGCCCAAAACTGGACACAGTATTCCAGTTGTGGCCTTACCAGTGCTGAGTAGAGGGGGAGAATGACCTCCCTTGACCTACTAGACACACTCTTCCCTATGCAGCCCAGGATCATGAGAGTTTCATGAGAGTTTCATGAAAGTAGTGAACCAATGCCAAAGATCTTTAGGCAAATTTGGTGAAGATAATTAAGGAACAAGTTTAGGTGATGCAATGAATGGAACTGAATCATTATAGGTCTCTGCCACAGCTGTAAGGAAGTTCTCCCCGACCTATGCTTGTGGGGAAGGAGAAGGGGAAAGATGGGTTCTGTACGATGGGTTCTGTAAGATGGTTTTACACTAGGTTTTCATTAACTTGTTTATGAAGGTTTTGTCTCTATTTTATTTTGAACAGTTTTGTAGCCATTTGAGACCTTCATTCCCCATATTCATTTTGTTGTCTTAAATCCCCAACTCCCCCGAGACATACACATAAGGCTGGAAGAACGAAGAATGTACATGCAGAATGGGGGATATTAATGTTAATGTTAAATCTGGTACTTCATTGCCACGATGGGTCAAGAGCCTCTGCTGTGCTGCTTTTGAGCCCTGGAGCCCAGACGGAGCCTTGGGGCCCCCACGTCATGGTCTGGGCAAGGAACCACCAACCTTTTTGAAGGATTCCCCCCTGAGGGAACAGTTAAAAAAAACCCCACCAAACAACCACAACCTAAAGATATTTTAAATGTTAAGGGCATAAGTAGCTGTGTCAAAGCCTAGAGGTTTCAAAAACATCCTCCCGCTGAGAGCTGAGTGCCCCTGAGATCTGGCAGGGCCACTACATTGCTTCCCATGTTTACCCTTCAACAAGTATACGAGGTGTCTGGCGGGTTGAAAAACCTGCAAGGCCCATACAGAAAATTGGCAAAACACTACCCCAAGTTGTAATCAAGTGGTTACAAAGAAGCACCATCCTTCCAACTGATGTTTCTGATGCAAAGCAGGTAAGTACCCAATTACCTTCCCTTGTATGAGCTGGTGTCAGGAAGAGCCTGTAAAGAGTACCCAAAATCTGACCCTGTTCCCCTCTACACCCCCCCAGCAGCCAGACAGCCCTCCATAAATTAGTGGAGCACTAAGCAGGCTGCTAAACACTTGCAGTCCAATGTTTGTCCCCATGTATCGGTGTTGGACGCAGAGTTATCCCAAACTCCCCCCACAGCCAACAAATGTGCCCATACGAGTCGTCCCCAAGGCTGAGCTGTTCAAGGGCAGAGACCTTCAGGGGGCTCTGGCTCCGTCGGTGGCAGGGAAGGGTTAGCTAAATAGTTTCCAGTACCCTGTACTCAAACAAGTAGTGGGTCTTTTTCACCTTCCTTTTTTTTTTTCCTGAATGCTAGTAAACTTAAATTGTCATTGTTATGGATTTGTGGCAAATATATATTTTGTTTTGAAAAAAAAAAGATGGCATGAAAGTCTAATTATAAAATAAATATAAAATCTGTTACTTATTTTAATATCTTTCTCTTCCCTAGATTTGATCTAAAATCCTTAGGAAAATCTCAGGTTGTTTGCAGTACTGTTTTTGTCTAGATGACAAATACAGAAGGAAATGCAATTGAAGGACCCAGTCCTGCAAACTGGAGGATGTGTGTAACTTCTTCAGGTTACATGGGCAACACAAATGCCAGTACCTGCTTGTACAAAATTCACAAGCTAACAGAACACAACAGAATTTCCACAGGAACACATTTCAGCATTTCCTCAGGGGAAACTGAGGGATGTGCTGATTGCAAATAGTCATTTCTGAAGTCCAAACCGTTTCTGAAAATCTAATAGAGGCTTAAAGAAGTTGGAGCTATCATAGGTGAGATTCTGATCATAACTAACCCAGCACAAATCTGGGATATTTCCGCGGGATACAGTGGCAGTATACAAGATTGGTGCAGCATAATAGTCTGAAATCCCAAGCCTTAAATCCTTACTTGTGCTCAGAAAATATTTAGATTTTAGAAATGAGAAGTCACAACCTGTTTGCCATTGTTTTTCCTTTAAGACAGTAGTGAGGTTTTTTTTGTGTAAGAATTTAGACATTATTTTGGCCTTTAGAATTCTTCCTGCAGGGGAATTCACAGAAAAGCAAGAAAAATATCTACTGGTTAGAAATTAGCTTCCTGAAGGGGAGAAAATTATTTTGCTTTTCATCTTTTTAGTGCTTATTACATCAGAAATATAAGATGTCATTCCAAAGCTTATCAAGTTCACCTGTCACAGGCAAATATCTGTGACTGGGGGGGGGGTTGGATGAGGATGGGGCAGTGGCTGGCCCTGCAGCACCCTGTAGAGGGATTCTGTACAGTAAATGCACAGAGCATTGCCCAACGAGACTGAAAAAAACAGCATGTCATCCGTGCTGTGAGCTTTCCAGCTCAGTTCAGCTGAAACAGCAAGTAGTATACCTGGTTTAGAGAAAGTTTAGTCTTCTGAAAATCTCTCACCTGCTCAAAACCCCAGTGTTTCTATTCTTGAAAAATCCTTGCCATTCCTGCAGAACATTTACTACAGGACAAGCAATTGTAGCATCCAGAACAACACTGATAACACACACAAAATATTTGTTGTAATGTATTTCAAACAACTGAAGTCACAAGGTTGTTGGGTATTTTTAATTATCCTCTTAGATTTGTACCATTTCCTTGTCAAAAAGAGGCTGCTTATAAAAGGGGAAGCTGTGAGGATGGCTATAAATGGCAGAGACACAGGGAGATAATTCAGAGGAGTTGGGAATCCGCAGTACGATTTACACTGTCTATAGTTATTTTTCAGCCTGTTTGTACCTTGCATGTACTGTACCTCCATTTATACTTCCAAACTTTGTACAAACAGTTACCAATGTTAATAAGAGTATACATTTCATTTCTTCACTTTGGAGACTTTTATAAGAAATGTAACCCTACAGCAACTGTAAAGCAGACTATGCATTACATGCTATGATTCGGTTATTTCTGGGCCAGTCTTGCAAATACGACTCATAGCACAGAACCTAGTCAATAGGATAAAGCGCTCAGAGCTGAATGGTGCAGGCCTTAAATGAATATACCATTTTAACACATCCTATTTCAATACCCATTTTGCTGTGCATGATAAAACAGCAGTCAAAAACAAAGAGCTCAGCTGGAGACCCATAATTAAATTTGGATAAATTTTCCCAATTGTTTGTTATGCAGAAATACATTTCCTAATGTGTCCGGGTTACAAAGACATTACTGGCACTTAGGAGATTAGCAGAAAAGGTTGAACCAGTTGACAATTAGTGAAGCTCTGCATTTGCTTGCCATTTGCAGTCCCCAAGGCACCAGCTTTTCCTCTTGATAGCTGTCTTCTGTTTCAGGAATAAAAGATGGTTTGGGCTGTTATTTGTCCATCACCTTCCGAGATTTTGGGGGGGTTACCTTCATACAAACTTCAGTGCATGGACACCTCAAACTTTCTTCCCTGAGTTATAAATACATCAGCAGAGACCATTCACACCAGCAAAGCACAGGTTCCTGGTTCACAAATAGGATTTAACCAAACAGAAAAAAGAATTTTAGAGCTTTTCTTGAAGGCTTTGGCCCAAATGCAGACACTTCCCCATCTGCAGGCGGCTCTCTGAGGCACTGTGACCACTACAGTGTCTAAGCTCAAGAGAGCACAGACAGCTCAGTCTGTCACAGAGCCTGCAACAGCTTGATTTAGGGATTGCAGCCCTTTCTTCCCATTGCATCTGCAAGGAGCCGGGAGCTGGAGCCTCAGAGCAGATCCTCTCAATTCCTTAACGTTCGCTTGAACTTAGATGACACGGTGGTCATACTGCTTAACTTAGGTACTTATAAGGTGCTGTGAATATGCCCCTCTACACTGCCCTGTCAGCTCTGACTTCGTCTCTCAAGTGGTTACACATCCCAGGCCTCCGCAGAGCCCCACAGAGGTCCCTGCGCCTGGAGCTCCCTTGCCAGGAGGAACGATGAGTCTCATAAACTGTAGACCTTTTCTTTGAGCAGAGCTTGGCGAAAAGAGCTGGCCCTCATTTGTACCGATGTGAACTGACAGTAAATTAATTATAAAACGCAAAGCTGGTAATGAAGAAGACTGGTGTTAGAGAAATTATTGTTCTAAATTGTTTCGGAGGGTTTGGGGGAAGGGTGTGCGAAAAGCAGTAACGTCAAAGAGCAAACATGCTTTGGCTATAGAGGCAGCTCGTATGTGACTATGCATATATCTGTGCACAGCAGACATTATAAAATAACACAGAGAGTCTTGATTGATCAGCCAACCTTTCAAGAACAAGGCTTCTGTGGATAATTTATCAAAACAAAGCCATCTTCCTGGCACAAGTTTGCTTTATCAATTTTGTTCGAGCAAGCTAAATAAACACATTACAAATATTCCATTATCTTCTGCTGTCTATACGAGCATCGCAGCATTCTCAGTACCAAGATAAACACTTATAAAGGTGGATCTTTGCACTAGCCTATTATCATCAGCTTTTAATAAAACAGATTACTGTTGGCCAGTGGGAATACAGTGGACCTACACAATCAGGTAGACAAGTCAATTTTTTTCTGTAGTTGCCCTTGCTATGTTCTTGTCTCACAATAGATGTGAGATTATTTATTCTTCAATAAAACAAAGTTAATCTAGTTTACATGACTATGGGGAAGAACCCATATAGATACATGTTGCTGAACAGGTAACTTGGGGTACGTTTACTTAGCTTAGCTTCTGGTAACTTTCTGCTGTGCCCATCTCAGCAGCTCATCATCGTCTGTGGAGGGCTGCCCTAAATCCAGAGACCTCATGAGATTATAACATCATGAGAGTATGATTTTATCAGACATACCACTGTCATGGAATCATAGAATGGTTTAGGTTGGAATAGACCTTGAAGATCACCTAGTTCCAACCGCACTGCCATGGGCAGGGGGACCTCCCACTAGACCAGGTTGTCCTCCAGTCTGTCTCATTACCCGTTGTGTCAAGGTATCTAGCAAGAGCTAGTAAAAGCCTGCCTTTCCCTTCTTATAACACAGATAGATAGCTGTATAATAAATGGTTTCAAAATTGCCCTTCAACAGCACTTTTGCATATCAAAGACTAATACCTTAACACGTGGCCTGGGGAAATCACAAGCTGATATTCTGATTAAATAACAAATTAAAATTTACATTTCGCATTCATTGATTCACCTACTCTCAGTAGGTTTTCAATAATATTGAGAGGCATATAAGAGAAAACTTCACCCTGACTACATCTGCCATGTTCAGTAAGATGCCTGAAGGACATGGTCTGTCCCATCACTGCTCTACTCCTCCCCCCTGCTGAATGTAACACAGAAAAGATGCCTACATTAAAATAAATAACAAGCAGGTATGAGGGCATGTTATCACCTTGCACATTCTACTTCATTGCAGTAGAAGTAGTACAAGAAACAAGGAAGGTCTTATGGTAGTGCTGTGCTCAAATGTGTGAAGGCTTTGAGGGGTTATTGGTGGGAGGTCAGGAGGGGAGGGACCATCAGGAGTGGGATTTTAGGCTGGGTTTGGTGCACAGTATGGAAAATTACACTCAAAAATACACTCAAAGAGGTGAAGTGGAGAAATGCTATTACCCGTGGGGTTTAAAACTGCATAGCATAAAGAAGCAGAGAAAAATAACACAGCATTTGATTCTGTCCTGGAGTAGGATGGTCCAGGTTAGTTTTTCCTAATCTCTTTTGAACCTGACCTTGTGTTACAACGGAGCCTAACATTGGGAGTCTCCCCATTCATCTGCTCCCAACAAAAAGGAGGTAATCATAGAAGTGGATCAGGCTCATGCCGCCAGACTGAAACCCACGGTGAGATGCTCTGACAGATCGCTTCAGTCTTCATAAATTCATGTATCTGACTGAAAGAGTTGGTGTCCCTCAGAAATTCACCGTAATTAATCAGGGCTTTATTACTGACATGATAAGTATAGAGCTTACTGTGTAATCAAAGCTCTTTGACAATTCTCTGACTGCACTGCAGAAAACTTTAAAACAGTGATACTCGGTAATCAACGAGAAAACCAGTGGTGCATGTACAATTTACCATCAGATTTCAGTTCTGCTGTGCTAGTATCAAAAGGCTAAAAGACATATAGAAAAATGCATTTATCACTCCTTTCCCTGCTGTCCCTTGCAGCCCATGAAGATGCTGAAAACTGCTTTTGTTTCTCTGGGGAGAAGATGACAGTTGCTGATGCTGTGATTGCTTCATCTATTTTTGCTGATGTACTATTCAGTGCCACAATTTGGTTCTACTAATTGATTCCTCCTACCAAAAAAACAGCTGATGAGGACCCATTTTAAAAATTATGCCTAAAAAGGGTTGATCTGCCACTCTTTTAAGACTGCAGCTACTTTTGATTACTTAAAATAACAATAAGCATCTTAGTCACTCAGTTGCCTTAGGTAACGCTGTAAAACACTTGCATATTCTTTCACTATTCCTTACTGTAACCATAACTATCTGAGGAAAAATTAATTTGTTATTCAAATTTTGGTCTCTCTCTGTATCGCTCAGTACTTTTGCTTTTCCATGCAACGGTAGAAGACATCTGATATTAGCCATGGCTGGAAATGGTTTTCTGTGGTGTCTAGTCCTTTTCTTCGCCCTAATTCTGGCTGCTGTGAAGTCAGGAATGATGAAATAAATAAAGTTGCTTATATGTGAGAGTTTTCCCCTGCAAATTTATTTGACAATTACAAAATGAACTTATTTTCTGAAGACTCAGTTGGAGTTGTACTGTAGCAAAACTTCAAAAATTAAAGGGTAATAGCTAGAACTGCATTTTAACAAGAAGGTGCATATTGTTGTCCCACCTTGTAAGGAAGCTGAGGCACTCAGTGCCGTAGAGGGGAGCAAAATTTCAAAGAAGTCCTAAATCATTTGGGAAAGTGCTGTGGAAAGCCATGTTTTAATTGCAAAGGAAATACAAGAAGGTTTGGTGTGAGCAAAGCTGGACTAACGCCTTAGGTGACTTAACAGAAGGATGTCCATGTCCATGGTGAGAGGAGTCCTGTTTCCTGCCAAGTGGTGACTTGTACATAGGTGAGCAGTTGTAAGCTGGTAAACTCAACTGCCTTGGGGAAGTGTCTGTGAAAATTCAAGGGGTCAGGAGGTGCAGAAAGATGATTGTGGAAATGAGGAAAGGGTGAAGAGCTGTAACCTTTTTTCTAGCAGAGGATTCAGTGATTGATAGCTCCACCAGACTGCAGTGGTTCTGCACTGTCTGCTCCTGCGTTTTGCTCTTTCTTCAGCATCCAGTCTTTGATGGTGTGTCCACTACATATTTTATATTTGCAACTTTCCTGATCTTACCTTACAAAGCATCTTTGCAAAGTAAAAAAAAGCACATCCTTATATTAAAGAGTAAATTGTGTGTGTGTGCATGTGGGGAGAGATGGGAATAATATGCTTTTTTTCATGTTTCATATCTTATAATATATCTGTCTATAAAGATATAAGGTTAAGTAGCCACTGGGTAGAATAAGATTAGCTTTCATCTCTTGGCCAAATTCCATCTTAGGTAATTACATTCTTCCTGACTAAATATCTTTATAATTTCAATTGGGTACAGTCTATTTCCTATCTCAAATTGCTTTGTCGTACATGATGTGAGCTCCTGTATTCTCTCCCAGAAATAGGTGCGCTCTGCTAACAGATGAAATGATCACTGTATGATCACTGGTGAGTAGTTACACAGTAAAGTCAACAAAATGTTCTTAAATTACCTTTGGAAACAGTACTACACAGCCATAAATCTATAGTGTTTATTGTTAGTATTGAGCAGAGGCAATGCATTGTGGGGATTTCTTTGAGAAGACATACTAGGAAGAAAAGAGTTTGGTAATAAGCTAATTATCTCTGTCTCTTTCACCTTTGGATCAGGAAGTGACAGGACACGAGTAGGGATTTGACACCACGAATTAGAGAGATATACACTTGGGTGATAGCTGGAAGTGAGGAAAGAAGTTGCCATGAAGTTGGTATACTTTCAGCAGTAGATGTGTATGTATATATTAGTTAAACTCCTTGCAAGGTGACTTGAAAGCTCTTGTGTGCAAAGCTGAATACTGAGACAGTTGCCAGACGGTAAGGACAAGCTTGGGCAGTTAGAGGTAGGTATAGGCCAAAAAAACCTAGGATATGTGTAATTTAACCAATTGAACTTGACCTAATGTTTCACAAATAACAATGAGAATGACTGTGGGAACAGATATTTGCATCAGCGGGCATGACTTACACCCATTAAGTGTCTCAGCAGACTAGGCAACCACTCTACGACACAATGTGGCTTGTATAGAGTAGAGAAGCCAAGTCTTTAAAGATACATCTATATCTGTAAATACATTGGGTTGGAGACAATTATCTGGCCCTGAGGCCAGAGTCTGGGTTTCAGTGCCCTTCAGCAATGCTCCCTAGTATAACAGATGCCCACAACTGAACCAAGGTAAGGACCACAGGTACAAGCCATGCTGAGGGTGTATTAACGGCTCACTGGCACAAAAAGTCATGTGCTGCTGCCCCAACCCAAGCTCTGGTCCTGTCTGGTTCCCTGTCAGAGATGCAACCATAGCTCCTGGAGAGCTCTGCTATTCTCCTGCTTCCTGCTGCCTGGATGAGGCCAAGCCTGGGCAACACTTCCAGAAATCAGTTAAGGACCAAGAGATGGGACTTCCTGAAAGAAGCACAGAATGGAGGAGGATGTAACAGGGATGAATTACAGCCAACACCAAAAGGCTATGTAAGGTCATGCAAACCTTCACGGGTGTCGGTCTCTTCTCCCAAGTCACAAGTGATAGGATGAGAGGGAACAGACTCAAGTTGTGCCAGGGGAGGTTTAGATTGGATATTAGGAAAAATTTCTTCACCGAAAGGGATGTCAAGCATTGGAAGAGGCTGCCCAGGGAAGCGGTTGAGCCCCCATCCCTGGAGGTATTTAAAAGACATGTAGATGTGGTGCTAAGGGACAGAGTTTAGTGGTGGACTTGGCAGTGCTAGGTTTATGGTTGGACTCTATGATCTTAAAGGTCTTTTCCAACCTAAATAATTCTATGATTCTATGCAAACAGGCTCAAGGAGTGACATAAGCCCCCATGGGTGGCTCCTGCTGCCCCAGAGTTACCCGCTCCCCGGCCTGGTCCTGACCTGTGCCATCTGCCTCACTCACAGTCTTCACCTGGGGAAGCCCAGTCCCTCCTGCATGGTACGGACCAGACCTCCCTCCTCCAAAAGTCCTCCAGCACCATCTTTATGCACTTTGCAGACTGCATGCCATCATACCGCATCACAGAGTGTGCAAATCTGCACCTGAGTTTCCTGCTATGTGAATACACCACCACCACCACCCACCCCCCCAGGTGAGTCACAGTGCAGGCATTACATGATTTATGACATTTCTGAGCACAACAATCCACAAGAAAGTAATGATTATTTCCAGTAATTAGTACCACTGAGAAAATCCAAGGATATACCAGTGTGAGCTTCTTGGAGTTGTCATCCTGTTTGTTCAGTACAGTCCTAACCAGAGTCCCAAATGTCTGAGATACAAGAAGTATCTGTTTAAGTGGTGCTAACTTCTTGATAACACCTTCAGTGTTGGGAGCCACTCATTTGTTAGACTTTCCTGACTATTTGGCCAGCTGTGTGCAAAGGGCCCAAAAGCACAAACATTTCATGTGCAGATAGAAAATGTGGCTTATTATTCATGTGCCTTATTCCTGTACCAAAGCAAAACTGAAAGCACCACCACCCCATGAGTGGACCTTTCCTCTCTGCAGAGCAGGTCTTGAGGTCTGCTGAGTCTCACTTCATAAATGGGAATGGGGCTGACATACACACCACACACCCAATGCAATTTCCAGAGCAAATGTATCTCAAAAAATAAGTTTAAAATCCAAATTGCCCAGAACTGGCCTAAGAGATCAAGAACTGACCACCTCAAGCACTAAACACGTGCATCTGGCTTTAAAACTTCATGACAATGCCCTACTTGTGAGACTTAAAAGGGAACAAAATTCTTCCTGTGTTCACCTGGGGTTTAGATTTGTAGGAGCCACCGTTTCATGTTTTACTCTGTGCAAAAGTGGAGATTAGAAATCTGTTTTCTATATAAAATGCAGTCTAATGTAAAAACATCCATATATCAATGCTACGATGAAGTTCTGTACAGACAATTTTATATTAGAAAATAAAGAGGGAATAATAAGGACTGGGCAAGCACGTGTGATACAACCCAGTTATTTCCAGGCTCAGGATTAATCACTTCATACAGTCTCTGACTCCAGGTTCTGGAATTGCAGATGATGATGATAAAGTCTCAAGAGGCTAAAATCCTTTTTGGTGCTGTTTTGCTTGTACTGTGCAGTAACAGCAACAATCCTCCTTCACGCTTCTGAGGTGCCTGGAAAGGTCCTTGTACTGTTCAGCAACCAACTGGATTTATGAGCAGCCAACAAAGCCAACATGATTCAGCAAACGCTTCTTTCCAGCTTCTCTTTTTTTATAAAGAACAATGCTATGTACAGTATAATTTTAAACTACATCTCTTAATTATAGGTTAAAATTAAGTATTTTGGGTTTGCACTATACTGTACTTTTGTTCTGAGCTCCTGCTATTCTCTCTTCTTGGGTTTCTTTTCCTCTTGTTAGGCTTAGGAATAAAATAAACTGAGAATAAGCTTTCAAGCTGTATTTTACGCAATTTTCCATTGAGTGTGACAGTTCTTGCAGGCCATTAGAAATTACTTGGCACTGAGCCTCTGTCGTCTTCTTGTCACCAATCCACACAATATAGTTGTTTTTTAAAAAACGTCCTGCTTGGTACGTGGTTGCAGAGTAAACTGGGTCTCTCACTTATCAGTATATCCTGGATAATGATACAATGCTTTAAATAGCCAGGGAAGAAGCGTCGTCATTAAACAACTATTTACATTGCACATCACAATTAATTATCTGTTTGGTAAGAAATACATGACTTTCTGTATATCATTTATTTCAGTTGTAGCATGAAGTCAAATGTAATTTATTAACATTAAAATTATTAAAAGCATCCCACAGAGGCCCTGACCCATCAATATTCTCACAGTGGCAATAAGCAATATTTAATTCCTTGTACTCTGTCTGTACTAGGTCATCCTTTCAGCATTTATCATTTCTCATTTTAATGATAAATGCAGATGGTTCAATAGCCATTGAACATCTACATTATCTACACCAGCTCACAAAGCAATCTTTGGCCTTCAGGGCTAGCCCCTTGTACAGCAGATGGCCTTATCCACATAGCAGAACATCCACCCTGGGTCTCCTCTAGGCAGAGGGCCTTAAAGCATTACTGTGACTTTCTGTGATTTTTTAATTCCAAGAAATTGAAAAAAACCACGAGGGCATTGTCATAGCCTGGGGACAGTGGAGTGCTTCATATCGTGATGCTGAGAGCATGTGGTACATGGAGTAAGGCAGAGCCTGACAGAAATTTGGGGTACACAAAGCTCCAAGGTCTGCCAGAGCAGTATGGGAAGATCATGTGTAGGCTCAGCCATTGTGAACTGCCCCCAAACCATGCCCGGCTTTGTCTCACATGATAAAGGAAAGTAGAAACTCTACCAAAATGAAAGCCCTGGGCTGAAATGCCAGTCCCACGGTGTAAAGAATCGGGGAACAGGATCTGGCAGTGAGCTGGGGAGTTATTTGGCAGGGACTGTGCACCCAATATTTCTCTTTGCTTCACAAGGCAGTGAAATAATGCCTCGATGACAAGATGAAGCCCCAATGACAAAAATGAGCTTCTTTCCTGAGACCTCAATAGTCTAAACCAGCTCAGTACATCAGCACCTTCAAGATACATACAAATATGTCATGCTTTGACCTGCTAGGATATTCAGAACAGACTATGAACTAAATATTTTCTGAATGCGGAAAGTATCATGTGAATGTGGAAAAAGGAAGAACTTGCTTGGCTGGGAATGGCCACATTGCTGCCCATGTGCTTGGTAAAGGGGATGAAGCAGCAGTTTATAAGCATCTTCTCATGTAGGTGTGCTCCAGGTGACCGGCTCAGCTGCCAAGTGAGAACATCTCGGTAGGGGAAAAAGCCGCTTCTGTACCAATTATTTTAAATCTCATTCCTTTTTAGTACGTCTGAAGTTGCAAATCACATGCAGACATCAAGCACCAAGTGAGCTCTGAAGCTGAGTTCACAGTGCTGGAAAGCATCTTTTGTAAAAATGTTCTCATCTCTCTTCTATGCTAAATGCAGAAGGTAAAAAGATTACTTTGCTGTAATCTCAAAAGGAAAAGAGAATTTTTCTCTGCCTGTTCCTGACTGAGGATTGATATCGTTTGCAGTTGTAATCTCAAGTGAGGGGCTGTTTGAAGAGCCTGGAAGTTTGAAGGAGGCAAAGCCTCCTTGTGTGGTGCAAATTCAGGTCCCAAGCATCTGCCTTTGCCAAGGTACAAAAGCCTTCCTGGTCCCACCACCAAGCAAGGCTGGTGCTCAGCCCTCTTGCCCACAGCCAATGCACAGAGCGAGGAGGTGGCAGACAGCTTAGAGGGAGGCTCAGAAGAGTCAGGGCAGAGCTGAGCATCACCAACAGCTCTGTCAGACCTGAGCTGGCAGTGTAGGATTTGCAAACTGATGTTTCTCAAATGAGTCTGATTTTGAACAATTTTTTCAGCAATCCATGCCCAGGGCGTGAATAAAAGCCGTTTCCCCACCCCTCCACCAAAATAGCCTCTTATGCAACTCTGTTCCTCCAATAGAGTTAAAATTTCCCTTCCTGCTACTTGCCTTTACTCATGGCGATAAATTCTTTAATAATACACCAGGAAGTAGGCTGGCTGCATGACTTGGCAGGAAACAGGGCACAACTGAATGATTCCCATCCTTTTTCTCCAGAGAAAAATTCTACTTTTTGTAAAACTGTCAAGTTGTGTCCCAGAGCCACCTGATGATGTCCAGTTGAGGCCTGGGAGCAGGATCCTCTCTTTTAGCTTGCAAGGCTGAAGACCTTAGGGAAAGCCACACGAATTCACAGCATGGTGGGTTTTAAGTATTAGCGAAAAACTATTTGGTCGCTAAAATAAACCCAGCTGATGTCCAGCAAGTGGTTGACAACCAATGAATCCTGGGAAAAAAAATCAAGGAGAAAGAATAAGATAAATAAAGCAATTTGTTGCTGGTTTCCTCCAATGTTTGCAGAAGGCTCTGCAGCTGTTATTATGTCAATGACATTGTTAATAGAAGTGCATTTCTATAAAAGTGCTTTTAATAGAGTTATTAGTGCGGTGTTTGCATGCCTGTGCACTGGTGCCTAATAGATTAAGCTGTGAGCTGACTGGGGAATTGATCCTTCCCACAGCTGAGAGCATGTGTTGAACTTCCAGCACCAGAATATGGAGGACCTGAGAGCATCTGGAGACGCAAAGAGTTACTGTGTGTGTGAACAAGAGTTTAGAAAGTCTGAGGTGGCGTTGCTTCCATCCAAGATGGCAGGAGTTGCAAAGATGGAGGTCCCTCTGGCAGTCTCTGTGCCAAATCTGTCTCCGCTGTGTCTCAGTGACTTACCTGGACCGAGACATGGGTAAGCACATCTAGTCCTTTTGGCACAGGAATCCTGCATTTATTGCCCTGTTCTCAATTGTACCATAACAATTGCTGGTCATTTTAATTGTGCTATTGCTTCAAATCAGAAGAAATGGTCAGTTTTGTTTCATTTCACCTCTTCAATGAGTGGGGTGAACAGTTAGGTATTCCTGATGCGATTGCTGCTTCATGCAGATGTCACTGGTTTATAATTATGATAATTATACTACACGAGAAAGCCATGGAATCTTCCCTGAGATAAAACCAGCTTTTATAATAGCATGTACAAGAGGAAAACTTCCTCTTGTTTGTTTTATAGAGCAGTAACTAGAGAAATCAGTTCATTTTGGAAATAGGAAATTTAACAGCACAGCAAATCAAAGGGCACATAAAAATCTACTAACAGGATCATTTTTTAAAAGGAGGAACTAAATCATAATATACTACTGCTTCAAGCTGTGTGTTCTATCAGACAACTTTTCACAGAATCTTGGAATCACAGAAGCATCTGGTTTGGAAGGGACCTTCAAAGATCATCTAGTCCAACTCCCCTGCTATGGGCAGGAACATCTTTCACTAGACCACGTTGTTCAAAGTCCTGTCCAACCTGACCTTGAACACTTCCAATGATGGGTAACCTGTTCCAGTGTCTCACCACTTGCATTGTAAACTATTTCTTCCTTATACCTAATCTAAATCTGCCCTTTTTCCGGTTAAAACTGTTACCCCTTGTCCCATCATTACAGGCCCTGATAAAAAGTCTCTCTCCATCATTCTTGTAAGACCCCTGTAAGTACAGAAAGGCAGCAATAAGGTGTCACTAGCGGCTTCTCTTCTCCAGGCTGAACAACTCCCTCAGCCTTTCTCCATAGGAGAAGTCTTCCAGTCCTCTGACCATTTTTGTGGCCCTCCTCTGGACCTGCTCCAACAGGTCCAGGTCCTTCTTATGCTGGGGGCTCCAGGGCTGGACACAGTACTCCAGGTGGGGTCTCACGAGAGCAGAGTGGAGGGGCAGAATCACCTCCTTTGACCTGCTGGCCACCCTTCTTTTCATGCAGCTCAGGATGCTAATTATACCCATGAGTAATGACATGGTACCCGTTATTCAAATGTCATGTTAACGTTAAGGCACCAGAAACATACAACTTCTCAAAAAAATTTAAGCTGGAGACTGACACTGGAAAATGATGACTCTGGGTTTGCCAAAGGATTGCAGAGCTGGTCTGGACCCACTGTTCACTCCTGCAAACCTGTTGTTTCTAGGTCAAAGTGTAGACAGCATGTGTATTTACTATGTGGGATGATTCATCGGTATAAAACCAACACTGTAAAGGTAGTAATAGCAATACCAGCTTTTAATCATGTCTATGATCGTGTCATATGCAGGCACCATTATGTATCACCTGAATGGAGCTAAACAGGAATTGGTAACATTTTTTAAAATTTGGACAGCTCACTGGTGTTTGTAATACAATCTTTCTCTATTTTTTTTTTGTATTTTAATGAAATATGCTTGGTAAAAAAATAAAATTTAATGTTTCTTTTAAACACAACTTAATTAAAAAACATAACCCTATTTAAAACTACTAGAAACAGTGAAGCTAAAGTAGACTGTCATGCTTGAATTTAGGATGTGAATTTAAACAGTTTCAGCTTGACTCTTCCAGAGTGATATGTGAAAGACAATGGCCTTATTCTGATTTCTGCTTCCATTTTCTGCATTTACTTGGCTGGCTGTAAGTTATTTATAACTTTTAAAAAGCTGTTTAAAATGTGCTTAATAGCTGGACTAAAGTAGTTTGATCATTGTTAAACTGTTTTTAAGAAGTGACATGTGATTATTTTTGACAGAAGCTTGGCACTTAACCAGCCTCGAAAGCTAATTATTACTTCATACGCTTTTCCACGGGGAAAGTCTTCCCTTAATAAAAGAAAGGGATTAGAATTGGGGAGTTTAGGTACACACAAGGAAGCAAGATGCATAGTAATTGATTTTAATAAAAGCAAAAGACTTCCTTTAACTTCTTGAATGCCTTCAAAAAGCAAAATTAGGAGCACTGTCTTCCTTCACCTGCCTCACCTATTGACACCACAAGCTTTTTTGGGGGTGGGGGGCAGAGTATCACTTACCATGTGCAGCTTTGAGATCCAGCAAAGGAGCACTTCTGGAGTGCTTATTATAAAAACAGCTGCTAGGCCAGGCTCAAAGGTGCCCAGGGACAGGGCTTGGACCTTCACAGTTCTCAAAAGTAGCCTGAAAAGAAGAGTCCTGTTTATATATGGAGTCTTGTTTATTCATTCAGACTCTTTGTACAAGCACCTGAGGTGGTGGTTTTCCCTTCCCCCTTCCCCCTTCCTCTTTCCCCCTTCCCTCTTCCCCCTTC